>NC_054829.1:30582555-30885585 GCF_018345385.1 Vulpes lagopus
GATTTTTCATTGATGTGATATCTTATCATTTCTTTAATGATTTTGACATTAACCATGTTTATATCTTTTTTTTTTGTTTATATCTTTTTAAAGAGAAATATCTATTCAAATCTTTGCCCATTTTTAAATTTAAATTGGACTGTTTGTCTTTTTATTGTTGAGTTGTGTTTTTTCTATATTCTAGATAGTAGGCCTTTCCTAGATACATGACTTGTAAATGCTTTATCCTATTCTGTGGGTTCTAATTTCACTATTTTGATAGTATCTTTTGATGCATAATAATCTAATTTATTTTTTCCCCCTTGGTTGCTTGTGTTTTTAGTATCATAATTAAGAAACCACTACGTGGGAGTGCTTGGGTGGCTCAATCAGTTGAGCCTCTGGCTCTTGTCAGCTCAGGTCATGATTTCAGGGGCATAGGATCAAGATCCATGTTGGGTTCCCTACTCAGTGAGGAGTCTGCTTGGGAGTCTCTCTCTCCCTCTCCTTCTGTGCCTCCTCCCACTTGCTCTGTCTCTCACACAATAAATAAATAAATCTTTCTTAATAAACTTTAAAAAAAGAAACTGCTACGTAATCTAAGGTCACATTTATATCCAAGAGTTTTATAATTTTACCTATTACATTTAAATCTTTGATCTAGTTTGAGTTAACTTTTTAATATAGTGTGACATAGAAATTCAACTTTATTATTTTGCATGTGGATATCCAGTTGTCCCAGCACCATTTGTTGTAAAGACTATTTCTACCTCATTGAATGGTTTTGACAACCTTATCGAAAATCAGCTAATCTGGGCAGCCCGGGTGGCTCAGCGATTTAGTGTCGCCTTCAGCCCAGGGCATGATCCTGGAAACCCAGGATCAAGTCCCGCGTCAGGCTCTCTGCATGGAGCCTGCTTCTCCCTCTGCCTGTGTCTCTGCCTCATTCTCTCTCTCTCTCTCTCTCATAAATAAATAAATAAATAAATAAATAAATAAATAAATAAATAAATAAAATTTTTTAAAAAATCAACTGATCATATAGTTTATTTCTGGACTGTCAGTTCTATTCCATTGATAGACCTGTCTATCCTTTGTCAATACCACATTGCTTTAATTGTTAGTTTTTTAAAAAATTATTTATTTATTTATTTATTTATTTATTTATTTATTTATTTATGAGAGACCCAGAGAGAGAGAGAGAGAGAGAGGCAGAGACACAGGCAGAGGGAGAAGCAGGCTCCATGCAGGAAACCCGATGTGGGACTTGAACCTCGGACTCCAGGACCATGCCTTGGGCTGAAGGCAGATGCTAAACCTCTGAGCCACCCAGGGATCCCTAATTGTTAGTTTTGTAGTGAGTTCTGGAATCATGAAGTATTTGTCGTCCAACTTTGATTTTTTCTTTTTTCTTTTTTTTTAAGATTTATTTATTTATTTGAGAGAAGAGAAAGAGAGAGGGCAAGCAGAGGGGAGGGCAGAGGGGAAGCAGATACCCCAATTAGTGGAGAACTTAATGTGGGCCTTGGTCTCCCTACTGGGGAATCATGACCTGAGCTGAAACCAAGAGTCAATACTCAACAGACTGAGCCACCCAGGAGCCCCCTGTTTTTCCATTTCAAAATCATTTTGGTTATTCTGGGTTCCTTGCATTTCCATATGAATTTTAGAATGAGCTTGTTCATTTCTGTAAAAAAGGCCAATAGAGTTTTGACTGGGGTTGTACTGAAGCTGTAGATCAATTTGAGAAGTATTGCTGGCTTAACAATATTAACTCTTTCAACCAATGAACATGAAATATCTTTCCATTTTATTTAAGTCTTGTTTAATTTTCTTCAGCAGTGTTTTATGGTTTTTAATATGTCTTGCACTTCAGCAGGAAGGATTGATTAATTGATTTTTTTAAATTTTTATTTATTCATGAGAGACACAGAGAGAGAGAAAGAGAGAGAGAGAGATGCAGAGACATAGGCAGAGGGAGAAGCAGGCTCCATGTAGGGAGCCTGACATGGAACTCGATCCCGGGTCTCTGGGACCAGACCCTGGGCTGGGGGCTGTGGTAAACCACTGAACCACCCAGGCTACCCTGATTGATTGATTGATTGATTGACTGATTATTTTCTTTTAAATTCAGTGTAGCTGGGGCACCTGGGCTGCCTCAGCCAACTAAGCCTCTGCCTTCCGATCAGGTCATTATCCCAGGGTCCTGGGATTGAGCCCCACATTCGCCTCCCTGCTTAGTGGGGCATCTGCCTTTCCATCTCCCCCTCCTTGTGCTTGCTCACTCTCTATCAAACAATAAATGAAATCTTTATGGGATGCCTGGGTAGCTCAGTGGTTGCGCATCTGCCTTTGGCTCAGGGTGTGATCCCAGAGTCCCGGGATTAAGTCTTGCATTGCTCCCCAAGGAGCCTGCATCTCCCTCTGCCTATGTCTCTGCCTCTCTTTCTGTGTCTCTCATAAATAAATAAATAAAATCTTTTAAAAAATAAATCCAGGGTGCAGCCCAGGTGGCTCAGCAGTTTAGTGCTGCCTTCAGCCCAGGGTGTGATCCTGGAGACCTGGGATCGAGTTCCACATCGGGCTCCCTGCATGGAGCCTGCTTCTCCCTCTGCCTGTGTCTCTGCCTCTCTCTGTGTCTCTCATAAATAAATAAATAAATAAATAAATAAATAAATAAATAAATAAAATCTTTAAAAAATAAAAAATAAAAAATAAATCCAGTGTAGTTAACATACAGTGTTATATTAGTTTCAGGTGTACAATATAGTGATTCAACAATTCTATATATTCCTTGGTGCTCATCAAGATAATTGTACTCTTAATCTTCACCTATTTTGCCTATCCCCCCACCCGTGTCCCCATTAGTGACCATCAGTTTGTTCTATATAGGTAAGAATATGTTTTTTTTGTTTGTCTCTTTTTTTTTTTTTTCTGTTTGGTTGTTTCATTTCATAAATCCCACACATGAGTGAAATCATATGGTATTTGTCTTTCTCTGACTTATTTTGCTTAGTATTATACTCTCTAACTCAATCTATGCTGTTGCAAGTGATAAGATTTCGTTTTTTTAGGCTGAATTCTATATATATATAATATATATATATATATACCACATCTTCTGTATCCATTTGTCTATCAGTGAACATTTGGGTTGCTTGCATAATTTGGCTATTGTAAATAATGCTGCAATAAACTTGAGGGTGCATATATCTTTTTGAATTAGTGTTATCACATTCTTTGGGTAAATACCCAATACTGGAATTACTGGATTATATGGTAATTCTATTTTTAATTTTTAAAGGAACCTCCATATTGTTTTCCACAGTGGCAGCACCAGTTTGCATTTCCAACAACAGTGTACTAGGGTTTCTTTTTCTTCACATCCTTGCCAGCACTTGTTGTTTCTTTTTTTATTTTAGCCGTTCTGATTGATGTAAGGTAATATCTCATTGTGTTTTTTTACTTGCATCTCCCTAATGGTGACTGATATAGAGCATCTTTTCATATGTCTGTTGGCAATTTGTATGTCTTCTTTGGATAAATGCCTGTTCATGTCTTCTGCCTATTTTTAGATTGGATTATTTGACTTTTGGTGTTGAGTTCCATAGATTCTTTTTTTTTTTTCTTTTTAAGATTTTATTTATTTATTCATGAGCAACACAGAGAGAGAGAGAGAGGCAGAGACACAGGCAGAGGGAGAAGCAGGCTCCATGCAGGAAGCCTGACATGGGACTCAATCCCAGAACTCTAGGACCACACCCTGGGCTGAAGGTTGGTGCTAAACCAACCACCTGGGCTGCCCTCTCTATTGTTTCTAAATAAGCTTTGGTATTTTGTGTCTTTCAAGGAGTTTGTACAATGCATGTGACTTGACAAACCTATTGACATAAAGTTGTTTGTAATATTTGCTTATTCTCTTTTTAATGTTCAGGATCTGCATTGATGTCTTTAATTTCATTTGCTATAGAAATAATTTATGTCTCCTTTCTTTTTTCTTGATTAGGCTATCTAGATGTTTATGAATTTTATTCATCTTTTCAAAGACTCAGCTTTTGATTTCATAAATTTTCTCTATTTGTTTCATTAATTTTTGTTTCATTTTCTGTTTCATTAATTTCCACATTATTATTGTGTCCTTTTTACATGGACTAATTTAATTTGCCCTTCTTTTTCTAGTTTCTTAGGGTACAAACTTAGTTCATTCATTTAAGATCGTTTAATTTTTAAATATAAGTGTTTGATGCTATGAATTTTTGTAATCTTTTTCCCCCAGTTTTATTGAGATATAGTTGACATATCCAAATCTTTTTTTTTTTTTTAAGATTTTATTTATTTATTCATGAGAGACACAGACTGAGAGAGAGAGGCAGAGACACAGGCAGAGGGAGAAGCAGGCTCTATGCAGGGAGCCCGATGTGGGGCTCGATCCTGGGACCCCAGGATCACTCCCTGGGTCAAAGGCAGGCACTAAACCGCTGAGCCACCCAGGGATCCCCCCCCCCTTTTTTTTTAAAGTAAACTCTACACCCAACATGGGTCTGGGACTCATGACTCTGAGATCAAGAGTCACATGTTCTACTTACTGAGTCAGCCAGGCTTTCCACTATGAGCTCTATTTTAAGCATTGCATTAGCTATATACCACAAATTTTGATATATTTTCATTCAATTCACAATATTTCCTAATATCCCTTGGATTTTTTATGGTTTGTGTTTTGTTTTTTGTTTTTTTGTTTTTTACCTGTGGGCTTATTTAGAAGTGTTCTTTAAATTTCCAAGTATTTAAAAAAATAAAAATAAAAAATAAAATAAATTTCCATGTATTTGAAAAACTTCCCAGAAATCTTTCTTATTGGTCTTTAGTTGAAATCCCTTATGGAGGACAGCCCTGGTGGCTCAGCGGTTTAGCACCACCTTCAGCCCAGGGCCTGATCCTGAAGACCTGGGATCCAGTCTCACGTCAGGCTCCCTGCATGGAACCTGCTTCTCCTTCTACCTGTGTCTCTGCCCCTCTCTCTCTCTGTGTCTCTCATGAATAAATAAATAAAGTCTTAAAAAAAATATCTTGTGGTTAGAGAATGTACTCTGACTGACTTCAATCATTTTACATTTATTTGACTGTATTATGGTCCAGAATATGGTCTGTTTTGTTGACTGTTTCATAGGTACTATAAAGGAACTTCTATAATGCTGTTCTTAAGTGACGTATTATAAATATCAATTAGATCAAGTTATTCTATATTCTTATTTTTTGTTTATTCTATTAGTTACTGAGAAAATAATGAAATCTCTAACTATATGGATCTTCTAATTTCTCCATTTTATGTTTTGATATGTTCTAAAGCTCTATTATTAGGTATATATACATTTAGGATTCTTTTTTTTTTTTTTTAATGATAGTCACAGAGAGAGAGAGAGGCAGAGACACAGGCAGAGGGAGAAGCAGGCTCCATGCACCAGGAGCCCGATGTGGGATTCGATCCCGGGTCTCCAGGATCGCGCCCTGGGCCAAAGGCAGGCGCCAAACCGCTGCGCCACCCAGGGATCCCACATTTAGGATTCTTATATCTTCTTCATGAATTGATTCTTTATCATTTTGAAATGTCCCTCTTTATCTTGGTAATATTTGTTATTCTTTGTCTTTAAAAAAAAAAAAAAATGCTTCAGGGCAGCCTGGGTGGTTCAGTGGTTTAGCGCCTGCCTTCAGCCCAGGGCTTGATCCTGGAGAGCCAGAATCGAGTCCCACATCAGGCTCCCTGCATGGAGCCTGCTTCTCCCTCTGCCTGTGTCTCTGCCTCTCTCTCTCTCATGGATAAATAAATATAATATTTTTTAAAAATAAAAGTAAATAAATAATGAATAAATGCTTCAGTGTTCATTCTTTTTAAAGTTTCATTTTAATTAATTAATTAATTAATTAATTAGTTTTAGAGAGGGAGAGGGGAGAGACAGAGGTAGTGAGAAAGAATCTTAAGTATGCTCCATGCCCAGCACAGAGCCAGATGTGGGGTCAATCTCACAATGCTGAGATCATGACCTGAGTTTATTTTAAGAGTTGGATGCTTAACTGAACCACCCAGGTGCCCAAAGTTTTATCTTAATTTAGCAGCTTTGTTGAGGTATAATTGACATATAATATATTGTATATTTAAAATATACAATTTGGTTATAAATTTTGATATAGGGCAGCCCGGGTGACTCAGCGGTTTAGCGCCACCTTCAGCTCAGGGCGTGATCCTTGGGCCCTGGGATGGAGTCCCGCATCAGGCTCCCTGCGTGGAGCCTGCTTCCCCCTCTGCCTATGTGTCTCTGCCTCTGTGTGTGTCTCTCATGAATAAATAAATAAAATCTTTAAAAAAATTAAATTAAAATTAAAAAAATAAATTTTGATATATGTATACACCCATGAAACCATCTTCACAATCTAGCTTTCTTTTGATTAGTGTTTGTATGGTGTGTCTTTTCCCATTGTTTCACTTTTAATGTATCTATATCTTTATATTTAAAGTGGACATCTAGGGGTGCTTGGCTGGCTCAGTTGGAAAAGCATGCAACTTTTGATCTCAGGGATGTAAGTTGGAGCCCACACTGGGATAGAGATTACTAAAAAAAACTAACATGAATTTCTTCCTCTTTTTCAATAAAATGACAATCTCTGCCTTTTAAATGGAATATTTAGACTGCTTATACTTAATGTAAATATCAATACAGGGACGCCTGGGTGGCTCAGTGGTTAAGCATCTGCCTTCAGCTCAGGGTGTGATCCCAGGGTCCAGGATCAAGTCCCACATTGAGGGGAAGCCTGCTTCTCCCTCTTTCTATGTCTCTGCCTCTCTCTATGTGTCTCTCATGAATAAATAAATAAAATCTTAAAATAAATAAATATCAATACATTTGAGGTTAAATGTATCATCTTGCTATGTGTTTTCTTTTTTTTTTTCTTTCTTTCTTTTTTTTAAGTAGGCTCAACACCCAGCTTGGACCCCAGCACAGGGCTTGAATTCAAGACCCTGTGATCAAGACCTGAGATGAGATCAAGAGTTGGATGCTTAACCTGCTGAGCCACCCAGATGCCCCCTGTCTTTCTTTTTATTTTTTCTTTTTTTAAGATTTTAAGTAATCTCTACACCCAACGTGAGGCTCAAAATCACAACCCTGAGATCAAGATTTGCATGTTCTATTGACTAAGCCAGCCAGGCACCCCTGTTTTCTACTTTTCGGTGCTCATTTTCCTGCCTTCTTTCTTTTCTTTTCTTTTCTTTTCTTTTCTTTTCTTTTCTTTTCTTTTCTTTTCTTTTCTTTTTTCTTTTTTTTAAGATTTTACTTATTTATTCATGGGACACACACACACACACACACACACAGGCAGAGAGAGAAGCAGACTCCATACAGGGAGCCTGATATTGGGCTTGATCCCAGGACTCCAGGATCACACCCTGAGCTGAAGGCAGAGCTTAACCACTGAGCCACCCAAACATCTCTCCTACCTTCTTTCTTTCTTTTTTTTTTTTTAATTTTTATTTATTTATGATAGTCACACACAGAGAGAGAGAGAGAGAGAGAGAGAGAGGCAAAGACACAGGCAGAGGGAGAAGCAGGCTCCATACACCGGGAGCCCGATGTGGGATTCGATCCCGGGTCTCCAGGATCGCGCCCTGGGCCAAAGGCAGGCGCCAAACCACTGCGCCACCCAGGGATCCCCCTTCTTTCTGATTGAATATTTTTATGATTCAATACTATCTCTGCTATTGCTTCAATAGCTATGTTTTTGCTTCATTTTGGAAATTCCCATAGCTCTTAGCTTATCCATATGGTAGTACCAAAAAAGAAAAAAAATCCAATAAGTTGAATTACAGGGTTTTTTTTTTTTTTTTAGGATTGTATTTATTTATTCACAAGAGACTCAGAGACATAGAGTCTCTGAGAGAGACAGAGACATAGACAGAGGGAGAAGCAGGCTCCCTGCAGGGAGCCTGATGCAGTACACTATCCCAGGACCCCAGGATCATGACTTAAGCTGAAGGCAGACACTCAACCACTGAGCAACTCAGGTGCCCCGAATTACAGTTTGGTGAATCTTTGCCAAGATTCACTGATGATATGTTGGTTATGACCTGTCCAGGTGACATATTTTCATTTGAGACATAGTTTCACCTCTTCCTGAAGAGATCAATAGGGAAAATTTTCTGATCCAATGTCTTTGGACTTATTCAACAAGTACATAGCCACTTAATCATGGGTTATGAGAGGTGACAGGACCCCTCCTCTCCTTGTTGTGAAGATTAAATTAGATAATGCATTAAGTCAATGTACATTTATTGAGCACACACCATTTAGCAGTCACTGCTCTAGATAACTAAGGTATATTGAAAAAAATAGACAAAAATCTCCATCTTCATAGAGCTTATATGATAATAAAGAAAGACTTAGGATAAACATAAAATATATGGTATGTTCCATAATACTCTGTGCTATGTTAAAAACATAAAGCAAGTAAGAAGATTTCAAAAGTTGAGAGGTTCAGTTTTCAAACAGGGTAGCTCTAGAAGGCTTCACTGAGAAGATGATACTTTACTTTTTTTTTTTTTAAGATTTTATTTATTCATTTATTCGAGACACACAGAAAGAGGCAGAGACAGAGGCAGAGGGAGAAGCAGGCTTCAGGCAGGAAGACCGATATGGGACTCAATCCCGGGTCTCCAGAATCATGACCTCAACCGAAGGTGGCGCTAAACCGCTGAGCCACCCGGGCTGCCCAGAAGATGATACTTTAGTAAAGATTAAGGAGGTGAAGGAGTGAGTTACACAGGTCTCTGGAGTAAGAGGGTTCCAACAGGAGAGAACAGCAAGTGTAAAGACCCTGAGACAGGAGCATAGCCCGTGTTCAAGGAGGAAGGAGGTCAATGTGGCTGTTGTTGGGTGAAGGAGGAGTGGTGGGAGATGAAGTCACAGGCATCAAACCTGGATTGTTCAGGGTCTTTCAGTCTGTAGGAAGGGTTTTGGCTTTTGCTTGGAGTGAGATGGAGCCACTAGAGCATTTTGTGCAAAGGAATGACGTGATCTGGTGACATTTTAGCAGAATCCCCTGTGTGCGCTGCTGCGCAGAGAATAAACAAAGTGGCAAGGTCTGAAATTGGAAGACTGTGACAATAATCCCAGCCAGAGAAGCGTATCAAGTGTGAGAGCAAAGTGAATGGCCCAGCAGGTGCCTAATACAGGGACTCAGTCAGGACTGGGTTGATTTCCAGGAGCAGAAACCCATTCACTCTGTCACAAGTTAAAACAGGTCCAGGAGCATGTGGTTGGCTCATTCAGTGGAGCATGCCACTCTTGATCTTGGCGTTATGAGTTTGAACCCCATGCTGGGTGTAGAGATTACTTAAAAATAAAAAATCTTTTAAAAAATAAAATAAGGGACGCCTGGATGGCTCAGAGTTGAGTGTCTGCCTTTGGCTCAGGTCCTGATCCTGGAATCCGGGATCAAGTCCCACATCAGGCTCCTTGCATGGAGCCTGCTTCTCCCTCTGCCTCTGTCTCTGCCTCTGTCTCTGTGTCTCTCATGAATAAATAAATAAAATGTTTTTTAAAAAATAAAATAAAAGTCAGATACAGGGGCATCTTACTGGCTCAGTCGGTGGAGCATGAGACTCTTGATCTGGGGGGTGTATGAACCCCATGCTGGCTGTAGAGATTACTTAAATAAATCTTTTTTTAAAAGATTTTATTTATTCATTCATGAGAAACAGAGAGAGAAAGAGAAGCAGAGGGAGAAGCAGGCTCCATGCAAGGAGCCCAATGTAGGCAGGACTTGATCCCGGGACTCCAGGATCATGCCCTGGGCCGAAGGCAGGCTAAACCACTGAGCCACCCAGGGATCCCCTACTTAAATAAATCTTAAACAAAATAGGGGCACCTGGGTGACCTAATTCTTGGTTTCAGTTCAAGTCATGATCTCAGGGTCGTGGGATCCAGCTCCCCAGATTCAGCAGAGTCTGCTTCCCCTTTCCCTCTCCTTCTGCCCCTTCCCGTGCTCAGACTTTCTCTCTCTCCCTCTCACTCTCTCTTTCTCTCAAATAAATAAATCTTTAAAAAAAAAAAAGGTTCTCTCTGTCTACCCCACTCCCACCACCCCCACATGTGAGCTTGCTCTTTCTCTCAATAAATAAATAAATAAATAAATAAATAAATAAATAAATATAAAATAAAAATAAAGTCCAGAAGGTTAATAAGACAGAAGGAAATCTGGATTTAGGAACCAGCTAGTGAGTTGGTGAACCCCAACTCCTGCCATAGGTTTCAGGGGTCAGTTGTCTCTCACCTGCTCTCTTTCTTTGCTTGATCAAGACCAGGCTGATGAGGAGCTGTCCTTCCCTGATGTGCAAGGATGGTGTCCCCTCCTTTTAACTGGCCTGACTTCCCATTATTGATTAGACAAAAGCAGCTCCTGCCAGGCCCAAGTCTCAGCTTCTCACAGAGTCTGCTCTCCTGTGCTATTATTAATAAAGATAAAAATGTTTTCCATTTGTGTCCACATTTCATAGTTTTTAAAGCTGGAAAATAGCATATTCTAAGAGGGCAGAAAGCATTATGGCTAAAATGTGATTCTGAAACCCAATGTTTGGAACTGGAATCCTGGTTCCACCATTTCTTAGTTCTGTGACCTTGGAAAAGTTATGTGATGTCATTTACAAAAGCCATTTTTGGTGAATCGTTAGTCTATGCAGAGCAAAAAACTCAAAAGGCATAGAAGGATATATAGTAACCATGATTTTCCTCCCACCCCTGTCTCCTAAGTCATCAGTCTCCAATAATCACTTTCTTACTTAACCTTTTGGAACCTCAATTTCCTCTTCCATGAAATGAGAACTATGACAGCCTCTCCCAAAGCTTTTATAGAGATCAAATGAGATAATATATGCAGAAGTGCTTCATCAAGGAGTGGTGGAGACTATCCAAGTGGAAAGAGCCAGTGCATGTAAGCCTGGGTCATGACTCTTTTTTTTTTTTTTTTTTAAGATTTTTATTTATTTATTCGTGAGAGACACAGAAAGAGAGAGAGGCAGAGACACAGGCCTAGGGAGAAGACGTCTCCATACAGGAAGCCCGATGTGGGACTCAATCCAGGGACTCCAGGATCACTCCCTGAACCGAAGGCAGGAGCTAAACCGCTGAGCCACCCAGGGATCCCCCTGTCATGACTCTTAAACTCAGCCTGGCTAGAGCAGGTCACACCTTTAAATACCCAGAGTCCATCAGATTGTCCTCATTGATCCCAAGTCTAGACTTTGTTGAGATAAGACAAACTGATTCACGGAGTCTCTCATGATTTTTTCTTAAAGATTTTATTTATTTATTCATGAGAGACACAGGCAGAGACATAGGCAGAGGGAGAAGCAGGCTGCATGCAGGGAGCCTGATGCGGAACACTATCCCAGGACTCCGGGATCATGCCCTGAGTCAAAAGCAACACTCAACCATTGAACCACGCAGGTATCCCAACTCTCATAATTTTTGAATTATCAAACCCTACCTGTCTTTCAAATCCCAGCCTCAGTGTCATCTGTTCCGAGAGGCTTTCCTTAGTTCCTTATGCAGACCCCTCAGCCCAACTCAGATGTGCTTGCTGTCTCTTTGGGACCCACAGAGTCTCTTTCTGTATCTTTCTCTGCTGTGGGAGGCGTTTCTCTTGTTTGCTGACATATTGCAAGGCAGCCCTGTATGGTGGGTCAGGAAACTTGGATTCTGGCATCACTTCCCATGAGCTGCATGACCTCTAAACCTCAGTCCTTTCATCCATAAATTTTGGTTAATAACTACCTCTAAGGCAGCAGTTCTCAGGTGTTTTGGCTTCAGGACCCACAAAGAACTTTTATCTATGCAATTTTTATCTATCTAATTTTTATCTATTTATTATAGCCGAATTTTTATCTGAAAATTTACTCTATTATTTATAGCTATATTTTTGTTTATATATATATATGTATATATAGATATATATATTATATTAAAATTAAAACTGAAGGGCACCTGGGTGGTTCAATCAGTTAAGTACCTGCCTTCGGCTCAGGTCATGATCTCAGGGTCCTGGGATCAAGTACCATGTGTGGCTCCCTGCTCAGCGGGGAGCCTGTTTTTCCCTCTGTCCCTCTCCCTGTTTGTACTTTCTCTTTCTCAAATGAATAAAATCTTAAAAAAAATTTAAACTGAGAAATTAAAATGTATTAATGTATTCCTTTAAAAGTAACAATAGCCAACCTACTGCATGTTATTTTTAATTTTAAAAATTATATGTACTTTCTAAAACAAAAAATATTTATGAAAAGAAGGATTTACATTTTTGCAAATTTTTTTTTTTTTTCAGCAGCAACAGAGCTTTTTTTTTGCAAATTTTTTAAAAAGATTTTATTCATTTATTCATGAGAGACACCGAGAGAGAGAGGCAGAGACATAGGCAGAGGGAGAAGCAGGCTCTATGCAGGGAGCCTGACGTGGGACTCAATCCCAGGACTCCAGGATCACGCCCTGGGCCGAAGGCAGGTGCTAAACCGCTGAGCCACCCAGGTGTCCCTGCAAATCTTTTTAAAAGAAGATAGCTAAATTCTCATTATTTATTCTAAATCAAATCTGCTGAGATATGTACTTTTAGTTGAAGTATACATGAAGATAATCAATTCAACCTCACTCAGATACTCATTTGGAAAAGGCGGGAGTATTTTAGTGGACTTTTCAAATTATTGTGGATATTCTCCTTTGACATTATACCAAAAATCAGCAAATAGAAATTTCTTAAAGATGAACTGCAATGTGAAACCTGAAACTTTTCAAAAATCTTTTTATATTCTGTCCTTTTGAAATTTGTGGGTCTATTTTATATTTTATGTGGATTTTTTTTTAAGATTTTATTTATTCATGAGAGACACAGAGAGAGAGAGGCAGAGACATAGGCAGAGGGAAAAGCAGGCTCCTTGAGGGGAGCCCGATGCGGGACTTGATCCCAGGACTCCAGGATCACACCCTGAGCTGAAGGCAGACACTCAACCACTGAGCCACTCAGGTGCCCCCTATATGGATCTTTCAACCATGCACTGTCTTTGTGCATTTGTAAATTTGTGCATTTGTCATTTGGAAAGTATTGTTTTATTGAAAATGCACATCTTTACAAGTTGACACATTTGTTATCAACATAAAAAAAAATCACATGGCTAATCTCACCACCAGTTTCATCAGAAAAGTCGTTAAGCATCAGGAAACTGTCACGTTCACAGTGGCAGATACAAGTTTTCCAAAATTCTATCTTCTGTTGTTTTCTTTGAAGTGGCAGGCTCATTTTGTTTATTTTTGAGAAAATGTCTGCCAAATATCCAAATATGAGTACCATGATGGTCTGTCAGGCTTTCTTTCAAGTAAAAATGATGCTCCATGAAAAAGGTGGCTAATTTAGGTCACAACTCAAAAATACAAGTACTTTTTCTTGAGACAGCCACTGTACTTTGGAAGGCAATCAAAGGGCTTTCTCTGTGCTTCCACTTTGTCATGGAGAATAGTAAAAAGACAGGTACTCATGGGAGATTAAGTAAGATAATAATTCATGTTGCCTTATCAAGGACATTCTTCAGTGAAACTAGAATCTGCAACTGTGTGTGGTGGCCAAGAAAGCAATGACCATTATTAGTACAGTTTGGTGCCACTGCCTTAATTCCTGTTAACACACCAGCATCTCTGCCCACCATTGCTTTTGTACCATCAGTACAAATGTCAACACAGTGAAGAAAGCAAATAACATCTTAGTATTATTATAAAAATAGTTCTAGGGATGCCTGGGTGGCTCAGTGGTTTAACACCTGCCTTTAGCCCAGGATGTGATCCTGGGGACCTGGAATCAAATCCCACATCAGCTCCCTGCATGGAGCCTGCTTCTCCCTCTGCCTGTGTCTCTGTCTCTCTGTGTGTGTGTCTCTCATGAATGAATGAATGAATAAATCTTTCTTTAAAAATAAATCTTTAAAAAAATAGTTCTAACTTTGAGGGATCCCCTGCAAGGGTCTCAGAAATCCCCAGAGGCCAGCAAACTACACTATGAGGACCACTACTCTAGGTTTGTTATAAGAATTAGACAAAATAATGTATGTAAAGTAGTTGGCTTGGTGCCTGGCACATTCTAAGTGCTTAATAAAGGCAAGTGATTCTATTTATTATTCAGAGTAGTTTCACATATTTTATCTCACAATGACCTCTCTGTCCCCACCATATCTAGCCCAGACTGCCTTCGTAGTATGAGTTCACTGGGTTATACTTATTTCTGAGCTTTTCAAGGGCATGTATCTGTAACCAAGAGGGTTGCCTAGTATCCAGCTTATTTAAGTGAATAAATTTGTTAGTTGAGGTCTATATGCCAGTTTCCCATGCCAAGTGTCTGAGATGAATGACTTTTCAGCTAGCAATGTACTGATAAGGTCAATGCTGAGGAGAAGGGGACAGGGTCAGGCAGCAAAGTGGAGGGAGGGGTCCACTGGGAGTAAAGGTTGGAGGAAAGGTGGGGAAAACATTTGCCTAGTATAAAGATTATGAACAGTCTGCCCAAAGGCCAAGCTTGCTCACTGATGCTTGCCTAGTGCTTCACATTTTAAATAGTTCCCAAAGAAAATGATAAAAGAGTCTAAATGGGGAGTTCTCAAAAGAGGAAATCCAAAAACTAAAAACCATCTGAAGAGGTGTTCAAACTCATGAGTAATCAGAGAAATGCAAACTAAAACAACAATGAGATCTCCTTATACACCTAACAAACTGGCAATATTGGAGAGCTAAGTGATGCCCAGCTTTGGTATGAATGTAGGTAAACAGGAGCTCCCATGACTTGTGGTGAGCAGGTGCTATTCGAAGTGTAACCAGACAGTGCCTAGTCTAATGAGGCCGAGGCTCCCTGGGACCTGCTCCTGGGCAGGTATCCTAAATGGATTCTCAAACTGGCACATAAGTTTGTAGAATGCTACATGAAACCATTCAGTGTAGCAGTTTTTAAAGGTGGTGGCGAACCAGAGGCATCTGAGAGTCCATCTCAATGGAAGGAATAGGTAAAATGTGGTCAATGTACATACACCATGGATTATTGTATCCATTGGGTCCCTGTAGGAACCAGATGCAGGCTCACAAGGGGTGAGTGAGGATAGTTTCAGGAAAAGACTGTTTACAAGGTGTGGGCATGGTTCAGGGAAACCAACAGGTATAATAAAGCCCCCAGATCTGACAAGTGGGACAAGTGGAGAAAACCTAAATCAACAAGAACTATAGCTTTAAGGGTGAGCCACCTGAAGGCAGAAGAATGCAGCTAAAGGCAAAGCACACTAGTGAGGAGAGAGCCAGGAGACAAAGACCCCCGACATTTCTCTTCCTGCCCTCTCATCTCCTGATTGTGCCCTTGTTGGCCAAACCACTGGGAATTCTGAGGACAAGGGAACCCAGGGCATGAAGCAGGAAGGAGGAAGGTGGAGAGTACATCTGAAGAAGCAAATGCAGAGTATCAATCAGAAGTGGAATGCACTAGTTGCAAATAATGAACTGGAAGTGCCCAGAGCAACATGGGTGGATCAGAAATATAGGACTGAGAGTAAAAACTATGAAACAGAAGGAGAACCACAACACAATGCCATTTATGTCATTTAAAAAATGCTTACAGGGGCACCTGTGTGGCTCAGTGGTTTAGTGCCCCAGGGCGTGATCCTGGAGACCCTGGATTGAATCCTACATCGGGCTCCCTGCAGGGAGCCTGCTCCTCTGTCTGCCTGTGTCTCTGCCTCTCTCTCTGTGTCTCTCATGAATAAATAAATAAAAACTTAAAAAATAAGCAAATAAATAAATAAATAAAAATATAAATAAAAAAATGTGTACAAGCCGGGGCACCTGCCTGGCTTGATCTGTACAGCATGTGACCTTTGATCTCAGGGTCCTGAGTTTGAGCCCTATATTGAGCACAAAGATTACTTTAAAAAATACAGACAATCGAAATAGATATAATTATATGTACCATATATTAATATAATTATATATAATAGCATACAATACCCAGGAATAATTTAAATGGAAGATGGTATATGACTCAAATACTGGAAATGACAGCACATTCCTGAGAGAAACTAAAAAACAAAACAAGTAGAAAGATAGGCCTTGTTCATGGATTGAAAGAGTCAGTATTGTAAAGATGTCAGTGTTCCTCAAACTCAATGCAATAGATTCAATGCAATCCTAAGCAAATTCCCATCAGGACAAGCTGATTCTAAAATTTATATAGAAATGCAAAGGACCAATGACAGCCAACATCATCCTTTAAAAAAGAAAAAAATTGGGATCCCTGGGTGGCGCAGCGGTTTGGCGCCTGCCTTTGGCCCAGGGCGCGATCCTGGAGCCCCGGGATCAAATCCCACATCGGGCTCCCAGTGCATGGAGCCTGCTTCTCCCTCTGCCTATGTCTCTGCCTCTCTCTCTCTTTCTCTCTCTCTGTGTGACTATCATAAATAAATAAAAGTTAAAAAAAATAAAAATAATAAAAAAAAATAAATTATAGAATTCCACACTACCTGATGTGAAGAATTATGATAAAACTCTGATGATCAAGACAGTGTGATATTGGCAAAGCTCCACAAATACGTCAGTGGAATGGAGAGCCTGGCAACAGATCCAAGCAAAATACAGTTCATTGATTTTGAGAAAGGCATCATGGCAATTCCGTGGGTAAAAGAAAGTCGTATCAACAAAGCATGTTGGAACAAGTTACTCATATAGAAAAAAAATGAACCTTGACCCCTATCTCATACCATATACAAAAGTTAGTTCAAAATGTAGCACAAGGGCAGCCCAGGTGGCTCAGCAGTTTAGCGCTGCATTCAGCCCAGGGCATGATCCTAGAGGCCCGGAATCGAGTCCCACTTCAGGCTCCCTGCATGAAGCCTGCTTCTCCCTCTGCCTGTGTCTCTGCCTCTCTCTCTCTCTGTGTGTCTCTCATGAGTAAATAAATAAAATCTTTTTTTAAAAAAATGTAGCACAAACCCAAACATAAAAGCCAAAACTCAAACAGTTCTGGATGAAAATGTAAGAGACCAGTTTCACAAGCTTGTAGGCAAATTACTTTTTAGATGAGGCACAGAAGATAATAACCCTAAAAGAAAAAAATTGATAAATTTCCCTTTCTTTCTGGAAGAGTCCCCGAATTTCCCTCCATGGCTGGCATGCCTCCTCTGTATCTTGAGTTGTTAACGCTTCCCACAAGCCCCGTGCATAGCCCCCAGCCCTCCACTCCCACTGCTATGGTGTTTCCCCAAACCGAGGACCTTTGGGGATCATTCACACAACTTTGCCATGATTTACTCAACATTTTCCATTAAAGCCACTCACTCCCTTTCACTTAAATCTTGCCCTACCTTCTTTAGCTGTGTCACAAACAATCATTGCTGTGAAGTCCCTAGTTTAATGGGCTTGTCACTTTTCTCTATTACCTATTAAAATAAATCATTAACTATTAAACATTTCTGAAAATGTGTGAACCACCTGAAATTATTTCATGCACTGCCTTTTTTACATGTTCTTGTAAGGGTGCATGAGCATGTATGTGTGCATTGGAAAGCATGTATGAGTATGTGTGCATGAGTGAGCATGTGTATGAATATGTGTGTGTGTGTGAGTGTGTGGTAGGTGAGTGTGGGTGTGTGGAGGTGTATGTGTGAGTGTGTATGAATATACAAGTGCATATCTGAATGTGCTGTTGTGTTTCTGAGCGTGCCCGGAGGTGTAGTGTCTGTGAGTGTTAGGTGGGATGGGCTGGAGGAAGACTAGACAATCCACGTGAATCCTGGTGGGGGGTGACCACCTCCCCCTGCCCCCCAGCAATGAGCCCCACTCACCAGGAACCACGCAGGGCAGAGAAAAGGCTGTGGCCAGCAGCCCCTCCAGTCACTTCCCTGCTTGTTATCCACAGGCCCTCAGAGGAGGAGGGAAGTGTCTCCTTGGCCAAGGGAGCACCTGGTTACAGCCAGCATCCTGGTAACCATCACCAGGGACTGAGAGTACTTCTGGGAAGAGCAGGAGCCAGCAGGCGGGGGCAGATCCTCTGTTGCTATATTTATAGGTTTGGATTTAGCACAGGACCTTGAGACAAGGGACTGAGCTCCCGAGTCTTCAATACCCTCATCCCCCTGGCAACTTTGTGCAAGGGGTATTTTTCAGGAGTTTAGAGAGGTTAGGTAAATAATCTAAGGTCCCACAGCTAGGATATTTGGAACCAGAGCAGGACCCAAGGCTCTCTAAGGTCAAGGGTTTTCCACTACAACACAGGCAGCATGGTGCCCCAAAAGCCTGTGCAGCCACTCCCCGGACCTGAAAATCCAGGCAAGAATGCCAAGTGTCGCCTGATTTCACTGTGGCTGTTATCATATGGGTCAGCCCCTGTGGTTTTAAATAAATGATTCTTTTGCACATTCCCCTTTGGGTACAGAAACCCCAGAGTTAGATGATAGCCCCCTGCAGCAACTGGCACAGAGGGCAGTGACCAAACAGAACTAACTTTAGCTTGAGGGGCTGAGGCAAGCCCTACTTGAGGCTGAGGATCTCCAGGGAGGGGCAGGGGCAGCCAGAGCACTGGAGACACTTAAGATGGGGAAGCTCAGGACTGTGACTAATTACCAAGCAGAATGGAAGCACTTCAATATTTAAACAACTCTGGCACGTTCTGGCTGCTTGTCAGCCGTGTGCAAAAAGATTTCTTCTTCTCAGAGGTAGAAGAGGAGGAAACTCCTCTGTCTTTCCCTTCCTCCATCCATCCCCCCACTCCCTTGCATTATGGACCCAGCCCTTTAGCACAGGTGCCTTGTTAGGAACTAAAGATATTAGAATTCGGATCTCTGCCTGCACCCCAGGAGCTCCTGTTCCCCTTTCCTAAGAGATATTCTCCCAGAAAGCCAGCCCCAATCCTAAATTGTCGAGATGCCAGGTTGGTACCAATCAAGGGCCTTGAGCCCTGAGGGCCTGAGACTGTGGCAAGTGCCACCACATGTGTTTTAGGACAGACGTGTTGTGTCCCAGGAGACGCAGGCTGGCTCTAGAACTCAGTCCTTCACTGTCTCCTTCAGAGCCCCCAGCAGCAAACATGATCATAGCCAATGTTATTTGGAAGGCCCCAGGCTTCTGCATAGGCACCTCCATACTCTCACTTAGTGGTTCTCAAACTTTAGTGAACACAGAATTGCTCTAGGGGATTAATGGTTAGGGATTTATGTTCATATGAAATGGGGAGAAACGACAAACTTAGCAAACCAGAGATTTTTACGGTGGAAATTCAGGTAAGAGTCCATGGACAATCCTGAGTCCCAAATCCACAGGACAGCAAGTTGGGTTACTGTGTTGCTGTCCTGATGGAGAATCCCTTCTTCTAAGACCTCAACTTTTTTTTTTTTAAAGGTTTTATTTATTTATTCATGAGACACACAGAGAGAGAGAGAGAGAGAGAGAGAGAGAGAGAGAGGCAGAGACACAGGCAGAGGGAGAAGCAGGCTCCATGCAGGGAACCTGACGTGGGACTCGATCCCAGGACTCCAGGATCACGCCCCGGGCCAAAGGCAGGCGTTAAACCGCTGCGCCACCCAGGGATCCCTAAGACCTCAACTTTTGCTCTTAGGCCTCCAACTGACTGGATGAGACCCACCCACCTCATGGAGCATTGCCTGCCTTACCTAAAAATCCATTGATTGTATTTAAAGATTTTATTTATTTATTCATAAGAGATAAAGAGAGGCAGAGACACAGGCAGAGATGGGGAGCTCGATGCAGGACTCCGGGATCATGACCTGAGCCAAAGGCAGACGCTCAATCACTGAGACACCCAGGTCTGATTGTAAATGCTTTGTTTTGTTTTTAAACCATTTTTTAAAAAATATTTTTCCAAAGATTTTTTTTTTATTCATGACGGGGGGGAGGGGCAGAGACACAGGCAGAAGCAGGCCCCGTGCAGGGAGCCCAATGTGGGACACTATCCCAGGTCTCCAGGATCACACCCCAGGCTGCAGGTGGCATTAAACCGCTGAGCCACCGGGGCTGCCCGTGATTGTAAATGTTAATCACATCTTAAAAAATACCTTCACAGCAACATCTAGGCTGGCATCTGACCAGATAACTGGGTACAACAGGCTAGTCAAGTTGACATGTACAATTAAGCATCACATTTTCCTTGACCTCTAGGGAAGATCAGTATCCCCATCCCTCCTCACTCCATACTACTGGGTACCCCTTCTTCATAGAACTACCACAGTATTAGTAACAATACTATCTGCTTGGCTTTGCTGTTCAGATTTTCCACCCTGTGCCCAAGGTGTGAGTTTGTGTTGTTAATTTTCTCTGGATTCTGGGTATTTATTCTCTGAAAATTGAGGGTTTTCTTCAATTTTTATCAATTCTCAGCCATTAGGTCTTCAAATATTGTTCTTTTTCCATCCACTCTTCATTCTCCTGGATATGTTGGCTAAGGTGTGCTAGACCTTGTCATTTCTTTCTCTATATGTCTTAGCCATGGCTGCTCTCATATTCTTCTTGTCATTTTCTCACTGTGTGAGTGATTTTTTCCAGAGATACAACCCAGCTTGCTCAATGTCTTATTCTGCTGTTTAACCTCTTAATTTTTAATCAATAATTTATTAAAACTATCTTTTTGCATTTCTAGAACTTCCATTTGGTTTGTTTTCCATCATTATTTTTTTGTATTAGCCTATTCTATATTATTGTTTCTTTTCTTTTTTCAAGATTGTGGGACTCAACTCACAAACCTGAGATCAAGAGTCTCAAGCTCTATCTACTGAGCCAGCCAGGCATTATGAATATTAAAAAAATCTTCATAGTCTCTTTACATGTTTGTTTTATTTTTAGATTTTTCTATTACTTCTATTTCTGTGAGGGTGAATTCTTCTGTGTGTTTTGTCTTGTTTTGTTTTTTGTATTTACTGATTATCTCTTATGATACTTTCTTTCCCTGTGTGGTTTGTAATTTCGATTGGGAACTCATCTTCATTGGGAGTTGTTTTTGCTATGGGATGTTGGTGAGCCTTACATTGTGAAAACGTTTTTACAGAGTACTTTGGGGTTTGCTTCTGTCAGGGCCTTAAGTTCTGAACTAATTTTTTATGTTAACTTTTTCCTGGGACTAGTGGCACACTAAGGGTTAGGGATGCAGTGGGAGCAGTCCATCTCTCTCTTCCACATGGGTCAGGCCTGGGCCTTCCATCTTTCACAGGAACTTTTCTCCCACGCAAGCCCAGGATGGTGAGAAAGTTTTGTTGCTCCTTCTGCAAGCCAGGTTAGTAGAGTTTTCACAGCCTCCTTTTTCCCTGACTAGTGCTCTTTTTAAGGCTCCAACCTTAAAAGGATAAATCCAGAGGAATTAGTTACAGCTCTCCTACCAGACAGCCTGGGGCCACCTCCTGTCTTTGAAAGGGCCTTAGAACTCCAGGCTCCAGGCCTTAGGGCCTTTGTCTAGTCCAAACCCCATGAATCATAGGACAAGCGCCCATTCCTTATTCTGGCTTTCAGTTCATGTACTATCTCTGGAATCTGAGGATTTTCTTTTCTTTTGAGCTCAGCTGTGTGTTTTCAAGTGTTGTCTTGTGCTTTATGCAGCATATGGTAGCAAGGGAGAGGCAACCTGAAATAGCTCAAGCTGACATGTTGCCAGAAGTATTCTGATATATTGACCTGTATGTTTTCTAAATAATACTAATCTCCCCCGACTAGACTGTAAACTCCATGAAGCAGAGACTGTGTTGGCATTTGCTCCCAAAAAGGGCTGAGTTTCTCTCATTTACTGAGAGCTTAAAAATTTGTGAATGAATGAATGAAAAACTCTCTCTGGGACATTAGTATCTAATTTATAGGGCTGTTGGTAGAATTCAGCAAGAGCGGGTTATGTCAGATGCTTGGTATATGGTGGGAACAGAGATGGCATCTATTATAATAATCCTGTCTATTAAGGCAGAGGCTCTACCATGGTGGTTTCCCTGTATTTCAGCTCCTACCCCTCAGTTCAGACATTAGTTCTGGCCTCACAGGGCAGATAGGTTCTGTGGGTGTGGCCTCCTGACCCTTCCTCGGAGTACAAAAAATCAGCTCTTCCTGCCAGAACAGCATCTTAGTTTTGCCTGGATATGAATTGGTGAAAATTGTCCCAGTACCCCATTCTAATTGATTCTGTCCTGTCTAGGGGGTCCCTACCATGCCATTACCAGTGATCCCTCCTATGGCCAGGATTTTTCTCTGGAAATCTTCATTTTTGAGAGGTTTGTGGAGGAAAATACACTTAATAGGTAATCATTGATCTATTTTTGCATTTTAATTAGTCGAGGGCATTTAACTGCCAGGGTTTCCAATCAGTATGAGGTAAGATAATTTTAGCCCAAAGCAAGGAAACAACATTTCAATCAGGCTGTGCAGCTTTTCCTGAGTGAATGCATGGGGGACCCTCTCCCCATCCCTAACCCAGGGATTTGAAGACTTCAAATGAGAAAATCCTGTCCTGGGGAGACCCACTAGTAATAACAGTGCCTTACAAATCAGACCTAAAGAGGACACAAAGAACCTTCTAAGATGGGGCCCAGGGGCAACCTTGTAAGCATTACAGTAATCCCAAGAAACTGGTTGACAATGGTGTGAGGCAAGAGTGGAACTGACAAGGCTTACAATTGCATTCAGGCAGCCTCAGTAGGAAGAACTTTAAATGTACTATTGTGTGTGAGTGGGGAGGGTGGGTATCATCTTCTTGGAAGGTACACTCAGCCAATGAGGGGAACTCTGAGCGATGGACTATAAATAATAATGCATATTAAATTCCTATTATGTATCAGGCACCCTACTGAACTTCATGTTATTCCTCAATGGGGTGAGGTTGATACCACCCCCCTTTTTATAAATGAGGAAGTTAAGTTGGAGAAGTCTTTTTTTTTTTTAAGATTTTATTTATTTATTCATGAGAGACACAGAGAGAGGCAGAGACACAGGCAGAGGGAGAAGCAGGCTCCGTGCAGGGAGCCGGATGCAGGACTTGATCCTGGGACTCCAGGATCACACCCTAGGCCGAAGGCAGACACTTAACCGCTGAGCCACCCAGGTGTCCCAAGTCGGAGAAGTCTTTTTTTTTTTTTTTTTTTTAATTTTTATTTATTTATGATAGTCATACACACAGAGAGAGAGAGAGAGAGAGAGAGAGGCAGAGACACAGGCAGAGGGAGAAGCAGGCTCCATGCACCGGGAGCCCGACGTGGGATTCGATCCCAGGTCTCCAGGATCGCGCCCTGGGCTAAAGGCAGGCGCTAAACCACTGCGCCACCCAGGGATCCCCCAAGTCGGAGAAGTCTTAAGTAACTTGTCCAAGGTCATGTGGGTAGTATGTCAAGAGCCACTTGTCTGACCCCCAAACCAGCCTCCAGCCACTGGAGTACTGCCTCTCCTGTGCATGAGATGTGAGCTTTCGAGCAGTGCGTCTCAATATTGACTGCTGGTTGAAATCTTCTGGGGACCTTTGATGCCTGGATCCTACCACAACAGATTTTTTATCTAATGTAGCATCAGGACTTTTAAAAGTTCCCCAGGTAATTCTAACATGCGGCCAGTACTGAGTACCACTGGCTTTGGGTACCAAGCTTACCAAGGTCGTTGGCTGTAGATGTTACCTGGCCTGACCATCCCCAGGATTAAGAAAAAGGCCAGGGAAACCCAGGGCAGCAGCCCAAGCTCACAGTACAAGATTTGCAACTGGGGCTGGCCCAGAGTCAAACTGGCAATGAGGCACCACTGATGATAACACGATGTCAATAAGAGTGACCATCAGGACAATACTTTGATCATACTGTTTTGGGCTGTACAGGCGCACTACATGCTTTGTCTCACAGCAGCATTGCTCACAGCAGTGCTGGGAGGTAGGTACAATGGTGAATTTCTCCAGTTTGTCACTGAGGACACTGAAGCACAGACAGGTTAAGTCCGCTGTCACTCAGCTAAGCTGAGTTGGGCTGTTGGCCCTTGGCTTCTCTCTGCCGCCTCTTTGATCCAAGGCCACCCCCAACTTTGCAGCCCCAGGGCACCCTCAGCAGCCTTGTGCCACTGACAGCCCCCTGGTGCCTGATTTGCTGGGTGCCTGCTCTACATTGGAGAGGTGGGGTCAGGGGAATACTGTCCCCCACCCCTAGTGGGTCTCACTGCCTGGTAGGGGAGGTAAGCCCAGAGTACCCAGGCTCTTAGAGCGTGCAGAGTGAGCCAGGACCTTCGGTGGTTGGGGGCACGTGGACACAGAGCACTGGAGGGGCTTGGGGCTCCTCCTGACCCCCTCAGCTGATGGAGAGATCCTAAACCCCTGGGCAGCAAGCATCCTAGGACCTCTCAGGGCCAAATGTCAGAGGCAGACTCCCTGGGCTCCCTTTCTGCCCCCCACACAGCATCTGGACGGAGACAGAACAGCAGTCAAGACACATCTGGTTCAGGGCCAGACCCTCAACTCTGTGGACCCTACTTCCCGTCCCATCACATCCTCTCCCAGCAGGTTTTGAAGTGGGGGGGTGCAGACTGAGCCAGCTGGCAGATAGCCAGTGCCAGAGCCAGCCTGGCACTGGTCAGTGCCACCTCGCCCATAGCCCTCTCTTTTTCCCCTTACCCTGCGCTTCATCACGGGGGCGGCATGCCTGTCGAGCCACTTCCCAAGCTCTGACTTTCCATGGTGAATGGAAACTCTGAGGGGGACCACATCTCTTTGCATTTCCCCAGCAACCAACAAGGGCCTGGCACCAGGCTTCTTCGGAAACGCTCGCCAGGCTGAGGCTGAGTGACTCAGCCCTTCTGAGATGCCCGCGTACCCAGGGCCTTCATTCCAATTAACGCCTATTAGCCAGCCAGTGGTTCTCAGCCCCAGCTGCGCAGGAGAGACTGTGGGGGAGTGCAGTAGGGGTGGGAGGCAGAGAGGGTTCAAGTCCCGAGGCCCAGGACGCCCAGACCAGCCAAATCAAGGGCTCCGGGCAGAGGCCCAGGCAGCAGTATCTCTCACACAGTCCCTTCCAGTGTCACCGGAGAGTCTCTGTGTCAGAAGACGGTGTGTTAGCTTACAGTGCAGCTTTCAGGCATAAGCCCCAAACTGGAGGAATCTACACCTTTAACCCTTTCCTGAGGGATTTCTTTTTTCTTATTTTCTTATGATTTTATTTGCACAGTAAGGTGTAGGAACTTCTGGAGGACGCCAGTCTGAGGGATTAGCAGGCCCGCCCCCAGAGGTGTACCTGGCCTGGTGAAGAGGTGGAGGAGGTGGGGCCAGGGAGGGAGGAGGAGGCCCCTTTGCTGAGGGAGGGCTGGGGGCGGGGGGTGGGGGTGGGGGAAGGGGGCTGGAGGGTGGGGGTTGGGAGACTTTACAGGAGGTGGAGCTACATTCCTCTCATTCCTTAAGAATGAATTTCTGGGATGCTTGAGTGGCTCAGTTGGTTAAGTGTCCAACTCTAGATCTCAGCTCAGATCTTGATCTCAGAGTTGTGAGTTCAAGCCCCATGTTGGATTTCATGCTGGGTATGCAGTCTACTTAAAAAAAAAAAAAAAGAATGAATTTCTAAGGGTAGAAATTCCAAGGGTTGTAAATAGAGAGGCAAGAGGAGCTTTTATTTACTTATTTACTCATCCATCCTTTCATTTATCTATTTCCTCTAATGCACTCCTGGGGCTAATCAGCTCTCATCCCAGGGCAGCCTCCAAGGTGAGCTTCTCTGACTTCCCAACCTGGGCTGAAAGGACCTGTCCAGGAATTCACGCTGTCCTCCAGAGAAGCTGGACACAGGACGGAGAAGGTGTAGGGGTGGCTTTCATTTCTAGGATCATCCACCGATCATTCCTAGGCCTGCAGAGATCCAGGACTGGGAATGAAAGAGACCACGGCCTAACTGGTCCCCAGGGCTGGCTGGGGGATCCTCAGTCATGGCTCAGGTGACCATGAGACCATCCCAGGAACAGGCCCTGGCTTCTCCTCCAGAAGCAACTCCAGGACAGACATGTGTTCTCTTAGGTGGATTAGTCTGAGCTGAGGTACCTTCCTCACAGCATGTATCAAGTATCATGTAGCAAGTCAAGTGTCAAGGCAACACATGCTCATTCATTCAGGCAACACCTGTGATGTGCCGGGCACCATGCTTGGCTCTGCAAGTTAGCCGTGAATGATGCAAACAAAGGCCTGCTCTGGTGGAGTTTACAGACGAGAAGGGGAAGAGACAACAAAACCATAAACAAATCAGTATAGAACCTAACTGAGTCAATGGTGTCAGGAAGAAAGATGAAGGGAGATTAGGGGAGGGAGGGCGGTTGGAGTGGAAAGGTAAACTAGTTCTGTACCTGCGGTGGGGAAATCTCTGGAGAGAAGAGGCCTGAGGGAAAGGAATGGGACTGGCAGATCTAGGGGGAGGGAACAGCAGGTACGATATTCTGTGGCCAGAAGGAGCTTGAGGCATGACAAGGACGTCAGCATGGCTCTGTGTTGGGAAGGAGAGTGTGGCAGCAAGTGGGGGTGCAAAAGAAGGCAGGGCTGCATCTCTGCAGCCCACAGAATCCCAGTTTTTCTGTGTCTGACAGGAGGCCACGGACTGACTTGGGAGGCACATGGAGCAGCATGGGATTTGAAAGCTGCCAACTATCAGAAAAGTGGACCGGGAGGATTCGATCCTGGAATGGAGACAGGTGTGAGGAAGGAGGAGGCAAGGTTGGTTACTAGGTTTGCCTCCTGAGCTTCCAAGTCCGTGGTGCTGGTGAAGGGAAGTTAAGAATTGTGTTTGAGGGGCAGCCCCGGTGGCGCAGCCTGGGGTGTGATCCTGGAGACCTGGGATCGAGTCCCACATCGGGCTCCCTGCATGGAGCCTGCTTCTCCCTCTCCCTCTGCCTGTGTCTCTGCCTCTCTCTGTGTCTATGAATAAATAAATAAAATATTAAAAAAAAAAAAAGGAATTGTGTTTGAGACATGACGTTGGAGGTGCCCAGTGACCACCCCCATGGAGATCCTGGTGTGCAGCTGGAGATGTGAGACTGTGAGTCTACATCTGGAGTGGGGTCATCTGCATGTGGAGCTGACAGTTAAGGGAGACATGGGATCCCTGGAGAAACTTAAAAGAGAGGAGCGAGGAAGTGAGCACCAAGCTGTGGGTCTCTACTACAAGGTCCCCAAGAGGAAGCCGAACCACCCTGGGGACGGAACAAGACGAGCCAGAGAGGAAAGATGAAGCCAAGCAGGTGAGGCGTGCTGACCAAGTGAAGGCACGCTGGCAGGAAAGGGGCAGGCCTACCTGTGCCAAAAGCTGTTCATAGGTGAGACCGTGTGGACTGGCACGTTGGAGGCCACAGGGAATGTGGACAAGAGAGCCTCAGCGGAGTGGTCTGGAGCGAGCACAAGCATGAAGGGACAGCAGGAGACCCAGATGCAAGGACTAACAAATCTCCTTGAGGGGGTTTGCTACACAAGGGAACAGGGAAATGGAGCCGTAGACCAGCCCAGTGGACCTGCAGGGAGAAGAAGGAGAAGCTGAGTGGTCATCGAAGACCTTGCTGAGAGGGTTCAGAGCTGCAGAAGCGGACAGGGGACTGCTGTGTTAGTCGGGAGGTTGGCATGTCGCCCCTGAGATTGGAAAGAAAGAGCCATGGAAGGATAAACATGCAGATGACTCTGATGGGGTTGGAGGGCCTCTGCTAGCACTCTTTTCTCTTGCCTGAAATTTCACCTTGGCTGTTTTTGGAAGCCTGACTTTTAGCAACCAAAGAGAAAGAAGTTACCTCAAGTGCCACCCCCTTATTACCAGGCAAGAATGAAGCTGAGATGGAGGCTGGTGCAGGAAGGCCTCAAAATAAAGGGTGAGCTCTAGTTAGAGCCCTTTTGCCCAAGGCTGCATGTGCCTGGGTGGGTCATAAAAGCTGGCCTGGCTGGGGCAGCTTGCGCAGGATAGGATGCCAGCAAACAGCCTACAGCCTCACAGCCCAGGATTTTGCTTACTACTGGATGAGGCATTCACTTAAAAACCAGTCAGCTCTGGCTGGGGGCCTGGTGACACAGAGGGGCTAACAGACCTCTGGCAGGGAGAAGTCCTTTCTGTTGTCTCATCATTCCCAAAGGGCTTCTTCCACCCACACCAGTGAAATAATGAGGATGACTTTTGCACCTAGAAAAGGGATGTACCAGTTAGGGTGCCTTAAGCCAATGTAACAGTGATGCTCGATACTCAAAGTATGGTCCCTGAACCAGCAGCATCAATGTCAACTGGGATCACTAAAAATATAGAACCTCAGACCTGACAAATTCGTCTTAGTTTAATGAATTCCCAGGTGATTTGTAAGCATATTAAGGTTTGAGAACCACTGGCTTATGCTACTGGTTCTCAAACTTGCTACACCTTAGCATCACCAGATGTTTAAAAGTACTGATTTTTTAATACCACCCTATCTTCCGCAGTCCTCCCAGAAATGTTGATTTTACTGGTAGGGCTATGGCTTTGGCATAGGGAATTTTAAAAGCTTCCCAGGTTATTCTAACATGCTAACTTAACCACTAACTTTGAGAACCACTAACTTAAACTGTAAAGGTATTTATTTTGTGAGTTAGATTCAAGGTAACTCCAGGGTAGATTCAGCAACCGCCCTGATGTAATTGAGGATAAGCCATTATTAGAGTTTTTTTGATCCTTAGGCTTATCACCTCATGGTTGCAAGATGGCTGCCATAGCTCCTAGAATCACTCACCCACATGACAGGAATCAAATGTTGGTAATGAGGTGCAGGGTCAATGCACCTCAAGTTTTTTGACTTCCCTCCTTTTGTCAAGTGGGGAGAAAACATTCTTAGATCCTTGCAACAGATGTCCCTTTGGTTCTTGTTGGGCAAAGACAGATCACATTTAGCTGCTGTGGAGACTGGAAAAGTGAATTTTGGGGTTTTTCACTGTCCATAGAAGGAAGCAGAAAATGGAAAAGAGGGATGGAAAGGCTCCCAGGCAGGCAGTCATCATCAGTGTCTGCTGGAAAAGGCACATCTGGAGTACAAATGCATAGACATGAGGCAAGAAATAACCAAGTCATTAATTAATTCCCTCCACCCCTAAGCAAGAAGCTGCTCCCTGACTCCCCCAACTGGGAATATTCACAGAAGCTTCTGGAGACCCCACCCACTTGGCCCAGTTTATGTTTTGGTGGAAACTCTTAATATCTCCATTGTCTGACTTGAGAGTGTTGAAATTATTCATCTTAATTAAGTGTTGCCTAGGTGTTATTTTGACAGAGACTCTCACCCATTGAATTTTCTTTACCTCTTCTTTGTTTTAGAAGCCAAGAAGGAAAACGCTAGGGGGGAGGGCAACTCTCCCACCTGCAGTATCTGCATCTAAAAGACTGCTGGAAGAAATGACAGTCAGATTGGCCCCAGGCTGGCCTGACTTCCCACTCAGCCAGTTTTTTTAGAGTCTTGAAAGCCAGCAAGAACTCTTTCTTGGCAGAAGTAGCTGCCAGGGTTCCCAGGTAAGACGAATAACATCCCTTCCCCATGTAGACCAGGTGCGGTTTCACGAGTGGGCATTTGTCCTCTGGATGAAAATGTGCATTCCTAACGCATGCCAGGAGGTTTTGTGAGGAGAGGGAGCAAGTCTAGACAGGTGACCCTGGGCAGGCTCTCGGAGGTGGCAGCATATGAGCTGAGACTTTGAATGGACATCCAACCATAAGCAAATCTGGGGTAATAGAGTTCCAGAGGAAACAACAAGAGAAAAGACTCGTGTGGAAATGAGCTTGGTCATTTCTAAGAAAGATGGTAACCTGGGAGGTCTTTTCTTGGGATAAATTCCCGTAGTGGGGTAACAGGACCAAAGGTTATAGACATTTTTGTTTTAAAGATTTTATTTATTTGTTTGTTTGAGAGAGAGAGAGAAAGAGCAAAGAGAAGGGCAGAGAGACAGGGAGAGAGAGAGAATCTTAAGCCGATTCCACACCCAGCACAGAGCCCCATGCAGGGCTCCATCCCACAACCCTGAGATCATGACCCAAGCCAAAACCAAGAGTTGGACACTCAACTGACTAAGCTACCCAGGCTCCCCGCTTATGACATCTTTATGACTTTTGACACACACACACATACATGTATATGGCTGGCTTGTTTTCCAAAATGAACATATATAGGATCATGTGTCCAATTTCTGTTTGTTTTTTTTTAAGACTTTATTTATTTACTCATGAGATACACAGAGAGAGAGAGAGAAGCAGAGACACAGGCAGAGGGAAAAGCAGGCTCCATGCAGGGAGCCAGACGTGGGACTCAATCCCGGGTCTCCAGGATCACGCCCCAGGCTGAAGGCGGCGCCAAACCGCTGCGCCACCAGGGCTGCCCTTGTGTCCAATTTCTAACAGTTGTTATTCCTGGGATGTAGGATTCAGAGGTTGACATGATGAGAAAAGGGGCTTTAACATTTCCATCTTCGGCCTGATTTGAATTTTGGCTATATATTTTGGTATAAATCATTTGTAAAATTTAAAGTGGCCTTATGTTTTAGAACATTGGTAATAAACAGGGTGGTAGGTACAGTGTTTTATTATGATATTTAGATGTCGGGATCCCTGGATGGCTCAGCGGTTTGGTGCCTGCCTTCGGCCCAGGGCGTGGTCCTGGAGTCCCAGGATCCAGTCCCACATCGGTCTCCCTGCATGGAGCCTGCTTCTCCCTCTGCCTGTGTCTCTGCCTCTCTCTCTCTGTGTCTCTCATGAATAAATAAAATAAAATCTTTAACAACAACAAAATGATATTTATATGTCATATATGTATTACACGAGTTCCATTATGAATATGAAATATTCATACCAAAAACATGACTTTTATAAAATGTATTAATCTATATGCCACCAGGTAGCTTTAAATTAACAGTTTTACCACATACACACAAAGATTAATGATTATTCCTTTTTAACCTTTTTGCTTTTTTTTTTTTTTTTTAAATTTTTATTTATTTATGATAGTCACAGAGAGAGAGAGAGAGAGGGGCAGAGACACAGGCAGAGGGAGAAGCAGGCTCCATGCACCGGGAGCCCGACGTGGGATTCGATCCTGGGTCTCCAGGATCGCGCCCTGGGCCAAAGGCAGGCGCCAAACCGCTGCGCCACCCAGGGTTCCCGCCTTTTTGCTTTTTAATTCGAGTTTAGGTTCTGGTTTGCTCTGATGTTAGATAAGTCACTTTATACTCTGTAAGTTTCAGGTTTTTTGTTAAATGGAAAGAAAGATCTGACTAACCTCTCAAATTCCCTAACAGAAATGTCCAGGTGAGCAGCCCGGGCGGCTCAGTGGTTTAGCGCTCCCTTCGGCCCAGGGTGTAATCCTGGGGTCCTGGGATCGAGTCGCATGTCGGGCTCCCTGCATGGAGCCTGCTTCTCCCCCTGCCTGTGTCTCTGCCTCTCTCTCTATGTCTCTCATAAATAAATAAATAAAATCTTAAAAAAAAAAAAAAAAAAAAAGAAATGTTCAGGAAGTTAAAGTAGTAAATGGAAGGGACTCCGCAAATTTTTATTTTTATTTTTTTTTTAGGATTTATTTATTTAGGGCAGCCTGAGTGGCTCAGCAGTTTAGTGCTGCCTTTAGCCCAGGGCGTGATCCTGGAGACCGGGGATCAAGTCCCACGTCGGGCTCCATGCATGGAGCCTACTTTTCCCTCTGCCTGTATCTCTATCCCTCTGCCTCTCTCTCTGTGTGTATCTCATGAATAGATAAATAAAATATTAAAAAATATATTTATTTATTTGAGGGGGGCGGAAGGAGAGGGAGAGAGAGAGAGAGAGAGAATCTTTTTCTTTTTCTTTTTAAAGATTTTATTTATTTATTTAAAAGAGGGACGAGCAGACTCCATGTCAAGCAGGGAGCCCAATCTAGGCTCTATCCCAGGACCCTGAGATCATGACCTGAGCCGAAATCAAGAGTCGGACTCCCAACCAGTTGAGCTACCTAGGTTGCCCCTCTGTAGATTTTTAAATGCAATGAAATAGAATGAAGGAGGAAAGAGAATTGGGAAGGAATTTTCATTGGGGATGGATTCCTGCCAGTGGCTTCTTAGTACTGCCTTCCTGGACTCTCTCATTCACCCTGAGGTCTCCATTCTCTTAATTTTGTCCAGAATGTTCTTAATCCTAAGGCTACACAATGTGACAATTCAATGGTTTTGTATGCATTGATGATGACCTCCTCTGGAGAAGGGCCCCATGAAGACACCATGTTCTGATGGTGGGATCTGAGGCATTAGTGAGTGGGTAGAGAGGAGATAATTTAGGGAAAAGGGTGGTGTTTTACAGAGAGTTGTATGTGTTGGGAAGAGCTTCAGATTAGGTTTTGGAAGAACTATCTGAGTACTTCAGTGACTAGCTCTGAGCATGTCAAGTCTTTTCACCTCCTTGCTTCAGTTGTCTTGAGCTGTGGGGCAGTTTACACCTTCGTTCTGCCATTTGCTGCCTGCAAGTCATTAAATGTCCCTATGGTCAACGGACTCTATGTTCACCAATATCCAGGCCTTCTCCCATTCTCAGAGCGTGGAAGACTCAGCCCTCTTGCAGTTCGGTGGGGCCATGGGACCAGTTCTGGCAAATGAAGTGACCGAGAAAGCTCACTTCCAAGCTGAGTGAACAACACATGCCTGGTTGTCCAGACTCTCTCCTGTCCTGCCACGGCACGATTGTAGAGGAGGTCTTGTGTTGACACGGTGTGCTCCAAGGTCAAAGTAGCCAGGATCACTGAGTGACCACATGGAAGGCTGCTGCATGAGTAGGAAATGCACTCTAACTGCATAAAACCCCGGAGATGCTTGAGACTGTTGCTACAGCACAGTCTAGCCTAGCCTAACACATAAACTGAGACTAAACTTCCCCTCCTCTAGGGGAATGACACCTATTCAACCTGGTTGTAGTAAAGAATGAGAGAATGGGTGTCAGATTCTAAGCTCAACATTGGTTCACGGAAAGAGCTCATTAAGTGTTTGCTTCTTGCCCTTCCCTAGCAAGATGCTCTTTCTTGGCAAAAGGAAACCAGGCCACCTGACCAGACCTTCCTGAGCATGGTGGGGGTTAACAGTGAGTCAATAGCTCCTTATGGAAGTAGGTTCACAGTCCTTACTAAACAGCAGGTATCATGAGTTCTGTCTCTCCAACTTCCTGGTTCCTTCCATGTAAATCGTGTGGTGATAATTTGGGGTTGTTGAGAGATGTGGTACTGACAGCTTCTGATGTCCACCTTCCACTTGCAACAAGCTGTGGCAGCTGCACTTCCTCCCCCCCACCACCACCAGCTGCTGCCATCTCGCTGGGGGTGGGGGTGGGGTGGGGCAGGAACTGAGTAGGTAGGGGTAGGGTGGGGAGGGAGCCTTCCTCATTTACCATGAACTGTCCCCTGTGGGACAGGGAAGAAATAGGCATCTGTAGGGCCTCTGTGCCTCACTTAGTTTAGTTTGTCTTAACACTACTAACAATAGCATAATTTTTATTTTTAATTTTATATTTAATTTAAATAAAATGAAAACAAACCTCTGAGCTGCAAGTATCTCTTTTCTTTTTTCAAAGAGGAAAGTTTTAATGAAAGGGTGGTGCAAGGAGCAGAACATGGGCCTGAGAGTTCAATGGGGAGAAACCAAAGCCCAGCAGGGAAAGCACCTTTCCCTTGTTAATGGTGGCTGGGTTTGTCCGGGGTGTGGCTCTGCCTGGTGGCTCCTGCAACTGGGCTGATACTTTCAGGTGCCTCAGGACAGCAATTTCTTGAATCCCACAGTGAGGGACAAGAGAGGTTAAAACACTCTTAGGAATTTAAATCAGTGCGATGGCAGGATTTCCCAAAGTCAATGATTCAGGATTGCTCACCTGGATACCTTCCCCACTGAGATCCACCCCCACCTCCAAGTCTAGTTATGGAGAAGAGGATGGGAGCAACTCGGAAATGCTTTTAGCTGAAACTTTAAAGACTCAGAAGAAACTCAAGTCTATTTTCAAAGTCGGGTCCTGGCTATGGTATGGCTTGGTCCTATTTTGGCCACTCTCCTGACCCATAGGAGCTGTGGCCAGACAAGTAATGAGCTATCCTAGAGAGGTCAGAAAGATGTATTCCACTGTCTGCACTCCATCTTATGAGAAACAGATGACTCTTTGCTCTAAAATGGTGAACACCTCCAGAAATCCCTCCTTGTCCCTTCTTTGTTCCAAAGAAAACACTTGTCTTGGCTTCTGTTCCCACACCCAGACATGTTCTGTGGGAGTGGAGCTCCTGAGCCAAGGACCTGAGACTTAAATTTGAATGGAAGTCAACAAGCCCATCCATGAGCTATGACCACAGAGTGGTGGGACTGCCTTCATAATGAACCTTCCGGACCTACACATCCAAGTGAGTGTCGTTCCCTTCAACATGGTCACCTAAGTGGGTTACAGATTTATATCCAAGGTGATCATAATAGCAAAGTATCAACATTTATGGAGCATTTACCAAATGTTAGGTTCTGTGCTAAAAACCTTGTGGGTATTTCTCATTTGACCCTCACGATCCCATTACCAGATGAGAAAACTAAGGTTAAGAGAGATCAGGTCATGTGACCACTAGGTAGTGAAGCTGGGAGTCAAACCATGGCCCAAAGTTCTCCACTCCAAAGGTTAGAATGATGTTGAGAACTTGGAATGTATGCTGTCCTTTTTTTTTTTTTTTTTTAGGATTTTATTTATTTATTTATTTTTTAATTTTTTTATTTATTTATGATAGTCACAGAGAGAGAGAGAGAGGCAGAGACACAGGCGGAGGGAGAAGCAGGCTCCATGCACCGGGAGCCCGATGTGGGACTCGATCCCGGTTCTCCAGGATCGCGCCCTGGGCCAAAGGCAGGGGCCAAACCGCTGCGCCACCCAGGGATCCCAGGATTTTATTTATTTATTCATGAGAGACACACAGAGAGAGAAGCAGAGACACAGGTAGAGGGAGAAGCAGGCTCCGATCTGGGTCTCCCGGATTACACCCCAGGCAGAAGGCAGTGCTAAACCACTGAGCCACCTGGGCTGCCCGGAATGTATGCTGTCCTTTCAGATCCTCACTGACGGTGTGAGGATTCACTTTCACTCAGGTTCAGTCCCAGGAATCAGAAACTTTCACATTCTTTCATTAGGTTATTGAAATCTCACCACCCTGAGGCATGCGGACACTCATCTCAGTGGTCTTCTTGAGGAAGCCAGGGACATTCAGAGAGGTTAAGGAACTTGCAGGATGTGGCACCTGATTACTCTTGAGAATGGACTTAATTTTTTTGAAACAGCCAAAAGCTCTTTGGAGCAAAGTCTACTATATAATTTATCCAACTTGGCAAAATTAGACGTGTTCAGTATAAATTTACATAAGACTCATCATCTTGTGGGGTTCATAATCTAGGTCATGAAGGCAATTCCAGAAAAGTCATTTCAGGAATGGTTAGAAATTTCTTTCTCATCTGAACCCAAATCTGCCTCCTTGTAATTTGCTCCTGTGGCTCTAGTTTGAATCCTGGAGCCACAAAGACTCAGCCTCATCACCAGCACTCTCCATGCCCTACTCTGTACTGACAAGCTTGGTTATCTGGTTGCAACCCAGGCAGATTAGAAGCAGTGAATTAGAAAATATGGACATGTACATGAGAATCACCTGGGACATCTCTGACCTACACTGGAGAGTCCAGCTTAATCCGACAGCCTGAGGGATAAAAGCATAGTTGTTTTTTTGAAGTTTATCAAGTGACTTTAACATAGGCTTGAGAAACACTGAGTTAAGAAGAGAGAATTTAAACCCAGAGCAGCTCAGTGTCTAGTCCAAGTTTTCACAGGAACCATGCCCCAGAGTTGAGCATCAAGTCACCACCCAACTGGCTCTTGCTTCCTCTGGACATGCCCACCCTTCTTGACCCGCAAGGGTTCCCTGAGCTTGGAGTCCCAGCAGGGACAAGGGAGAAACAATCTCTGCAGTGTGTCCCGTTCTGAAGATGGTGCTCATCACCCCTGACAATGTCTAATTCCTTGTTTCAAAGGCATCTGTGTTGGATGTGCTGTCTGGAATGCTGCAAAGCTGGATGCAGATAATGCGCAGGTACTTCTGGGTTCTGACTCTGCCTAGCCCCCATGTGAGGTTGTAGCCTTAGTGACATGAGTTGGGTCCAGAACCATTTCTCTTGATTGCCCTGAATTATTAGAAGTGCATTCCTCTAGAACTATGATGTAAGCTCTATTGTAACAGGGTAAGAAATCTACCTTTCCGGTGAGATCTTACCTCCTACGGATGAAGGCTGGCAGGCTCTCCTCCCCACCCCCAGAATCCTGAGGGTCAAAGGAAGCTATGGAGCGAGGTTTACCTCTATTGCTCCCTTTCTTCTGAGAAGATTTTGAGACCTTACCTAATTTAATTTAACCTCACCTTACAGGGATTGAGTGTAGCTTCAGTACCCATAACCTTGAGCTGGGGACATGAGGAAGGACCGGCCTCCTGGTGCTGGCCCTGAGACTAATAGGAATAACAGGCCTAAGTGAACTGAGGCAGGGATGGGCTGGGGTTGCCTCTACTGCGGCTCCTCTGGGAGTCTGCCCACTAACCAAGTCTTGCCTCCTTAGTCCCTCTCTCTGTAGCCCCGTATTTCAGCCTCTCCAGCCGTCTTTCTTTCTTAAGCCACAAATATCCCAAGATGTCAGGCCCCAGCTCTCTGCTGCTAACAGAAACCTCTATCTGGCTGCTACTCCTTGCCCATTTCCCTTCCATGGCTGTCTCAACTCCCTTCCCTCAAGTCAAAGACTTGGAAACAACAGGAGGGAATTTCAGGCCAAGACCAAGGGATGGGTGTAGTGATTAATCAAATGCCAACCAGCTATTTACGTAATTACAAATGAACCGCTTCCACAGACAGTGATTTCATGTGGTCTGCCACCAAAATAACCTTGTATGATAGTTGATTTTATGGGTCTCCTTGACTGAGCCATGGGCGCCTGTATATTTGGTCACACATTATGCTGGGTGCTTCTGGATGAGATCAGCATCTAAATCAGTAGACTGGGGATGCCTGAGTGGCTCAGCAGTGGGGCGTCTGCCTTTGGTTCAGGGTATGATCTGAAGACCCGGGATTGAGTCCCACGTCGGGCTCCCTGCATGGAGCCTGCTTCTCCCTCTGCCTGTGTCTCTGCCTCTCTCTCTGTGTGTCTCTCATGAATAAATAAATAAAATCTTTAAAATCCATCCATCCATCCATCCATCCATCAATCAGTAGACTGAGTGAAGCAGACTGCTTTCCTTAATGTGGCTGGGCCTCAACTAATCAGTTGAAGGTCTGAATAGAGCAAAAAGGCTGACCCTCCCCCAACTAAGGGAGAATTCTTCCTGTCGGATGGCCTTTGAATTGGCATGTCTGCTTTTTTCCTGCCTTTGGACTTGAACTGAACAGAAACACTGGCTTTTCCTGGGTCCTGAGCCTGTCAGCCTTAGCCCTGGAACTACAGTATCGGCTCTCCTGCTTCTCAGACATTCAGACTCACACTAGAATTACCCTGCTGCCTCTCCTGAGTCTCCAGCTTACCAACTTACCCTGTGGATCCTGGGACTTGCCCACCTCTATAATCAGGTGAGCTAATTCCTTATAATAAATCTCTTTCTCTCTATGTACATCTTACTGGTTCTGTTTCTCTGGAGATCCTGACCAATGTACCTTGCCTCACAGATGTTCCTAATATTCCCACTTTATAGATGGAAAAAAGGGTCACCACCACCCGCTCAGGTGTACACTGCCCCGCCCTCTAGCAGCACCATCTTGATCCCACTCACTCCAGTTCTGCTCTCCTCCCGCCCCCCTCACCCCATGTGTGTACATCCCGCTCACCTTGTCTAGGTGGAAGCTCTGCCTAGACAGCTGGCCCACCTGGGCCAGCACTGTGCCTGGATCTAGGATCTGTGATTCTTCCCTGCTTCTTTCATAGGCAAGATATTCCTGGGGGAGTTAAAACACACTTGCTGGTCTTCGCTGGTTCTGCAGTTACTTCCTTTTTAAACAGTTGGAAATATTTCAGGACCCACATGATTCCATTTGGTTGTCAAGCCACATCATTGTTTTGGAGAGGAGGCTATATTTCCTGGAGACTGTGCCTAATCTCCATTTCTTTCCCCACCTCTTTACACATTCCTTTCTCACTCCAGATAATCTCCTCCTGCCTGCAGGTTTATTTCCAAAACAACTCAAGGAAAGGTGTTTGACCGGCCCATGCATTTTGACCTGCTGTGTTTTCGCAAAATCTAGGGGGTAGCTTAGCTTCTTCTTGGCCATAGGCCGGATAATTTTTGTGCTACCGCAAATGTATTCTGACTTTAAAATGGTAAAAAGGAAAGAAAGAAAGGAAGAACAAAGGAGAGGAAAGAAACCAATAGTAACACCCAACAGCCAAATTTATATGCACATTATGGTAATCATTCTGTAAGAACAGCTTGTACTTGCAGATAACTCAGCCTCTGGCCAACCAGAAACAGGGGGTACCAATAATTACGGCAAGCCAGATACCAACCACAAGATTCTATTTGCCTATCTCTATCCAAAAACACTTTGACACATCAATTCTTCTTCCTTCTGAACATACAGACAAACAGGTCGGTGGAGAGGGTTGCTCAGGACAGTTGACCTAGGTGGGAGACAAGATCTCCCAGGCCTGGCGGTGTTCTCGGTGAGGCCTCAGTGAGGCTTCTCAAGACGGGAACCAGGGGGCAGGGTGATCAGCTGTACCACAATGCAGTTAGGGAATGTGGAGGACGGCTTTCCAGAAGGCGGGAGCATGAAAGAGGGATCGAAGAAAAGGCTTGTGGAGGGCGTGCCAAGAGGGCCATGAAGTAATGTTCCCAGAGCTCTCTAGCCCTCTGGTTAGAGGACCATTAACCACGAATTATTATCCTGGCTATTATTTCTGTCTGCAATAACAGCCATGACAATGGATGCTGCAAAGGTCAACCCTGGGGCTCCTGTTGCCTAATCCATTTAGTGAGGGTTGGAGGCGGAAATGAGCTGATGAAGTTTGTTGTCGATCCAGACACGTTTCAGCTGGCCAGCCAAGAGACCTGTGAGAAACTCCAGATGGAGTTAATCTCCTGTGTGTCCCAGGCGAGGACAGCGGCTAAATTTTAACCTGAGCCCACTCAAGGTAAGGCACAAGGAGTGAAAGCTCATCTCCGCTTCTTTTATGAGGACTCGGGGGTGAGGTCCTGACAGGGAGTGGGCAATCGCCCCATTCAGGGCAGAGGCTTGCCTTGGTCACTAGAACATGCCTGCTGTAGAGAGGCTGCGGGCTCCAGCCTCCTGAGCAGCTGCTACAGCCGCAGGGGTCTGGGCTGCCCCTTTTATCTGGAGTCATCTCAAACCCACCTGGCATTGAGACCTGCCCAAGGTCACATAGTGAGATGGAGGCTGAGCCAGGACCAGAAGCTAGGGCCCTTGGCTTCTGGCCCAGAGTATCTCCACTCCACCTGTCTGCAGCTCCCCCCGCCCCCACCACCCCACCAGAGGCAGGTAAACAGCAGCCTTGAAGCCTCCAGCTGGACGTGGTGGGGGATGGGGAACCTGGGGCCACCCCACTCTCATTCACTCCCGTCAGGCCTTCTGACAAAAGCATATTGAGCACCTACTAGGTCTCTTGCACTGCTAGTGCATGGAGGATGAGGGCATGGAGTTCGGAGTCAGACCTTGGTCATTTAATCCTTCTGAGCCTTGATTTCCTCATCCGGAAAATGGGCAACATTAATCCCTGTGCCTAACACATATAGTGAATGCTCCATGAAAGGTGGCTAAATAAGATGAGGGCCTGGCCCTGGAGAAGTTCTTGGTCTCTCAGGGAGCCAGATTCGTCAATAACTATATGCACATGAACACAGTGTTGGGAGCAGAGGAAGGAATGCCTAACTAACCAGGGGGTACCCTGGTTACCCTGCTGCTTGCCAGCTGGATGACCACGAGCAAGTTCCTCCACCTATTTAGAGGGGCCTGAATCTTCTTACTTGTATACTGGGATAATATAGAAAGCACATAAATTCAGGGTTATGGATTTATGATTTGGACATCATAAATATGAGGGGCATAATGATCTGTTACCATCAATAAAGTAGTATCCTCAATTTTGGAGTGAAGTCAGAGCATCTTCACAGGAGAGGTAACATTTGAATTGAGTTTTGAGCAGAGCTTTACAGGGAGAAGTTAGGCAGAGTGGCATGGACAAGGCATGGAGATGCAAAAATATGGCAGATTCAGAGAAGAGCCAGCAGTCTGAAGAGTCAGAAGCAGGGAGTTTGTGGGAGAGGGGTAGAGAGAGCTCTCTGGGAACAAGCTGGTGGGCCACGTGCTCCAGGTAAAGAAATCTGAACTTTTGGACAATGAGGGCCATTGAAGTTTTTTGAGCTTACATAGTACAGGATCAAATTGGCATTTACAAGATATATTTTGTTAGCATTTTATTGACTGCTGGTTTTTTGTTTTGCCAAGAGCCATTTTGTAACAGCAATAATACAATAGTAATAAACTCCTGAATAATTGTCAGAGCTCTCTTGGTTGCAAGTGACAGAAAACCAAAATCGACCTAGGTGTGGTGGTTTTCAGCTGGGTCCACCAATTCTTTGATCTTCCTTCCTTTTAGAGGAGGGGCCCGATTCACCTCCCTTTAAGTGTAGGCTTGACGTAGTAACTCCTCACAAATAGAGTAAGTTGGAAGTGACAATGCACACTTCAGAGACTAGTTCATAAAAGGCACGCCTCACTTGCCCTCGGACATCTCATCCTGGGGGAGGTCAGCTGCCATATTGTGCAGACATTCAGCCCCTAGAAAGCCCACATGACATGGAGCTGAGGGCTCCTGCCACCAGCCACAGGGCAAGCCACTGTGAAAGCACATCCTTCAGGCCCAATCAGACCCTAAGAGCCCTTGCTAATACCCAGACTGAAATCCTATAAGAGACTCTGAACCAGAACCATTCAACTTAGAGGACTCTCAAATCCCTGACCTACAGAAAGTGTGAGATAAAAGATATTCTTTTCAGCTACCACATTTTGCAGTAATTTATTGTGCAGCAAAAGATAGTTAATATACTAAGTTATGCAACAAAACAAAGCAGGGAGTGAATTGGTACACATGAACTGAGAAGTTCTAAAGTAGTCACAATTTGATACACGGGATCAAAATAGGTCTCCTGGATTCAGTTTCTTTTCACCCCTTAGATCTGTCTTTCTCAACACTGGCTTTTTTCTCAGGTTCCATGTGGTGGCTCCTGAAAACTCCAGGCTCCTATCATCTTCACTGCTCGGATCTCCTGGGGGTAGGGAGGTGGGGAAAAGATGGTGTGTGTCCCTCTCCCAAGGGTGACAGCAAAAGTCCCATTGTGTGTCACTCATTCTGATTGGGTCCCATGGCCATTCCTGGTAGTTACGGGTGGGGCCACCTTACCAGCAGGATGGGGCCTGGGACAGGGGAGGTGCCTCCCTAGAGGAAAATCATAGTCCAGTTGCCAGGAGGGGAAATGGTTGCTGGGCAGTGAAACAATGGGTATCTATTATACCCATATTTGCATTGTACTTTCTGTGTGTGTGTGTGTGTGTGTGTGTGTGTGTGTGTGTGTGTCTGCTGTGTGTTATTCCACATTGGACACCTCACCTCCTCCTGGCTGTTCCTCAAATGCTTTAGCTTCCTCCATCCCATGTAGGTTTTAAATGTTTCCTACTCAGTGAAACTTGCCCTAAACATGCCATTCTTATAATGTAACATCCCTCTACTTCTCCATTAAGATATTGCAATTTTTAAAAGTTTTTTTTTTTTTAATTTTAAATAATCTCTATACCCAGTGTGGGGCTTGAATTAATGACTCTGAAATCAAGAGTCACATGCTTTTCTGACTGAGCCATCTAGGTGCCCAGATATTGTGATTTATTATTTTTTTTAAATTTTATTTATTTGAGAAAGTAAGAGAGAGAGAGGGAAAGCACAAGCGGGGGGTGGGGGGAGAAGCAGAAGCGGAGGGAGAAGCAGACTCCCCACTGAGCAGGGAACTTGATGTGGGACTCAATCCTGGGACCCTGAGATCATGACCTGAGCCAAAGGCAGACATTAGCCATCTGAGCCAGCCATCAGGTGCCCCTAATCTTGTGACTTATAATAAGAAATATTTGGTCTTTGTGCCCATTTCTGGGGGCAAATCTCCTAAAACCCTTGGAATTTCCTATGTGATAAGAAGAACCCCCTTAACACCTGAATTTATGTTAATGAGGTGACTTTTGGAAAGCATTGGTGGCACTGGTTGCAGGAGAGCTAACTATGTAATGGAAGGGTTAGAACATTCAGTCCCATCTCCCTGACCTTCAAGGAGAGGAGAGGGATGGGAGGTTGGATTAATTACAGTGGGCAATGATTTAATGTCATGCCTGTGTAATGAATCCTCTATAAACACCCAAAAAAAGGATGGGCTTTGGGAAGCTTCTGTGTTGGTGAACATGTGGAAAACCCAGGAGAGTGGCACCCTGTCCCCATAGGCATCTCTTCCATCTGGCTGTTCCTGAATAATATCCTTTTATAATAAACCAGTCTTCTCATAAGTAAAACATTTCTTTGAATTTTGTGAGCCACTCTGGTAAATTAATCGAACCCATGGAGGGGGCTGTGGGGACCTGGGATCTATAGCCAGTCAGTCCAAAGCGGAGGTGACATCCTAGACTTGTTTTTGTTTTTTGTTTTTTTTTTTTTTAATTTTTATTTATTTATGATAGTCACACAGAGAGAGAGAGAGAGGCAGAGACACAGGCAGAGGGAGAAGCAGGCTACATGCACCGGGAGCCCGACGTGGGATTCAATCCCGGGTCTCCAGGATCGCGCCCTGGGCCAAAGGCAGGCGCCAAACCGCGGCGCCACCCAGGGATCCCGACATCCTAGACTTGTGATTAGCATCTGAAATCTTGCAGATGGGGGTACTTAACCAGTGGGGCTCAATGCTGGCACCGGGTAGACAGTGATGGAATGGAGTTCAGTTATTGGACACCCTATTGGTGTCAGAGAATTGCTTGGTGATGTCAAAAACCCGCATAGCAGATCTCCATCCACTATTCCGTTCCCTGCTTTATTATTTTTTTTCTTAATACTATCATACTATTTTCATAATTTATCTTATTATCAGTCTCCCCTACTGGAATGTCACCTCCACAGGGCAGGGATTTTTGTCCATTTTGGTCACTGCTACACCCTGTGTGCCTAGAACATTGTGTGGCACATAGTGGGTACTCAATAAATAATGATGGATGAATGAATGTATGTTCCCAGTCATTCTGTAAAGTAGACAGAATCAAGGTGATTCTCCTCTCTCTCTTTTTAAGATTGATTGATGTGAGAGAGAGAGAGTGTGTGTGTGCGCACAGGTGAGGGCAAGGGGTGTGTGGTGGTGCAGAGGAAGAATTTCAAACAGACTCCTTGTTGAGCATGGAGCCTAAAGTGGGGCTCCAACCCATGACCTGTGGGATCATGACCTGATCCAAAATCAAGAGTCAGATACTTAACCAACTGAGCCACCAAGGCATCCTGGTGATATTTCTCCTCTTATAGATAAGGGTATTGAAACTTTTTTTAGGCTAAAAAAATTTTTTTTAAAATAGACTCTACCCTCAACGTGGGACTCTGAGAGCAAGAGTCGTACACTCTATGGAGTGAGCCAGCTGGGCACCCCAAAATTATAAAAAAAATTTAATTGAAGTACAGTTTACATATAACATTATATTAGTTTAAGGTATATGACATAGGGACTCAACAATTATAAACATTACAATATACTTACCACAATAAGTGTAGCTAGCATCTGTCATCACACAAACATATTCCCTGTCCTGTGATTTATTTATTTTATAACTGAGAGTGTGGACCTCTTCCTCCCCTTCACCTATTTTGCCCATCCCTCCCCCAGGATATTGAAACTTGAGAGAAGGATCCTGTTGGCAAAAATATTAAAAAGAACTCAAAAAAAAAAAAAAGAAAGAAAGAAAGAAAGAAACCTTTAATTGTCGAGTGCTAATGAGAACACAGCAGAGGGGAACTTAACGCATTACAGTGTGTTCCCACCAAGTGAAGGTTAAATGGTGCCCTGATGCAGTGGTTCAAATAGAGAAAGTAGTAGGAGAACTGAGTCATCGGCTGGCACATGGTAATGCAGGCGTCCTGAACGCGAGGAACCACCTGCTCTATCACAGTCAGAACTTCAGTCATGCTGGGAGTAGCAGTTTCATTTCGACAAATAGCAACAGTCACATTTAAATTAAGGTAGCTAATTTGAGTCTTACTGGTTTTATAGTTTCTTTTAGACAGGAATTTGTAAGCTTGTTTTGACTTTAATCTTAAACCTAAAACCTTAAGAAGTTTGTATCTAGTTTCATGTTTGTAAGCATTTGAGCAACATTAAAACAAAAATTAACTTTGTGAGAATTTGTATCCTTTATAGAGGAACTTCCTTATATTCAATATTGAGAAGTACTATTTCAGAAGACTCAAACCCTCTTGTCATTCATTGGTGGTAGAGAGAAGCAGCCTGAGAAGGATGTTTTTAAGACAGGCTCAAGGCCTTTTTTTTTTTTTTTTTTTAAGATTTTATTTATTTATTTATGAGAGACACAAAATGAGAGAGAGGCAGAGACGCAGGCAGAGGGAGAAGCAGGCTCCGTGCAGGGAACCTGACATGGGACTCGATCCCGGGTCACCAGGGTTACGCTCTGGGCCGAAGGCAGGTGCTAAACCGCTGAACCACTCAGGCGTCCCATGGGCTCAAGGCTTAATGACCATCGAGCCCTCTTACTGTGCAGCTGAATAAAACGAGGCCCAGGGAGCACAGGTCCCCTGGCCCCAAGAGTCTTTGATGTTACCCTGCTGCCCAGATAAGGACATCTGTCCTCCAGAAGATGATGATAGATAGATAGATAGATAGATAGATAGATAGATAGATAGATAGATGATAGATAGATTTTTTTTTTTTTTTTTGGTATAGTTTTATTTATTGAAATCATCTCTGCGCCTGACATGGGCCTTGAACTCACAACTCTGAGATCAAGAATGTCACGCTCCTCTGCCTGAGCCAGGCAGGTGGGTCTCCCCTGCCCTTCCCTCCCAAGATATTCTATCACTTCTAGAAAGTGCCCTGGGCTGGCCCTTATGGTTGAGCTTCCGAAGACCAGTGGGACCCAGCTGCTAAGAGGGGAAGCTGAGGTTAATCAGGCTTCCCTACAACTCACGCCCCCCAGCCTGGAGTCTACCTGCCAGCTCCTAAAATGGGGCAGGGGAGTGTATTACTCAACAGGAATTTCCCAGCCTTGATGTGGGTGTTTTGCTCTGGTATATGCTGGGAACTAGAGCTAGCTGGGGGAGAGCTCGCACCCCTCCTTGGAGGATTCAGGTTGGGCAGCTATCAGACATGACTATCTCTTGCACAGAGCTGACCTCAGGATAACTCTCTGAGCTGGGCTTTCTGAGGGCCCTGCTTGGATCTGACCCCTGGAATTTGTGGTAGAGATATATGCAAAAAGATGAAAAAGAGGGCACCAGAGTGGATGCTGGATCTGACCCCTGGAATTTGTGGTAGAGATATATGCAAAAAGATGAAAAAGAGGGCACCAGAGTGGATGTTCCATCACCTGACATCCAAGACCAGAGACCTGGGCAGAGCTTGGAAACCAAAACCACCCTCTGCCTGCTGCAGGCCAGTCCTTGACTGGAGACCCTGCAAGAGGCAAACTGCCTGTCCCTCCTCCCCTGAGCAGCCTGTGGTGGGAGGGACAGGAACTAGCCTTGAGGCAAACAACCTTTCTCTGGTGGTGAAGACTGGGGCCTGGTGAGAACTGGGAGCTGCTGGCTAAAGCCTGTGAGCAAGATGGTCAGGTCAAGTCAGTGTCTCCAGCACTGGCTTCTTGGATGGTCAAAGACCTAAACAATACTTCCATGGACTACGTCAAAGGACTGGCCTTCCAGGGCCTCCCACAGCTTGATGAGGGAAACTGAGGCACAGAGATGGAATCTGCCTAATGACATTTTTTATTTAGTAAAGGTTGAACTGGACCTCCCAAGTTGACTGGACCACCCAGTCTAGTGTTCTAGACTGCGTGGGGGAAGGAAGAGGGATGAGAGCACACAGGGATAGTAGGAAATAAAACGTGGACAAAGGAGCACAAGAAAGCAGAGAATGTTATCTCAGTCATAAATGGTGTCCATGGTGTCCTCTTTCAGGGGAAAGAGTGTTTATGAATGAGATTGCTTTTGGGACTGGCAACAAAACTAAGGTCTCTGACCAACTGAGCTAGAAACCCAAGAAACTGTGGTGAATCTCCCTCTCTCTTACTAGCCTTCTACAAATACTACTGCTCCCCTAGCTCTCTTAGGAAGGGCCGATAAGGAGCCTCTCCCCATCAGGGTGTAAGGGTAGAGATTTCAGGACACGATGAAGGAAATCCCTGGGATCTCTGGGCTGGGAGGTCCACGGTACTTTTAGTTTCCATAGTCTTGGAAACTACTCTTTCTGTTTCCCCACAGGGACTCACATGGCCAATGACACATAGTAGGGTAAGAAGAAGGAATTTCTGTGCATCTAAGTGGCCCGCTGCATGCCAAGCACTGGGCTGGTACCCTCCATTCTTTCTATCACCTCCTGTGGTATCCGATTCACTACTATTCTCTTAGTCTGTTGCTGTCAGCAAGTATCTGTTAGATGATGAATACTAGGGGAGGAGGGCCATTGTTTGCTCCCAGTGAGGCCAGAAGGTTTGGGGGAACAGGGCTCTTCTGTGTGTCCCAGCATTCTGCTTGGCACAGAGTGGGGGACCCAGTAAGTGCTCCCAGAGCTCAAAGACATGAGAATTCCTTCCTCTTTCCAAGGAAACCAGGTCATCTGCTCTAGAGTCAGGTTCTTTTGATACAAAGCACCTATGGCTTTCTGGGTGATTCATCACCAACTGGATTGGGGCAGAAACAACTGCCCACAGAGCTGGTGATGGACTAGGCTAGTCTCATAGTCTCCGAGCTTGCTGCTGGTGAGTCAGGAGATCTCCAGGGAGAGGCCCGATTGGGGCCTGAAGAAACATCACTGTTGTCTTCCCTGCCTTGACTTGAGGCAAACTTCTGGAGCCTCAGGTCCTGCCCGCTGGCCTGTAGCATGACAAGAACTCTGCCCAGTCTTGATTCCTTTGTTGTTGCACCCGAAGAAATGCAAAGGATGAATGGAAAAAGGGCAATGGAGGCTGAACCTCTGGAAAGACAGGAGTCAGGACTGCTTCCCAGATGAATCCTCCCATTTTCTTTCATGATCTTACCTCACTCCATTTTTGGCTGCCCACATGACACCAGGTATTTTGTTTTGTTTGGTTTTTGAAGAGCTGTTTTCTCTCAAACTTTTAGTTGAAAAGTCATATGAAATGGACATGCTGGATCCCTGGGTGGCTCGGTGGTTTAGTGCCGCCTTCAGCCCAGGGCGTGATCCTGGAGACCTGGGATCCAGTCCCAAGTCAGGCTCCCTGCATGGAGCCTGCTTCTCCCTCTGCCTGTGTCTCTGCCCACCCCCCTCTCTGTGTCTCATGAATAAATAAATAAAATTTAAAAAAAAGAAAAAGAAAAAGAAATGGACATGCTCCAGCTTTCTACCAAAACAAGCCCAAAAAACCCCAGCTCCCATTGGGGGCCACACAGCCTCCCCAAACAATCATTCATGGAATATTTATTAAGCGTCTACTGTCTATTGTAAGAGGGACATGACCAGTCATGCATCTTTATCCAGTAAGGTATTGGGCATAGAGCAGTTGCTTGCTAAATATTGAATGAATTAAATTTGGGGAAATTGGGCAGCCCCCGTGGCGCAGCGGTTTAGCGCTGCCTGCAGCCCAGGGCGTGATCCTGGAGACCGAGGATCGAGTCCCATGTCAGGCTCTCTGCATTGAGCCTGCTTTTCCCTCTCCCCGTGTCTCTGCCTCTCTGTGTGTGTGTGTCTCTATGAATAAATAAATAAATAAGTCTTAAAAAAATTGGGGGAAATTGATGTAATATGCATGCCATTGTCCCTTAACTCAAGCAGCTAATACTTTTTTTTTTTTTTTTTTTTTTTTTAAGTAGCTTCCACACCCGTTGATGTGGAGCCCAACACAGGGCTTGAACTCATGACCCTGAGATCAAGACCTGGGGTGAAATCAAGACTTGGATGCTTAACTGCCTGAACCACCCAAGTGCCTCTCAAGCAGTTAACACATTAAGAATCAATTGCGGGATCCCTGGGTGGCGCAGCGGTTTGGCGCCTGCCTTTGGCCCAGGGCGCAATCCTGGAGACCCGGGATCGAATCCCACATCGGGCTCCCGGTGCATGGAGCCTGCTTCTCCCTCTGCCTGTGTCTCTGCCGCCCCCCCACCCCTCTCTGTATGACTATCATAAATAAATAATAAAAAAAAAATTAAAAAAAAAAAAGAATCAATTGCTATTGGGATGCCTGGGTGGCTTAGTGGTTGAGCATCTGCCTTGGGCTCAGGGTGTGCATCAGACTCCCTACAAGGAGCCTGCTACACCCTCCATGTCTCTACCTCTCTCTCTCTGTGTCTCTCGTGAATAAGTAAATAAAATATTAAAAAAAAAAAAAAAGAATGAATTGCTATTAAAACAAATGGCAGGGGATCCCTGGGTGGCTCAGTGGTTTGGTGCCTGCCTTGGGCCCAGGGCGTGATCCTGGAGTCCTAGGATCGAATCACACATCAGGCCCCCTGCGTGGAGCCTGCTTCTCCCTCTGCCTGTGTCTCTGCCTCTCTCTCTCTCTCTCTCTCTCTCTCTCATAAATAAATAAAATCTTAAAAAAAAAATGGCAGCAGGAATGGTAGTCTTTTTATTCAAAAGGTTGATAAGCCTATGGTAAGATTAAACCCACAAAAAGAGACCACTCCTCACCTACTGTAATGGCTGAAATAAAAAAAAAAAAACTTTTTTGATAATACCTGGTGGTAGGGGGATATTGAGCAACTGGATTTCTCACACCCTGCTGCTTCAGAGTCAATTGTTAGAGCCAATTTGAAAAAATATTTGGCAATATCTATTAAAATGAAACATAGACCCACCCTATGACACAATGGTTCCATTCCTAGGTATATACCCAAGGGAAAGGAATGCATATGTTCACCAAAATGCACATAATAATGTTCATGGCAGGGGTGCCTGGGTGGCGCTCAGTTAAGCATCTGACTCCTGATCTCAACAGGTCTTGATCTCAGGGTTGTGAGTTGAAGCCCCATGTTGGGCTCCATGTTGGGTGTGGAGCCTACTTAAAAACAAACAAACAAACAAACAACAACAACAACAAAAAACTGTTCATGGCAGTTTTGTTCATAGTTAGCTCCAAAATGGAAACAAGGCAAGTGCCCATCACTAAGAGAGTGGATAAATTACTAAGGATATGCTTATACAATGAAATACTATATATACAGTAAAAACAGAAAACTAAAAGCAAATTACTGATACAAATCACAACATAAACAAATCTCATAGATATTACATTGAGTGAAAAATCCAGAAATCAAAGTGTACATCCTGTATGGTTCCATTTTTATGAAATTCCAAAACAAGAACAGTTATTAGCAGTAGGAAGTCAGAATAGGGATCCCTGGGTGGCGCAGTGGTTTGGCGCTTGCCTTTGGCCCAGGGCGCGATCCTGGAGACCCAGGATCGAATCCCACATCAGGCTCCCGGTGCATGGAGCCTGCTTCTCCCTCTGCCTATGTCTCTGCCTCTCTCTCTCTCTCTCTGTGACTATCATAAATAAATAAAAATTAAAAAAAAAAAAAAAAGGAAGTCAGAATAATGGCTTCCTATGTGGACTGGGGGCACAGACTGGGAGGGGGCATGAGAAATCTGAGGTGCTGAATTTTTTTTTTTAAGATTTTATTTATTTATTCATGGGAGTTACACAGAAAGGCAGAGACACAGGCAGAGAGAGAAGCAGGCTCCTCACAGGGAGCCCAATGTGGGACTCAATCCCGGGACTGGGATCACACCCTGAGCCAAAGGCAGATGCTCAACTGCTGAGCCACCCAAGCATCCCTGAAAATGTTTTCTCTTGACCTGGGTAGTAGTTTCATGGGTGTAAACCCAGGAAAAATTTCATGGAGCTATATGCTGAAGATTAGCACCCTGGGGGAATGTGTTTTAGTGTATGTTATCCCCAAATTTAAAAAAGATTTTATCTTTTTAAGGACCCTCAACACCCAACATCAGGCTCAAACTCACAACCCCGAGATCAAGAGTCACATGCTCCACTAACTGAGCCAGCCAGGTGCTCCTGTATGTTAGACCCCAATGGAAAACAAAGAATGGACACTATACACATGCATATATCTTAGTATCCCTAAAAAATTAACATGTTGAGTAATTCTGTTCTCTCTATAGAAGGTGGTGTTATATGGGACCAAGATCAACAGTGTTGGCCCCTAGTGAGTCCTGGATGAAAAGACTGGTCAATTCATCACCTTCAGTCCATTCTTCAGGGCCTCCTCCCTGTTGAGAAGACCAAGATCATCAGTTGTTGCTTCAACCTACTCCCTTACCCTCTTCCCAATCACTATGGACACCCATGCCCATTCTGGGAACATTTCCCCCCCTCTTAGAGCATCTGGGCCTTTCTTTTTTTTTAATTTATTTTTTAAGATTTTATTTTTAGGGGGATCCCTGGGTGGCTCAGTGGTTTAGCACCTGCCTTCAGCCCAGGGCATGATCCTGGAGTCCTGATCAAGTCCCACGTCAGGCTCCCTGCATGGAACCTATTTCTCCCTCTGCCTGTGTCTCTGCCTCTCTCTCTCTCTGTCATGAATGACTAAATAAAATCTTAAAAAAAAAAAAAAAGATTTATTTTTAAATAATCTGTCCACCCAATGTAGGGCTTGAACTCACAACCCCAAGCTCAAGAGTCACATGCTCTACTGACTGAGCCAGCCAGGTACCACCCCCCCCCCCCCACTTCCTCTCTTTATTGGCTATCCTTTAGCCTGTGTCCTTGACCTACATGGTCCTGTCTCCTCAAGAACTATGCCATCTCTCACCTTTCTCTTGCGTGCATTTTCAGTTCTTTCCTCTCAACTGAATCCTTCTCAGACTACAAACAGCTCAAGTTTCTCCTATTCAAAAAACAAACAAACAAACAAACAAACAAACAAAAGCACCTCTTTTGGATCCCCTCTAGGAATGCTATGTGTGTGTGTGTGTGTATTTATTTTTCCCCTTCTATATTCACTGTTCTCCTTTATTCACTGCCTAGTGTCTCTTAAATTCACAGCTTTGGCCACACTACTAAAATTCCACAAGCAAAGGACACCAGTGAATTTTCAATGATCACACGGAAAGAAGACCGTTAGGCCTTATTTTTCTGATATATCTGAGGCTGATGACTCCCCTCATTGTGAAACTTTGTACCTTTGACTTTCACAGCACCATGTGGTTCAGGCTCTCCGTGTTCTTGCTGACCCCTTTCTGTCTCCTTCAGGGGATCTTGTTCTTTATGCTCCCTTCTAAATGCTGCTTCCACCCTTGGTCCCCTTTCCAGCCCCACCTAGGTGTTCTTTTTTTTTTTTTTTTTTGAGAGTTTATTTATTCATTTGACACAGAGAGAACATGTGCAGGGGGAGTGGCAGGCTGAGGGAGAGGCAGACTCCCCACCTAGCAGAGAGCCCCAGCCGCATGACCCCAGCGGAAGGCAGATGCTTAACCAACTGACCCCTCCAGGGGCTCCCCCCCACCCCCTTAGGCATTCTTCATGCATGGTCTCATGGTTGTCAATACCATCTGTTTACCACTGACTCTGGGATCTGTTTCCCCTGAGTTCAGGGCCATGTGATTGCTGGATAACTGAGTCTGAAAATTTCTCAGAGCACTTCAAGTTCAAGGAGTTCAAACTCAATCCAGAGTTCCACTCCCATATGTGAAATTCTGTATCTCAGTTGGTTCTACTGCCACCATTCACCAGATCATCCAAACTGGAAACCAATAATGAAGGCAGGGGTTCTCAACCCTAGGACCGTGGATATTTGGGGCTGGATCATTCTTTGTTGTGAGGAGACTGTCCTGTTTGTCCCACTCATTGTAGATGTTCAGCAGCAGGGCTGGCCTCTATCCACTGTGTGCCAATAGTAACCCACCAGCTGTGATAACTAAGAAATGTCTCTAGACATTGCCAGATATCTGGGAGGGAGGGTGTCAAACTGTCCCAGGGTTAAGAAACACTGGTCCAATGCATGGGTCTAGGAGTCACAAATCCATGTGTAACCTTGCACGAGTTAGCTACCTCCCTGAGGCTTGGCTGGTTTTCTCTGTAAGGTGGAAACAGTTCTCATCTCATAGGTGGAGCTTACATAGCTCATGTAGATGAAGTGTATGGTCTGTCCCCTATGGGACATTGAGTGAGAGGAGCAAAGACTCCTCTCTGTCCTCACATTGAAATGCTGAGGCCTCTCAGTTTTATATTCATTTTTTTATATTCATTTTTAAAAGTTATTTATTTATTTATTTATTTATTTATTTATTTATTTATTTATTTATTTATTCATGAGAGACACAGAGACATAGGAAGAGGAAGAAACAGACTTCCTGTGGGGAGCCTGATGTGGGACTTGATCCCAGGACCCTGGGATCACAATCTGAGCCAAAGGCAGATGCTCAACCACTGAGCCACCTAGGTGCCCCTTTCAGGTTTTCTTTCTTTTTTTTTTTTTTTAAGATTTTATTTATTTATTCATGAGAAATACAGAGAAAGAGAGAGAGAAGCAGAGACACAACAGGCAGAGGGAGAATCAGGCTCCATGCAGGGAGCCCGATCTGGGTGGGACTCGATCCCGGGTCTCCAGGATCACACCCTGGGCCAAAGGCAGGTGCCAAACTGCTGAGCCACCCAGGGATCCCTTTCCTCTCAGTTTTATATTCTAAGTATGTCTTTCTTGTCTGCCCACTCTTCTCCATTTGCAATAGATTGAATGTTTACATCCTGCCCAAATTCATATGTTGCCATCTAACCCCCAGTGTGATGGTATTAGGAGAATGAGAAGGTCCGAGGGCAGAGCCCCTTCCACCACGTGAGGACACAGAAGATGGCTTTTAGGATAGCAACTAGGACGTCGGCTCTCACCACACTGAGTCTAACCTTGGACTTCCAACTTCCGGAACTGGGAGAAACACACGTTCTTGTTGAAGCCACCTGGTCTACAGTACTCTGTGACAGTGGTCCAAATGGACCAGGACACCATTCCTACCCAGATTATTGCCACTGCTCTGCATCTGGTTCTCATAGCTTCTGTACAGCCTCGTTCCCCTCGGATCCACACTTCCCACGGCACACCAGGCCTTCGTGGTCCGGAGGCGCCCACCTCCGCAGCCGCATCTCTTGCCCCTCCTGGCCTTGAATTTCTAGTCTAGCTGCGTTGAAACGTGTGGCATTCCTTTTATACCATGCAGTTTCCTGCCCCCATGTACTCACACGGATTCTTCTGCCTGGCATAACCTCCCACACTCTGCAGATGCTTTAATTTTCAAGGTTCACTTGAATTTCACCTACTCCAAAAAGTTGCACCTGGAGCCTCCTTCCCTCTGCTGGGCTCTGTGGTCAGAGCTTTCCTCCGTGAGAGCTGTCTCCTTGCGCTGTATTTTTTTTTTTTTTTTTTAAGATTTTACTTATTTATTCTTGAGAGATAGAAGGAGAGACAGAGCCAGAGACACAGGCAGAGACAGAGCCAGACTCCATGCACCGAGAGCCCAACGTGGGATTCGATCCCGGGTCTCCAGGACCGCGCCCTGGGCCAAAGGCAGGCGCCAAACCGGGGGATCCCCCTTGCGCTGTATTTTGGTTTCTGTATCTGGCTCTGCTGGGCTGCATGGGGAAGACATTGTGTCTTTTCATCTCTACATACATAACGTCTGGCTTATACCCTGACACACAGGGGGTGCTCAGCAAACATTTGAGTGAATGAATGGCTACAGCACATATTACCTTCTATGTTAGGTTTAGAGCCATGTTTATGAGATGGTTATAAAATAGTCTGTAAATCTACTCTCTCTGGCTCAGAGGTAGGGCTTCCTCAGCCAGGGCCTGTGGCAGGCCCCAGCACTGACCGGTAACACTTGCATAAATGTGAGGTTGACTAATGATGCAGGGAGCGGCAACATAACAGATACCTGCTTACAACAGCACCGGCTGGCTGTCCTGAGAGTCAGAGGCACTTTCTTCACCTTTTCCATCTGGAAAGGGTGGCCTTTCAAGTATGGCCCTTTCTGGCAGTGCACTCTTCTTCTAACTCCTTCACTCACCTCCGTTTGATGCACTGGAGTTTCTGCAGCTGGCTTGCTGGCCCTTGGGACACAAATAAGAAAGCAGTCCTAGGACTATGTGCATGACCTGTTGGGAGGTCCACTTGCTACTACTGTTCTCCAGGCCAGCATCCCTTAGAGGAGTGCACCAGGAGGTCAGGCCTACCTCTTCCCAGTGTCTGTCACAGCTGGGGCAGTGTGTTTAGACTCTCCTTACTAGGCCTGGGGAAGGAGGCCCAGGCTGGCCACCAAGAGCTTAGAGGTGCTAGGCCAATCTTACTCTCCTTCCTCCTCCAAAAACAGTAAGGCTTTGTTTGTTAGGCCTGAGGTTATGGGCTTGGCCTTGGGGTCCTGAAAACCTGCTAAATCCCTTCTCCAGCTCTAGTCTCTGAGCCTCAGTGTGCTCATCTGTCAGGTGTGTTGGGGGCGGGGCGCGGAGGAGCGGACAGACCACTCCGGGCCCTCCCTTCCAGTTTTCAGGGTGCTGCCTGCGTGTGCAAGGGGCTAGAGCCGGCCTGCCCGCCTGCGGGGCCCGGCAGGGGCCCCGGGAAGCCCTCGGGCAGAGCGCTCCCCTGCGCCGAGGTCCGGCCAGAAAGGACCCTGCGGCGAGGCGGGAAAGCTCTGTGGCCCCCGAACGCCGCCCGCCCGCCGGCCGGACACCGGGCTCTCGGGGCAGGGGTCGGCTGGGTCCCGGCGGGCGGGGCGGGAGGGACCGAGTCAGGAAATTCCCAGGAAATTCCTTTCCATTCCGGCGTTCCCTGCCCCCCTTTCCTCGGGTCCGCGGACCCCAGGACTCCTCCGGGCCCCAGGAGCGGGGACGTGAAACGCGGCCCCGGTGCGCTCTCGTGCCCGCCCAGCCCCGGCCGCCGGGGGCTCGCAGCGCGTGGGGGCGCAGGGGGCCGGCGCCCCCCGAGTCCGCCGCCTGCCCGCGGGCGCGCTGCCGTTCGGTCGCGGAGCTCGGCGAGGCGTCCCCGGCTCGGGTCCCGTTCGGCTTAAGCTGGTGTCACATGAGCGGCGGGGGAGTGGGAACCGGGAGTGGGCGGGGGCGAGCGCCGCGGGGAGGGGGCCGCCGGGTCCACCTACATGCGCCGCGGCCCGCCTGACGGATGCCAGGAATTCCCAATGAAAGGCGGTGGGGGGAAGTTTGGGCAAGTCGGCCTGGCCAATGGAGAGCCTCGGGAGGCTCCCCCCGCCCCCCGCCCCCGCCCCCGCCCGCCCCGGCTCCCGCAGCGCGAGGGTGTCCGCCTCGCTCACTGTGCGTGGGGCTCAGTCCCGGGCAGGCAGCGCGCGAGCTCCGGCCGCCGCCAGCAGCCCCGCGAGCAGCGCCGGGAGGACCGGCGCCGGGGAGCCAGGCCGGCCACGCCCGCCCGCCCGCCGGGCCCCCTCCCACGCCGCCGCCGCCGCCGCCGCCCCGAGAGAAGGTGGAGGAAGAGATCCAGCTCGTAGCACGCGCGCACCATCATGGACCATTATGATTCCCAGCAGACCAACGACTACATGCAGCCCGAGGAGGACTGGGATCGGGACCTGCTCCTGGACCCGGCCTGGGAGAAGCAGCAGAGAAAGGTCAGCAGCCCCCCCCCGGCCCCCCGCAGCCCCCGCAGCCCCCCGCTCCCGGCTGCGGGCTCCCGGCTCCCGGCTCCCGGCTGCGGGCTCCCGGCTCCGGGCTCCCAACGGGTTCCCGGCGCGCACGGGCGGGGGCGGGGGCGGGGGATGCGCGGCCGCCGCGAGGTGGGGTGTTGGGTTACAGGCGCGGGCGGAAGGGGGCGAGCCCTGCTCCCGGAGCCCGCGAACGCCGAGCGCGAGCGCGGGGAGGTGGGGCGGCCGGCGGGCAGGTCGCCCCGGGGCCCGCGACTCCGGCCGCCCGGCTGCAGCCGCGCCGTCCCCGCGTGGGCCGGGGCCGGGGCGGTGCTGGGGAGGCTGGGGCTGAGCCGCGGGCGAGGCGGCTGCTCGCCCGGACCGATTTTCCCTTCCCTTCCCCGCCCCCCGGCCGCCTCTCCGCGTGGCGTGCGGTGGCAGCGCGCTCCCTGGGCCGCCCTGGGCCCGGTACCTGCGGGGGCCGGCTGCACGCCACCTGCGCCTTCCAGCCCCAGCCCGGGGGCCGGGGGCCGGGGGCCGGGGGCCGGGGGCGCGGGGCGGGGCGCGGCGCCACGGGGACGGGCCGCCGCCTCCGGCTCTGCCTGGAGGTGGACCTGCTGGAGTGCGGCTGGGGCCGCGAAACCAGGGGCTTCGGCCGGTCCCCAGCCGGCCCCCAGCCGGCCCCCAGCCGGCCCTGTGGGGGCGGGGTCAGGACGGCAAACCGTTTTATTGCTTAACTCAGCGGCGGACTTGCATCTGCGTCCTGCCTCCCCGACACCCGCTTATTCCTGGGAGAAGGCGATTTGGGGGCAACTTAATCTGAGTTGCAGGGCTCCAGGACAAGAGGTTGTCACTGGGATATTTGGGGTCGGTCGTTGGGGAATCCCTGCCTGGCCACCGTCCGCAGGCTCCCGGGCGCGGTGTGCAGGGCGCGCACCCCGTCGCGGGGGCTGCGCTCGGGGCTGGCGGTGGGACCCGGGCACAGTGGCCGGTGGCAGGAAGAGGTCAGAAACCACTCCAGGGGGGGAGGAGGGGAGGGCGCCCCAACCCTGCCCCTGCTTCCTGCCTGCGCTGTGAGCTCTTGCCCCAGGCGGCCACGTACCCTGCACACCCTCCTCCCCCCCCCTCCGCTCCTCCGCTGTCCGCTCCCATCCGGTCCCTCCTCATTTCATCCCCCCCCCCCCCCCGGCTGATCTGGGAATGGGGGGGGCAGGATGGCGCGTCCCTTTGGATAGTGCGGTTAGGGCTGGGCTTGAGGGAGAACGCTCATGTCCAAAAATGGTAACATTCATTCCCTTTTTTAAACTTAAAAGGGGGGGAGTTTAGGGAGCCGACTGAAGTTTTTTTTCCAGCCAAAGGCATCCTGTATTAGCTCACTCAGGAATCCTAAGCCCTGAATCGGCGCCCTTTTACTCACTTCATCAGACAAGCAGAGGTAATTTAAAACACACGCACAAAGGGCTTCCTCAAAGCGGGGGGACCTGAGACCCAGGCCCTATAGGGCAATGGCAGGAGGGGAGCTGACTTGCAGTGTGGCAGTTGCTTAAACATCCCTCCTCCTCTTCCTGTTGCCCCCCTCCTCCCTATGGGGGGGGATGCTGGGGGAGAGGCTGTGACAGTCCCTCACTCACCAGGCTTATTTCCTGGGACAATTGGGCTGTTGGGGGAGCTGAGAATGGAGTGGGTAATTTGGAGATTTCTCGTGTGGGCAAGGCAGGGTCGCCTTTTTAAAATTTCAGGGTGAGGCCTTCTTCAGACGAGATTTTAAATTGGATAGGCGGGGGTGGGATTAGGGCAGTGAATGTCTTGGGATCTTCCATGGGGAAGAGAGGAGACATTCCTGTTTACGGAGCACCTATTGTATGCCTACTTGGGGCAGGAGTGAACAGGACTGGGGGATAAAGTTCCTGGAGGGGCAGAAACTCTTGTCTACCCAGTGTTGGTCACTGGACCTGCTCATAGTATTCCATATTATCAAATGAATGAGTGAATACATTAAATATAGTTGGGGAGAAAAATTATATTGCCTCTTTCTCTGTGTATACACACATAGATGCATAAAACTCTGCGGGGTGGTGGTGGGTGTGTTCCAGGCCTCTGCATAGCCAGGTGGGAACAGGGTCATCTGCGAGATCTGGTTATCTAAGGAACAAACTCAACAGTTGCAAGAGCTGGCATTGGCTAAGGATGATGTGGAGGAAATGAGGGGCAGAGGGGGAAGTAACCAGCCCCGAATCCCAAATGGTGCATGGGTGGGGTGGGGGGAGGCTGGAATGCAGCCGTATTAGGGGCAGGAAACTTTCCCTCACTTGTCCCTGGAGGTGAGGAAGGCAGGAAAGTTGGGCTTGGCATCCAGAGCCTTCATGGATCTCTGGACCAAGGGGAGCCAAAGTCTGCTTTGGCAGGGCTTGATGGAGGAGGTGGGGGCGTGGCACAAGCTCTGGGCCTGACTGTGAAAATCCAAGGTTTTTTTTTTTTTTTTTTTTTTTTTCTGCTGTTAATTCTGTTACCTTGCATGGACCATAGCGTCTGAAAGAAAATTTCACCTAGTTCTCAGTGGGGTGGTGGGGAGATAAGGAAGTGGAATTACGTGGTGGTGGTGGGGATCAGACCTAAAGTTACTTGTTAACTGACTTATTTATTTGAGAGAGAGAGTTAGAGTGCACAAGCACAAGTGGGAGGGACAGAGGGCGAGGGGGAGAGAATCCCAGGCAGACTCCATGCTGAGCGCGAGCCTGATCCAGGGCTTGATCTCGTGACGCTGAGATCACCACCTGAGCCAAAACCACGAGTTGGATGCTTAACCGACTCTGCCACCCAGGCGCCCCAGCTTGTTGCTTTTGACAGCTTCCCTGCTGACTGTGGGAGGTGAGGGATGAGGGGGATCAGAGCAGACGAGGGGACAGAGGAGGCTGGCCATTTCGGATGGAGGCAGGAGGGTGAGTGTCGGTGGCTGGGTGGGAGGACACTGTGTGGTGGAATACGAAGGCCTGAGGGGGGGGAGGCAGAGGGCCCTGGTTTTAGCTGTAGTGCAGTCACAACAGTTTGAGAGACTTCGGGCAAGTCGTTTCATTTCTCTTGATCATTCGACAAATGCTTTCCGCACCTACGCTGGCAGGCCCAGTCCCAAGCGCTGAGGCTAGAGGGCTGAGTGCTGCAGACAGGTGCTTCCGCTGTTTCCTCCTCTGTTCCCGGGCTGCATTCCTGCCCTGCCCTGCCCTGCCCTGCCCATCCCGCAGGGCTCTTCCAGGCAGCGGGTGAAATGATGTGGTAGGAAGTACTTCCTTGGCAACTGGTTGGGCCTCTGCAGATGCAGGTCGACGTCTGTGTGGACCTGAGGCATGACTCAAGAACCTGCAGCGTTTGGCTGTGGCTTGTCCCTTCTTCAAGGGATGCTGTCGTGCTGAGGTCATGGGGCTGGACTCCGACCCAGAATGCGGTGGCTTAGGGAGTTTGCGGGCCTTCACAATCTTCCTGACTTGCCTCAGGCTGAGCTCCAGTGCTGCCTTTTCGAGGGGAGCAGGTCTGAACACCCATCTTCTCAGGATGACGACAGCCCTCCATTTATTCCGTCACATGCGTCTCCTGCACACCCTCGTGTGTATGCCCGCTGGGGCCCAAGTGGGCTGGGGAGAGCAGGGACTCTGAGTAGCACCCTGACTCTACAATTTCAGGCTTGCGACCTGGGGCAAGTTTCTGTAACTTCTCAGCTTCCTATTCCTTCTTTAGAAAAAGGAGCTAATACCCCCACCTGCTGGGTTGATGAAGATTTGGAGAATGGTAGTTTTCAGCTATTAAATTCTATTCTCTCTTCTTACTTGAATCATGGAGGCTCAGGTTTAACAGATCTCACAGATGCCAGCCCCGGTGGTTTTTGTTTTTGTTTTTTTTTTTCATAGAAGACCTTAGTCAATATTTGTTGAGCTGATGGTATTGAAATCGGCATTCACCCGGCAGGTGAATAAAGGTGGTTGTAAATAGGCCCAGGTCCTGAGTCTGCACCCACATCATGCCAGGTCACAGGAAGATGGGTCACCTTGTTTATACTCCCTGCTGGATGCAGGACCATTGCAGGAGCTGGCCAAGGCCGCCGGTGGGGGGGGGGGGGCAGCGGCGGGGGGGGGGGGGGGCAGCGGCGGGGGGTGGGGGGGTGGCAGAGACCTGCCACGGAGGGGTTTACTGGGGGAGGACCAGGACATCCACCTGCCATGAAGGTTAGGGCTGCAAAAACCAGAGCGATGCCTTGTGGAAGTAAAACGTGCGGGAGAGAATGGACTCTGGTTCCGGGCCTCCTACCCTTCACTGTTCTGTGCTCCGGCCTGCTTCACCTCATGCTGGTGGCCGTGGGCGCAGGGCCCAGCCTCTTCTGTTCTCTGCTGAATGCCTGGTGGGCATAGGGCAAGGCCTGTTGTAGGTGGTCAAGAAATAACGCTGAATAATTGGATAAATAACATCATGCATGGCTCCCAACTCCGGGATGGGTGGTGGGGATAGGGATGAAATGCTTTACATTCCAGACAAACCACCCATCCTGGGGCTGTATTCTGGCTCCAGCCTCTGCAGATAGATGTGCTCTGGGCACATGGCGTTCAAATCTTCACCTCTCCACCGACTTCTTACGTGATCTTCAGTGAGTCACTTACTTGCTCTGTGCCTGATGATGCCAATGGGGAAATGAGGAAATTAATCATTCCTGCCTGATAATAGTTGAGTGGAGGTTTAAACCAAGTAATGTGTGTAGCATAGCACCTGACACTGAGGGCTCAATAAATAAATGTTAACTCTTTTGAGGTGCCAGGATTTCTGTGGCCTTTCCCCATGTTCTTGGAGATAAGGTGGAGTATATAAACACGTCTTAGAGGGAGCCAACTCCTTGTTGGCTAGGAGGATACGGAGTTGTGTTCTCCTTGATCTTGGACCCTGAAGTAAACTCTGGCTCGTTCTGTGTCACTTGACTTTTTTGATAGCTCAGCCCCCTCACTGCAGAATGGTGTCGAATCCCTTGTCTACCCTTTACCTACCTCCTGGGTATCCTGCATGAAGAGATGAATGTGAAGTGCTCAAAGCTTTGTCACTTGGTTATGGTACAGCTAAAATGACCTCAAAGTACGGATTTCTTCAAGGGGATACAGCCTGGAATGTCTTCAGGTCCCACTGTCAAGTAGCTGAGGGCATTCTTTGGGCCCTGCCCACGCCTCCTGGTGACCTGCCAGCCCTGCCTTGCTCTAGGACTGGTCACAGCTGCTTCCTCATCCAAACCTGTCTCATGCGGGTGCTCTGAGGACACGTGCCCCATGGTTTGGCAAAATGATCAACAAAACCTGAAGGAGAGGTGGACAGGGGGCCTTGGAGCGTCAGGGCTGCGGGGCTGCCTCTGGCTGCCATCTAGGCTGCTGTAGCACAGATGCAGGAAGGCCTGGAGTTCACTGAACACCCAGTTGTCTAGTTTTGAGGTATGATGAGCTCTTGAGGGGCTTTTGGTCACTGGAGATGGGCTTGTTGAAGTGATAGGCCCGCAGGCTCCTGCAGGGTCGGTGGTCACCAGCCTTTTCAAAAGGAAAAGGAGGAAAGTCATTTCCTGAAGCTGGCTTCTTGAGGAGGGTCTGCTAAGGCTGTGCTCAGTTGAGTTGGGGGTGCGGGTAGGGGGAGGCCTGGACCCCTGGGCCCCTCTTATAGGCAGGGCTGAGGGTGAGGAGGTCAAACCAAAAGGGCATCCTGTAGTTTGTTGTTTGTGGTTGAGATTTGGGACTCTCTTTTCCTTCTCCAGGAATGCCTGGGGCTGGGCACCTGGCCAGTGGCCACAAACCGTAAGCCTGGCTTGAGGACTTGTCGCATAAGACCTGGTGCCTCCTGTGGTTCTGGAACCAGGGTGGGGCAGCCCAAGCCTGAGACATGAGATCTGCTACTGTGTGTCTCAAGAGAAGAGTCAGTGTTTCTCTGTCCTCTACCTTCTAGTCCCTTCTTAGTGTAAGAACTTCAACAATTTCTCCCAGTGGAGCCCATCAGTGAGCATTGTACCCTAGATGCTCCACCCACCTAGGGTCTTGCAAATCATGGTTTAGGTGGAGAGGGAACCAGGAAGATAGAAAAGTCACACGAGGCAGTGCCAAAAATGGCCAGAGGTGTGGTGTTGGCTGCTGTAGGGCAGGAGCCAGCACTGCTGCCTGCAAGGGTGGAGAAGGGGAGGAGCTGATGGCATTTGAGCTGCATCTTGGAGGATAGGCAGGATTTGAAGATTCTGCTGGGAAGGCGGTGTGTGTGTGTGTTATAAGGGAGGGCAGGACAGGAGGGAGCAAGGAGAAGTGTGGAAGGGCAGACTGGAGGGCAACAAAGTGTAAGCTGCTGCCGGCCCGGGACACCCCCTCCCATTGTTCTTGCTCATTGCCATTCTCCCAGAGCTGACCTCTCACCTTTCTGAGAGGCCAGGCTGTGTGTACAGCTCACAGGTGGGGCTTTTGAGCCCCACACCTGTGCAGGTGTTGTTGGGACCATCCCCACCAGTGAACCCCGCCTGAACTGCCCTCACCTGTAACCCACACAAACTTTTCCTAGGACAGGGTATGCAGCCAACCAGCTGCGGTCTCAGGCACCTTCCCCACCAGCCCTGCTTTTCCCCCATGAGAGTTTTGCGCAGTGGCAGTATCGTAGCCACTGAGGTTTATCTCAGGCGCAATTATTGCTGATTGAAAACTTTTCCCCTGTGAGTATGCTCAGTGGGCACACATCTCGGCAAGGGCCTGGGGAGCTGGGCTCACCGGAGAGGTCCCAGAACCCACCAGCTGGTTTGGACCGTGTAATCTGCAGCTTCTCAGGAGGTCATGGCTCAGGGGCCACGGGCAGAGGAAACCTCTCTTCTGGCCACATGGGGTCAGCCTGCTGGACTCCTGATTCAGGCCCAAGGTTCTGCCTCATTGTTGGGGCACTAGTGTCCTGCTAAGTCAGCATGAATTGCCCAACCTGGCCCTGTTGGAGGCAAGGAGCTTTGGGAGTGGTGGGCACAAGAGACCCAGCAAATCAGGGCTTAGAGCCATCCTGGAAGCCCACCTTCCTCTTTTTTTTTTTTTTTTTTTAATAGATTTAATTTTTTAGTAATCTCTACACCCAACGTGTGGCTTGAACTCACAACTCTGAGTTCAGGACTCACATGCTCCATTGATTGAGCCAGCCAGGCGTTCCTACTTCCTCTTAACACCTCAAGGTTTCTCCCTGGGTCCCAGTCTAGGCATTAAGTTCAAGTTCCCAGAAACCTTCCTTCTCAGTGGGTAGGGGATAAATTTTTACAGAGAGGGCTGGTCAGGTGCTCTCTTCTCTGCCTTGCCTGCCGTAGCCCTTGCTCCCCTGTCCTGGAGCTGGGGACTATCTGGCTATTCTCAACATGCTGGGTACCTCAAGTCTGGTATGGTGATGCATAGGCCCCAAAGCCACGTGGGCAACTGTCATGACACCAACTTGCTGCTTTTGTGTGCCCCATTCAGCCCTTCCAGACAAATAAGCAAAAATAATGGCAGTCCCCAACAGCCTGGGCACAGTCATCTTCCCAGAGCCAAGCCGGGAGCAGAACTGTACTTAAAAAAACAATTCTTTTTCTCATCATATTCATAGTGGCTCACCCTTCTGAGCACAGGCTAAGTGTCAGGCACTGTGTCGGGGACTCTCTGTTACATTAGCACATCTGATCCCATGAGGTGGGCACTTTATTCCCATTTTACAGATGAGGTAGCTGGCTCAGAGCAGCTGCCTAACTTCCAAGATCACACAGCCAGTAAGAGGTGGACCTGGATCTGCAGCCAGGCAGCGTGGATCCGGTGTTTGCCTCCTTGCCACTTGCTGCTTATGAAAGAAGTGCTTGGGACACCTGGGTGGCTCAGTGACTGAGCGTCTGCCTTCGGCTCAGGTCGTGATCCCGGGGTCCTGGGATCGAGTCCTGCATCAGGCTCCCCCTGGGGAGCCTGTGTCTCTGCCTCTCTCTCTGTGTCTCTCATGAATAAATAAATAAAATCTTAAAAAGAAAGAAAAGTACTTGTGTTATCTAGGACCATTTCACTGGAGACAAACATCTATGAAACAAAAACCCAGGGATTAAAACATTCCAGAGTTAGATAGATAGTGGTGATGATGGCACAACCTTGTGAATGCACTGAAAATTATATACTAAATATACTAAAACTTGCTCAAAATATGTATACATGAAATATATGTAAAGACAGTCTAATATATGTAAATATAATATATATTATATATAATATATATATTACATATATATAAATGTACCAAAACCTCAAATGGGTGACTTTTATGGTATAATTCTATCTTAATTTAAAAAACCTGAGAACATGCTAAGCGATGCAGAGAAGAAAATGACAATTGCCTGTCCTCCCACCTTCGGAGCTAAGCAACCTCACAGGAGTTTCTGGTGCTCTGCCTCCTTGCTCCTCTTCCTCACTGGTGTTTACCTGTTCTCTCTTGCTTGCTGTTGAAGATCAGGGATCCAGGTTCATGGTGAGTGAGTGGGAGAGCCACAGAAGAGGAAGATAATCAAGAGGGGTGCCTTTCATCAAAAGCTTGATGATGTTACCCTGTGCTTGGAAACTGCTTAAGAATAGATCATAGATGAGCACAGGCAAGTAGAAAGAAGGCTGGGGTGGGGAAGCAGGGGGTGGCTCTCCTCATTTTCCCAAGGCCAAGTCCGCCTGCATATGCACCTCTAAACCCTGTTGGTCTGGCATGCTTCCCACCTCTGCAGCCCCAGCCTTAATGGGGTGGGGGTGAAAGTGTCCACCTGGGGCAGCTTTCCCCAGGGCCTGAGCCCTGGGAAGGGGAGGGGGCTCAGGGTCCTCCCCCAGGAGGCAGCTGCACTGCTCTCAGGGTTGCCTAGCAATAGTGGGAAGAGGTGACTTAGCCCACTACAGAGGCGGGAAGAGAATGAAAAGCAGCCGGGGATGGAAATTGGGAGTAGATGCAGAGGATGCTGTTACCCTGGAAACTGACTGTTTGGTCCTTGGCTGTAATGGGCTACTTTGGGGCTGGGGTCTGTTCTTTATTGAGAGGTGGTGGTGTCCTCTCCTGGCCTGGGGGGTGGGGGTCACCGAGAAACCCCTCTTGTACGTGGCTTGCCTGTTAGGCATGTTCTGTCGGTGGCCTCGTTTAGCATCCATGACAGCCTTGGAAGGGATGTGGGATGATTCCTCTTGACAGATGAAAACCCCAAGCTGGGAGATGGAAAGTAAGGTGGTCAACAGCTGCAAAGCGAGAAGGGGAGGAACCTTTTGGTTTAAAGCATTTCCCAAGCCCAAGATCTGGGAGGTGATGTAAACATTGTCAACCTCCTGGGGACGGAAGAGAGGATGAGAGAGGGAAGGCTGGAAAGGAGTGTTTTCTGCTTTATGCCAGCCAGCCACTATTTATTAAGATCGTCTTGGTTCCCCAAATAAGTAAAACGACTGATCGTTCACTATCTCATGATTGTGTGGTTTGCATTACCTAAATCTGTCAAGTCTATGAGGAAGGTACTGTTATTTTCCTTGTTACAGACAAGGAACCTGAGGCTCAGAGAGGTTAAGTATCTTGCCCAAGATCAACCAGCTAGTAGGCCAGGTTATGAGTGAGCCCAGGCAGATCAATCTCTGAACTCAACTCTTAAGAAGTACAAACCTTTTGCTATTCCTTTTTTTTAAAAAAATTTTTTATTTATTTATGATAGTCACAGAGAGAGAGAGAGGCAGAGACACAGGCAGAGGAAGAAGCAGGCTCCATGCACCGGGAGCCCGATGTGGGACTCGATCCCGGGTCTCCAGGATTGCGCCCTGGGCCAAAGGCAGGCGCCAAACCGCTGTACCATCCAGGGATCCCCCTGCTATTCCTTTTTTAAAAAATATTTTATTTAAATTCAATTTGCCAACATATAGTATAATACCCAGTGCTCATCCCATCAAGTGCCCTCCTCAGTGCCCGAACCTTCTGCTATTCTTAGTTTATATTTTGAGAGACAAGGCTTACGTAAATAAAATCGTAAGGAACAACTAAAGATGACTTATAATCAAGTACTCATTATAGAATTCTTTTTTTTTTAAGATTGATTGATTTATTTGAGAGAGAGAACATGAGTGGGAGGGGCAAAGAGAGCGAGAGAGAATTGCAAGCCGACTTCCTGCTGAGCATGGAGCCCAATGCAGGGCTCGATCTCACAACCCTGAGATCATGATTTGAGCCAAAACCAAGACTCTGATACTTAACCAACTGAGCCACCCAGGCGTCCCAGGACTCATATTTCTGGTTTCTGTTTTTTTAAGTAACTATTCCCAATGTGGGGCTCGATCTCATGATCCCGAGATTAAGAGTTGCATGTTCTACTGACTGAACCAGCCAGGTGCCCCATGATTTATGATTTTTGATGCTTTCACGTGGTTTTGTCTTCATTAATCATGATGAGCAAACTTGTGAGGGCTTACCCCTTTTTTATAGACAGGGCAGGTAAGACTCAGAAAAAGTTAAGTGACTTTACCAGGGCCTCTCAACCTGGGTGAGGCGGAGTTGGTTTTGAGTTCAGGTCTTTGCCTGGAGGTCTGATAGGCGAAGCCAGGGGAGCAGGGCCTATCTGAAGTTACTCCCCAGGTTGAAAAGGTAGGAGAGTGTTCTACTTGTATTTCTCCACACTGTTCAATAGGAGTAACTGACAGGATAGACTCAGGTCCCCTGGAAGCTGCAGGACCGCCCCCCCCCCCCCCCCCCCCCCCCCGCCCCAGTCCCAGAGCCCAGCTTTTGGGAACTGGAGTCCCAACTTTAAGACTCAGCCCTGTCCCTCCTCTCCTGCTTTGGTTCCCTCCCGCTTCCCTTGCTCATCTTTCCCTTTGTTTGGTCACCAGGGGAACTGAGCAGGCTTTGAACCAGGTAGCTGAGGCTCCCTTTTTATTTTGGTTTCCAATGAAACACAATGCCTGAGGTTCCTGTTTAAGCTTTGAGATTGTTAAGAAAGTTGGTGAGGGATCGTTGGGGGCTTAGGTTGGAACAAGCAGTTCTAGCTTTTCAGCGCTGCGGGCCAGGCCAGAGGACAGGCCTGGGGGTAGGATGGTGCCCTTCCTGCCCCCCAGTGTTGAACCTTTGGCCTCAAAATCAGAGGCCCCAAGTGGTTCAGCTGAGGCGGAAAAGCAGTGGGTGGGGGAAGGGAGCTTTTGAGTTGCCTCCTCTCTGCCTTGTTTTTCCTGTTTCGTGGTGGTTGGTACCGTGGGCCCGTTCAGAGCACAGACACGGGCCTGCGATTTGAGGCCAGGCCGGGGCTTGCAGGCGAGCATTTTTTATGAGCCCGAAGATTTATTTTTTAAAAGCCATCTGCAAAGCTGATTATAAACGGGTGGGAATAGAATGGAGGGGTGTTGAGCTCTATTTTCAAATCGTCTGGAGGTGAACCGACAGGAGGGGTGGGGACGTCGAGGTGGGTGGCCTCCTTCGGGCATGTCTCCTAATGGAACTTGGCTTTCCGGCTGGGAGGCCAGGCCGCAAGTCCTGTGCGTGGGCAGGCGGGGGCCTGTTACAGTCCCACCCCACCGTCTCTCCTTGTGTCCACTGTGGGGATGTGCACCATCCCAGCCTATGGCTTAGGGATGGAGAGAAGTGGGGCTTTTCATTCTTCCAAGTCCGACACCAGGGGAGAAGATCCTTGCCGCCCCCCAGCGTGGGCTCTGCAAGGGAGACAGCAGCATTTGCGGAGGTACCCGCAGTCTTGACCTTTGTGTCTGGCCTGGGCTGTGAGCGAGTGCGGGTGTGCAGGCTGTGCACACGTGTGAGTGCAGGCACTCGTGCGTGTGTGTCTCTCTGGCTTTCAGGAGCCCCTGTGTTGATTTTGGCCACTGCCTCGACTTCGGCAGAGGAGTGGCTCCCTTTCAAACACCGCAGACATCCTCCAGATAATATATAATGGCACTCTCCAGTGGTGTTCCCGATATTTCGGAAAGGCCTTTCTTTCCAGGAACCCGAAGTGCTTTTCCAGACTTGGCTCTGGGAGCCAGGAGATGGAGGAGGCGGTTCACGAATCCTGCTTTCCCGGAGCAGGGGAAGCGGGGCCAGACCCCTGGTTTCCTGCCCTTTATCCTGGATCCTGGCTGGGACCGTCTGGAGGTATCTTTGCATGTGTGAAACCCTGAGGCCTCTTTTTAATTTAGATGTTTCCCCAAACTTAAGTCTCAGTGAAAGCCAATCTTCTTGTTTGTTTGTGTTAAGTTAAACAGTAGTTAATTTAGAGGTTCATTGTAGGTAACAAACCTAAGGAAAAAAAAATGAAGGAATGCTGCACTAGGGTCTCAGTTCAGTGGGCCTGACTGGAGCCCTTGTAATGGAGCTGCTTGGCACAAGCAGTAAGGTCACAGTGGGGCACAGGGGTGCCAGGCTCGGGGACCTGCCCCTGATTCCCTTTCCAGGGGAGCTGCTGGCTCAGAAGGCCCAGCAAGGCCCCGGCCCAGGGAAGGTATCTGGGACTATGGAGTTGAGCATCTGCCCCATCTCCTGCCCCTCCTGCAGTGTGTGCTGACCCTGTAGGGTGCTGTGGGCTAGGCACTGTCAAGGGGTTCCCAGCTATGAATTCATTTAGTCTTTACATCACCCTTATGAGATGACTTAGCTGCAGGGAAAGAAATTTAGAAAGGCCTGCAGAGGCTCAGGCGGTTCCAGCTGGTATTTCTAGGGTTTTCTGCTCTAGAGGCCAGTGCACAAAGACCACGTGTGTTACAGGCAGAGGTGGGGTGCTGGCGTGCTCTGCCCCTTGCTGTTCCCTTCCTTCCTGGGAGTAACTGGCTTTTGGTTCGGTGCTTTCTGTCCTCAGCCTGTGTTCATACAGTCCCTGCCTGTGTAGTTGTATGTTAAGTGGTGTCACATCCAACATAGCACCCTGCACGCACCCTGTCCTTTCCTGTGCCCTGGAGCTGTGGCGGTTGGACTGGTTCCCGTTCATGGATGAGACCCTGGCTGAGGCCTGGAGGGGCTGGGGGACTTGAGGAACTTGTCTGGGTTGCTCTTAGAGGTGGCAGGGGGACCAGAAGCTGGGTTTCCTGCCTCTGCGGGTTGCTCTGTGTATTGCACCTGTGGCCCTGTGCCCCCATCCCCCACCCCCACTGCACTGGGTTCAAAGACTCCCTGGTATTTGAGGAGGGAGGACAGGAGCAGCCAGCCTCAGTTTCTTCTTTCTTTGTTGCCACGTGTTTTTTGGTACCTGGCTCACATTTCCTGGGTGGGGGGGCGGAGGTGCACCTACACCCTTGCCTGCTGCCCTCTTTTTCCGGGCCTCCGAGAGTCAGCTTCTTAGGGACTTGCTGCCTTGCCAGTTTTTCTCCTCCCAGGGTAGCAGTTATGCTTTTATTGCTTCTTGATGAAGCAAATATGTAATGACAGAAAGCTACTGTGAATTTGGGAATGCTTCTAAATGAGTTTGCATTTTATGTCTCACAGTGGCATCCTGCAACATTTGGAAGTTAGTCGTTCTCTGCACAGAGAGTTTTGGAAGAGGCCGAGGTGGGGAGCCACAGCTGAGCCCTTCTTGGCTGGGCCCCAGGGGCAGCCGGTGGGATTCCAGTTATGTCTCCCTGCCCCTGCCTGGTTTCCCGGCTCTGGCCTTTTCTTCCTTCTCTGCTGGCTCTCAGCCACTCAGCGCTTGCCTCGCTCACTTAGCGCCTGGGTAGAGGATGGGCAGGAGGGAGCTGGAAAGGACAGGCGTGTTGGCAGCCTCTTGGCAGTCCTCATCACCCTCGCTTCGGGCATTGTTGTGAAACTCTTGGCTCTGAGGACATTTGGAGGGTTCTCAGGGGATGTCACTGATCTATGAATGACTTAGGGCTCCTTGGATGATTGGAGGTGGAGCTGGGGGTCTTGGGAGCCCCTCTGGTAGAGATTTTTTATCTGGGGCTCCTGGAGGCTCTGCTACTGTGATCCAGACACACTCATGTCACCTCATCCCAGAGCCTTGAGGCCTAGAAGGGTGGTTCTTAAACGTGACTGGGCATCCGAATCACCCAGAAGGCTTGTTAAAATACAGATGCTGGCCTCCATCTTCAGGGTTTGTATTGGTCTGGGGTGGGGCCTGAGAATTTGCATTTTTAAAGAGTGAGCAGACACCTCAAAGCTACTAGCAAGGGAGGTAGACAAAGGCAGGGGTGAAGAACTGGGGCTGCTTTTGCCACCTACTGTAGAAGTCTTGACGTAGATGGTGACTGACGATTTTTACAACCTAGTGCCTCCTCCTCCCCCTCCCAAATAAGGGAAAGCTGTGTTCTTTCTCAATTTGGGTGGCAGGCCTGGGGACAGAACTGTGCTCCTGTACCCTGAGCGGGGTGGCTCCTCAGGGGTCTCCTGTTAGCACGACGTAGGTGCCCACCAAATACTAGATGTGCCGAATGGTGACGCTGGGTGCCTTTGGAGGGGGTGTGGTGGCCACAGTCCAGCAGGAGATGTCTGACAGATGCTGAGGTGTTGGGTGGCTCCAGTCCAAGTCACCAAGGGCCACAGCAGTGATGGGGCTGATTCCAGGTCCCAGAGCAGAGCCCAGGCTGGCTCCCCAGCCTCAGAGGTGTGCTCTGGAGTCTGGAGGAGGCCAGAGGTCAGGGAAGCCGGCCTTAATGCTTGAGATGGAGTCTGAGCCTAGGATGACCTCAGGCCCTGCTACACGTGGGGCGTCTGATTGCAGGGTGGCCTGGAGCCCGTGCACGGCCCCCGCCCCCGCCCTTCCGCCCCCCTCCAGCTCCCTGTTAGGCAGACCAGCTGTGTGTTCTCTTTTGGCCAGCGGCCCCCTTCAGATCCCTCTCCCGAGGTACTGGCCATACTGACACGTCTCTCTGCTCCTGGCTCCTGTTGCATTTGGCTAGGCCCCCTACTTCAGAAAAATCCTAGGGAGTTTCTGGTCCTCTAGTGTGGGTTTGGGGGCCTCAGAGGAAGTAAAACCTCCTTCTGGCCCCAGCCCTGAGGGTTCTCTCTCAAGTGGTGGATGGCAGCAGCCTGTTGTCTTTAGCCACAGCGGCCTTGGGGTGTGGAACTAGACATAAACTTAAGGCCCTCCAGCTCACTAGCATGTGGGGTCCAGCAGGACCTTGCGCCCCCCCCCCCCCCCCCCCCGCCTCCCTTTCTGTTGGGACCCTGGGGGGTGGCATTTAGGAGAGGAATGAGTGTGGAAAAACCATCCTCTTTGAACTGTCAGTTCAGAGAGCTTGGCAGTGCTTGGGGGGACCCTGTTCTTTCCCCTTGGAACAAGGAGAACAGTCGTGTATTATGTAGCAGGGCCACAGGGGACCTGCGGTTTGCTCTTAGAGCTGCCTGTGGCTGCAGCGTGATGCTGGACAAGCCATGCCTGATCCTTGCCTGTAACACTGGGGTGCGGGACGGGGGCTGGGTTATAGGACGGTAGGAGTGCTGTGTTGTGAATGCCTTACCTGGATTATCACATGGAGATGATCTCTAAGGTCTGGGTCAGTGCCAGCATTCTGTGTTTCTGTCCTCTTTTTTTTTTTTTTTTTTTTTAAGATTTAAAAAATTTATTTATGAGAGACACAGAGAGAGGCAGAGACATAGGCAGAGGGAGAAGCAGGCTCCCATGGGGAGCCTGACGCGGGACTCTATCCCAGGACCCCGGGATCACGATCTGAGCCAAAGGCAGAAACTCAACCACTGAACCACCCAGGCGCCCCTTTTCTGTCCTCTTGGTGGGGGTTGCTCAGTAGAGCCAAGCACTTCTAGAGGTGATCTTGAAGTTGATTTCCTGGGCTTACCAGCCTGGCCTTGAGACTAGCTATTTTGCTAACACAAGACTCTTATCTTTAGAAGTCTTCTGTGTCCTCAGCTTTCAGGAATTTGTTCCCACCCTCTAGGGAGTGTGTGGGTGGGGCCAGGTGAGTGAGTTTTCCTTATGGATCCAGCTGTGCTCTGCATCTTGGGCCCTCTCTGTACTCTTATTCTGCAAATGCCTGCTTGGGGTGTGGCCACTTGGGAAGCCAGGTGCCTGTGGAGGGTAAGGGAGCCTTATTTGGGATTGGTGAAGGGTCCCTTAGCTCTGCCTTCTATCTAGTCTGGGTGTGGTCCTGGGGTGAGGAGAGCATCTCTGCCCCACTGCAAGGTGGACCGTTCATAATCGGTCCTTTGTGTAGGCTTAGCTGCGTCACAGGGCTGGTGCGAGGTAGGAGAAACTCCAGCCTGAGCCAGGGAGCAAGGATTTCAGCCTGGAATCTGCCCAAGGGACTGGTGTCAATAGGCAGCCTTGTCCTTCACTGTGTTTATTTCCAGAGCGCTGCTCTAGCCCTTCTTTCCCTTGCAGCAGTTTGAAGAAATCAAACCATAGAATGCCAGAGCCCAAAGGGAACGATACTGTCACCTGGTCCTCCCCCCTTAGATGAAGAGACTGAGGTCCATAATGGTGATCTGACTCGTCCAAGGATGCTCTGCCATGGGTTCATTCCTGGCGGGGCTGGTTTAGGGAAGGAGTGTTTATTCAAGCACATATATACCGTCTTCTGAGGTCATCCTTGCGGGTGGGCTCCAGAACACCTGCGGACAGACAGGCAGCCTGAGCCTCTGTGCTCTGAAGGCAGATGGATGGAGCTGCTGGGGTTCCGGCTGGTGTGTGGGTGGTCAGGTTCAGGTGCATTTCACACATGACGGCAGCTGTGCTTTGCCACGTTGGAGGTGGTGAAGGACAGGTGGGTCCTTGTATGGCTGTTATTGTACTCGGATGTCCCCGGGACTGGCTCCTGAGATTGCAGTTGAGGAGGGGAGTGAGAGATGAGCCAGAGGGTCAAGGTGGGTGGTGCCGGTGGTGCAAGTGGTCACGGTCCTGACACTAACAGTGAACACTTATTACCACGTGCCCAGCCCTGCGCTAAGTCTGTGATGTGCTTTATATCCATGAATCCTCATAACCACGCTGTGCAGTGTAGATACTATTCCATTTTCATCTCCACTTTACACAAGAATTTGAGCTTCATTGAGATTAAATAATTCACCCCAACCCACATAGCTCGTGAGTGGTATTCTGGCCTTTGAACCCCAGGCTCCCAGATCAGAGCCCGTGATCCTCACCACTGCCCTGACTGGAGACCGGAAGCCCCTCACGAGAGATGGAACTGGGTCTCCACCCTCCTTGGGTCCCAAATGCCTTTCTTCTGACACAGACATTCTTACACATTCCTGCGGAACCTGGAAGTGGTCTGTTTTTAGAGCTGCCTATGACTGCTGTGTGATGCTGGACAAGACACACCTGCTTCTCACCTATAACATCGGGGGTGCTGAGTGATAGGTTGGTGGGGGTGCTCCGTTGTGAAAGCTGCTGGGGTTCTGGTCCCTGACACTGTAGGGCCCAGTGCCATGTCAGGCAGCTCAGGGCAAGATGGCGGCTTCTCTTGGGCCTCTTCTTTCCTCCCCATGTCTTTTCTGTTTCCCTCTTGCCGTGTGTGGCACCCCAGGCACTGGCCATCCCCAAGGCTGTTCTTGGAGGAGGCTGGCCTGGGCCTTGCCTCTGGGGAGAGGCAGACTGTCAGGCCTTCCAGGGAGCATAGGGGTGCTGGCCATGCCTTTACTGGCTACTTCAGAGTGTGGCACCTTCCTGGCCATGTCAGGGTTGGGGGGGCCCTGTGTCTCTGGAAGTGCTTCAGGCTCCACCTGCTGACACAGTCATGGTGGGTATAGGCCCTGTGTGGCTGGTTCATATCACACACTCCCATTATCCCCACAACAAGGGAGGAGGCATTAGCTCTTTTTATTTACAGGTGAGGGGGTCAAAACCCCGAGAAGTCAAATAGCACCCTGAGGCTCGCATGCTGCATACAGATTCACGCCTGGGTCCTTGGGGGCTGCAGTGCCCAGAGCGAACAGAAATTGGCAGCTGCCTCAAGAAGACAAAAGCCCAAACCTCAAACAACAAGGAACCACTGCTCAGCCTGGCTACAGGGTCCTGGGTGAGGGCAGGTTGGGGGAGAAGAGGCATTGCTGGCTTCCTCGGAGAGAAGAGGCCAGGTGGAGAGCATTCCCAGGTTCGCAGGCACCACTTACCCATTAGGCTGGGGCTGGGGCATTGTTCAGAAGAGCTCAGGTGGGTGAACATCATGGTGCAAGGACAGCGAGAGCCAGTCTGAGCCTGTCTCTTGAATCTGGCCTTGACTCTGTGATTTTTTTCTTTGCATTTCAAGCTACATCGTCATCTAGACCTGTTCATAGGCCGTGGGAGCCTGGTGAATAACACTAATGCAGGAGTCATATGAATTAACTCTTTGAATGCTGTGTGCCTGGCACTGTTCTTAGCTTTTTTACATCTAAGCCCTGACCTATGAAATCTGCACAACGGCCCTGTCAGGTGGGCACTAGTATCCTCATTTTACACATGGGAAAACTGAGGCCCAGAGAGGTTTAGTAATTCTTTTTTTTTTTTAAAGATTTATTTATTTATTTATTCAGAGAGAGAGAGAGGCAGAGACACAGGCAGAGGGAGAAGCAGGCTCCGTGCAAGGAGCCCGACGTGGGACTCGATCCTGGGTCTCCAGGATCACACCCCGGGCTGCAGGCAGCGCTAAACTGCTGCGCCACCGGGGCTGCCCAGGTTTAGTAATTCAACCATAGTCCTGCAGCTAGTAAGTGGCAGAGCTAGGATTCGAATCCAAGGATTTCCAGTCAATAGGACCATGATTCCCTTAAAATCAGGGACCTCCGTGTGGCCTTTATTTCAATCTCCCAAGCTGGCCTAGCACCTGTTACTGAGAAGCTTTTAGGACAAGTTGTAATGATAGGATGACGGGTGTTTGGGTCCTGCCCTTTGAGGGAAAGCTGGCTTCTGCAGGTATCCTGTCCTGGCTTCCTGTGGGCTTGTGAGATGGGCAGCAGCCCTGAGGCCCACCCTTGGTGTCCTGCAGCCACTTACTAAATGGGGGGCCACCTCTGTACAGAGGGAGACCCCAAGGATAGGTGAAGGAGGCAAGGCTGGGGAGATAAGCCCAGGAGACACGGTGTCCAAAGCCCCTCATTAGCTCTTCTTCCCTTTGGGGAAATCGGTATTTTCTTCATGTCACAAGTGCCATCAGGTGTTTAATTTTCTGGGTGAGGTAAGATAGCAGATAATTTAGAATTTAATCAGATTTTCAACTCATGGGGATCCCTGGGTGGCTCAGAGGTTGAGCGTCTGCCTTTGGCTCAGGTCATGATCCCAGGGTCCTGGGATCTGGTTCTGCACTGGGTTCCCTGCAGGGAGCCTGCTTCTCCCTCAGCCTATGTCTCTGCCTCTCTCTGTGTGTTTCTCATGAATAACTAAATAAAATCTTTAAAAAAAAAAAAGGGAAAAAAGGGTTTCAATTCATGGCTGGTAGAGGAGGAGGTTCTTATTTCTCTCTTTACCCACCATGCCTGGCATGTGGTAGGCACTTAGGGAATGTTCGTTGCATGAATAAGTTAAAAAAGAAAAACCTCATTATGGAAAATTCAAGTACAGGAGTAGAGAATAGCATAATGAATCCCAGTGTACCCATTACCCAGCTTCAACCCTTAGCAGTGAAGCCTCCCTGTCATATTTAGCCATCTGGGCTAGTTTACAGTGAGATTAGTGCACCCATGTGAACTGCTCTTCTCATGTGTAAAAAGGACAAGCCTCCAGAGATGGCATGATATTATAGTTCTAATGCAAACTCACCCTTGTGTGGCCATGTCACCACTGTGCCAGGCATGGTGCAGTGCTCCAGAAGGTTTGAATGACTTGGTAACTGGCCACATGGCCCCACTCCAGCCCCAGGGTGGGAGGAAAGTTTCCAAAGGATGAGTCCAGCCAGATATTTGAGGTGATTAGACATATGGGGCCAGAGGCACCGCAACCAACAATAGTCTATCCACTCAGTCCACATTTACTGCGGGGGGAAGGGGAGGTTGGGTCATTTCATCTTTTTTAATGACACTTTTTAAAAATATTTTATTTATTTATTCATTAGAGATAGAGGCAGAGACATAGGCAGAGGGAGAGAAGCAGGCTCCCTGCAGGGAGCCTGATGCGGGACATGGTCCCAGGACCCTGGAATCATGCCCTGAGCCAATGGCAGATGCTCAACCACTGAGCCACTCAGGGGTACTCAGAGAGAGAGAGAGAGAGAGAGAGAGAGAGAGAGAGAGGGGCAGAGACACAGGCAGAGGGAGAAGCAGGCTCCATGCACTGGGAGCCCGATGTGGGATTCGATCCTGGGTCTCCAGGATCACGCCCTGGGCCAAAGGCAGGCGCTAAACCGCTGTGCCACCCAGGGATCCCCAGGGGTTCTCTTTTTAAAGACATTTTAAATCTAAGAAAAAGTATGGAGAATAGCACAACAAGGACCCATGTGCTCACCACCGAGATTTAACAAATAATAAGTACTGCTTTTTGCAGATCAGGGTCAGGTGCTTGAGAGGCCAGTGGGTGACAGGCCCATGAACAGGCATTTCTTTGTCACGGTCAAAGATGTCACATGCTGTACAGTGAAGGGAGCCCTAGGAAGGCCTTAACCCACCTTGGAGGAGTTCCTGGAGGAAGTGATAAAGTGAGCTAAAAATCAAATCTGGAGTATGTCTGGGTGAGTCAGGCAAAGGGGGATGGTGGCTAACGGTGAGGAGGTGGGCCAGGCAAAGAGTGTGACCAGAGGCATGAACAGTGAGTATCAGGCTCTGGGAAGGGTGGGGTACGGGATGCGTGAGAAGGCGTGGGCTGGGAGCAGCTGAAGAGAAAGAGACCTGGGGGTGGGTGACAGCGCCCTGGGTGAGTCAGCAGAGGGACCAGCTCGGCCGTCTTCAGGGCAGCAGTGGGCTCTGGGCGTGTCCTGAGGCCTGCTCAGCGCTCGGCTGCCTGCGCTGGACACTGCGCATTGAGGGGACGGTTGGGGAGCCACACAGTCTGGTGGGGAGGGTGGGAGCCGTGTGAGGAGTAGTGGAGGGAACCTGACTGTGTCGAGAAGGCTCCAGGCCACGTTGCGAGGCCCGAGGGAGAGAAGTAGTACTGGTGGGAGTTGTGTGGGAGATGGAGTCTAGCTCAGAATATCTAATCATCAAACCTTCCAGAGAAGGAATGAACTGTGGGGTCATGTGTTTCCTGGTCTCAAGTGCGTTCGGGTAGACTGGTTGAGGCTGGTGGGGGTGTGGAGGGAGAAGCTCTGCCTCCCCTGGTCCCCAAGGCCCCCGCTCACTCTGTTGTCAGGGTTGAGGGCGGGGTAAGTGACCCCTGGCACAGGCGGTGGGTACACGCCAGGGAAGCCTCTGTGGAGGAGGCGCTGGCCCGTTGCCATGGGAACCACCTCTGCTGTGAGTTTCTGGTTCTGAGGATGCCCTGGATGGGAATGAGCTCACTCCACCTGAGAGGTGATGAGTCAGCCTCCCTCTTGCTCTCCAGGGCCTGGTTGCTCCTCAGACCCCTGAGGCTTCCTGCCCCGATGTGGGCTGTTGTCACTGGAGGAAAGATGGACACAAGTAGAGGCTGGAGGAAGTGATAGAGTGAACTAAAAGTCCAATCTGGAGTATGTCTGGGTGAGCCAGGTAAAGGGGGATGGTGGCAAAAGGTGAGGAGGTGGGCCAGGCAAAGAGCTTGGCTGGCAGCCCTGGCGGGGGGGGGGGGGAACCCTGACTTCAGAGGAGGCAGGAGGAAGCCTCTAATCCAGTTGCCCAAATCTTGGCCCTCAGCAGGGGCTGACCTGTCCCGTCTGCTGGCCGCTTGGCTCATGTCGCCTGGGCACCAAGTACAGCTGTGCTGGCCTTGGGCTTGCAGTCCCCTGGGCTGGACGGACATGGAGGACGTGGTTGCAGGTGTGTGGGCGCAGGGTGGTGGTGGAAGGAGGTGTGCAGGCGGGTTGTGAATGTCCGTCAGTCAGGCCTGAGGGGAGTTTCTGGATATGGATGAGGGTGACATTTGAGTGGGAAGGCTGAGGGGGCACTAGTTTGCCAGTCAAGTCCTAGGCATTTGGAGGTCAGGGGTCATGGCTGATGGCTCCTGCCCCTCTCCAAGGCCATGGGTCCAGGTCTTCTTCAAGACCCTAAGAAATCCAGCCTCCCACCCCCCGCACTGGGTTCCAGTCCCTAGGGAGCCTGTCCCCTCTCCCCAGTGTGGCAGCCTTGGGGGTGACACTGGAAAGGCCAGGGAAGTCTGGCTTCTGCTTGCCTGCTTACTTCGCTTGCATGGGCTTCTGTTTCCATTTGAGAAGACAAACAACTTTGGTGAGGGGGGTGGATATGATCATTTTAACCCTTTGACCTAAACACACAAGTTATAGGTTTAGAAACCTATTTTTATGTTTATACTCATACGTGTATTATTTTGATAGTGGTAATCATAGTATGTATAGTTTTAGTTCTGCTTTTTTATTTCTCCACATGGCATTTTATCAAAGTTTGTTTTTTTAAATTTTCATATATAGTTGCACAGCCTTTGTGTTCCTTCTCTGGAGAAAGTGAGATCCAAGTATAGACTTTGTTTCATGAATATTTTTTTATTTGTACTGTTTTGCTTTTTTCCAAAAAGCTTTTAGAACACATTAAAAGGCTCATGTATAACAAAGTTTTAAAGTTGCAAGCTCTGAGCTTTGTCAGGGTGTGGATGAAGTAGTTGAGAAAACAGTGTTATAAGAGGTTAGTTTTTTTTGTAAGTTTGCCTTGACCCTAGTTCTGAGCTTCCTGGTAGCCAAAGAAAAGGGGAAATTGGAATTATCATACATTTGTTTTCTAATAAAAGGAAGTATATCAGTTCATGGGAGAGACACTGTAAGTACTGAACACCAGGGTTTTTCCATTTTAGGAGAGTGGTGTGATGGATGATACCGTCAGTAGTGGTTTCATGGAACACACAGAGACCTTTTTTGCATATGGGTTCTTTTTTCTTTTTTTTTTTTAAGATTTTAATTTTTAAAAAATATTTTATTTACTTATTCATGAGAGACACAGAGAGGCAGAGGGAGAAGCAGGCTCCATGCAAGGAGCCTGATGTGGGACTCGATTCCGGGTCTCTAGGATCACGCCCTGGACTGAAGGCAGTGCTAAACCGCTGAGCCACCGGGGCTGCCCAAGATTTTAATTTTTAAGTCATCTCTACACCCAGCATGGAGCCTGAATTTACAACCCTGAGATCAAGAGTCACATGCTGTACCTGAGCCAGCCAGTGCCCCTGCATATTGGTACTTAAATCAACCCCCAGTAGACAGGATGTTAAATCACAGTTATATGAAGGCATTTCTGTGAGAAGCTGAATAATGAAATTTCATCCTCCTGCTTCTAGAGGTTCAGCCTAGGCCAAGACCTCACTCCTTGCAGATGCTTGTCACTGGAGACCCTCCCTTGCAGTTATTTGTCTGGGGCTGGAGAGCCATCTGTGTGGACTCCCGGGCCCTGTGTTTATTAGAGGTTTTCCAAGACCTTTACAGAGAAGAGGACTGTTTGCTTTAGGTACTAGGCACGTGAGGACCAAAGCTGCTGTTTTGGTAGGAAAACGAGAATTTGGCCCATCTGCCTTTTCAGAAGGAAGGTGGTGGAGGCCAAGGATATCCTCCAGAAGCACTTTTGGATTTGCTCCATGTCTCAGCCAGGCGCTCTGGCCCAGAGCAGGACGAGGCCCTCCTGGAAGGAAATGGCTTGCCCGCTGGGGCTGGGCCTAGGCCTAGCATGGGAGCTTTACTGGCTGCTTTACTCCTCAGTGAGGTGACAAATATTCTCTTAATTCTCCCAGGGGTGGACATTTCCATGGTTTCCAGTTTGGGGCTATCCTAGGTAATGCCACTATATGTATATTACTTTCATCCGGACACTTTCCTGCATTTTAGGTTAGTATCTGGGGATCTGAATGCATTGGTCGAGGGAGATGACCATTTTACATATTCATCGGTTGCCTTCATAAGATAGACTGACTTAGGGCAGCCCAGGTGGCTCAGCGGTTTAGCGCCACCTTCGGCCCAGGGTCTGATCCTAAAGACCTGGGATCGAGTCCCACATCAGGCTCCCTGCATGGAGCCTGCTTCCCCTTCTGCCTGTGTCTCTGCCTATGTCTCTCTTTGTCTCTCTCTCACTCTCTCTCTCTCTCTGTGTCTGTGTGTCTCTCATGAATAAATAAATAAAATCTTAAAAAAAAATAAGATAGACTGACGTAATGTGCCACAAGCAATACACAACCAATTTTTTTTTTAGCTTATTAGAATGGAAAGTGATGCTTATTGTGGAAAATGCAGCAAAGTATAAGGAAGAGAAGAAAGATTACCTGGAATTCTAACATACTAAGAGTATGAGGTGTTGGTTTTGGGTGCTGCTGTAGCGAACCCACTGCCTCTTGTCAGGCAGGGGTTGGAGCTGTGGTCTGTGGCAGTCCCCCCCTCCCCCTGCATAGCCGTCCTAGGTGCCCCCTCCCTGGAAGGGCTGTGGGTTTACATTTCTAATCTGAAGTCCTTGCTAACATTTTAATCTAGTGCTAGATGCATAGAAGGTGGTGCAGAGAACTGTCAGGACTGAAATATTTGGGAGGAAAATGTGAAATATTATCCCCCAGTGACAACTTAGCAGATTCTTCAGTAGCTACCACATGCCAGGTAGGGCCTAAGTGGCAGGGACACAAGGCTGATGAGGGTCGGTGGAAAAGTGGTCAAGACGTGGGATCCATGTTGGGGAAAATTTTACCCAAAACCTGACTGCTGACCACATCCTCCCAGTTCCTGTCTGTCTGTGAGGCTTGTCTGATAAAATTGAAGGGAAGCGGGAGAAGTCCTATATAAGAACCTAAAGCTGCCGACTCTGCGCCCCGTTCTCACTACACCCCCCTTCACTTCCCTGAACCGAACAGTCCATGGCCCAGGCGACACTGTCCTGTCCCCCATCTGTAGGAGGAAGCCTCTGGGTAGGAGAGCCCACTTCCTGTGCCGGCTGGGCCCTTGCTGAACTCTTGACTGGGGTACGGCCTCCCCCCCCCCCCCCCCGCAGTGTTAACTTCTGTCACTGGGCAGCTCCAGTCACCCCAACAGTTACGTATCTGACCGAATCTCCCATATGCTGTGGTGGGAAGAGGAAGTTGGGCTGCTCATGAAATGACTTGACCTGAAATAGGGAATGAGGCCTCTGTTCCTGGGAACTCTTAGGAGCCAACTAAAGATTTTTTAGGTGGCTTCAAATGCCAACATGAGTGAATGCATTGGGAACACTTGGTGCTGTGCGAACACTAGTGACACACCTGGACGTTTGCGTCATTTTCAATATGTAAGAGGTGAGGCACAGAGGGTCCCTTTCTCCTGCAGCTCTGGCTCTCCCACTTTTTCATTGTAATCTAGTGCTAGATGCATGGAGTTGAGTGTGCTTTGGTCAGGGACCATACCTGGAGGTCCACAGTGTTTCTTGGGGGAGGAAGAGACGGTGCTTATATGTTGGTATCTTGGAACTGGAACCTTCAGGCTGTCTTGGAGGTGCATCTAGAGGATGCTAATGCTGAGTATCCTAATCTGAGGAGTGTTCTATGGCCAGCCCAGCCCATCTGACACAGTTGCGGACAGTCTTCCAATGTCCAGGGGCTGTGGATGACCAGAATTTTGGAGCTGTGGGATTTGCCAGAGGGATTCTCAGTGTTGGGACATTTCCTTGGGGGCACCGAAGGGGGAAGCCACTGGAATGTCTCAGCTGCTGTTCGTGTTGTTTGGGTAAAGAGCTCCCTGTCAGGGCCTCATGGCGCTCCAGCTGGCGGCCATGTGGACAGGCTGGGATTGATTTGTTCTGTCTGGCTTGCTAGACACTCTATCCTCTTTGCCTCTCCCCACCCAGAAAACCACAAGGACTATAAAGACTGGTCCAATTAAGACTCATGGTAATTGGGAAGGAGAGAGGGACTCCTGAGGAGACAGTGACTTATGCTTTGCTCTGTGAGGGAGAGGTTCCTTTGCCCAGAGGAGTGGAGGCACATAGCAATTAAGGACCTCCTGCCCTCACTTTGTTAATCGGGCACCCACTCCAGGTGACCACAACTTTCCTGTAGGTATTCTGGTCCCAGTGGGCTTGTCTGCTCTCTGCCACCCATGTGGAGAGTTTCCCTCCGATGCCATATTTACTAAAGGGTGGTCCATGGCCCATCTAGGGTTCATATACGAACTGTAGCGTCCAGAGCCTTGCCCAGACCTGCTGAACCAAATGCTCTGGGTTCAGGGCCCAGAAATCTGCATTTCTAGCAAGCTCCCTACTTAATGTTTAGATAATGCTAGAGACCTCTATGAAGGTTTACCTGGAGAATATTGTTGCTTCAGTCTGAATGGTAGGAGTTTCCCGCAAATGTGAACCAAATGTCTCTTCTGGATCCTAAGCCCACATTATGTAGAGGGAAAGTAAGGAAAGGAAAGAAAATCTGTTTTTGCTTCTCTGATGGTGTATTGTTTTGGGCCAGTTGACTGTCTGCAAGGCTGTTTTATTTTTTAATTTAATTCTTTTTTTTTTTTTTAAAGGAGGTTCCATGCACAAGGTGGGGGTTGAACTCATGACCCTGAGATTTAGAGTTGTCATGCTCTCCTGACAGTCAGGTGCCCCTGCAAGGCTGTTTTAAAGCAATACTGCAGTGCTAATGGTGGGGGCCACACTCTTCTCATCCTGGGCATTCCGAAGGGCCGTCTCTAACACACAGGTGGCCCTGCCTGCTTACTGAGCACAAACATCTGTGTCTTTCAGTGAACATCCAGCTCTGTTATTTAGTTTCCTGTGGAGAGAGGGCTTTTCAGCATTCTGTATCCTGCCTCGCCCTGCACCCCACCCTGTCGCACCTTAGTGACCTCTGAACCTCTAGTGTCCATTGAGCCAAATTTGGACTGTGAACTATTGTCTGGGTTCTAGCTTTCGTGCAGACAGCGTGACCACAGGAGTTTGGGGTTGGCTCTAGACTGTGAGTGCCGCCTCATTGTCACGCTCCTGGGTCTTTTCAGCCTGGGGGTCTGCCAGCAGCAGTGTGTTTTTTTTGGCACAGACTCAGGCCCCTGATGATGGACCCAGGCAACCAGGAGCCTAGAAGGCCCGTGAGATTCAGTTTAAATCTTTAAGTGCAATGCAACATCCCTGGGCATCATTTTGGGGGCTCTAGGTCAAGCACCCCCTGGTTGCCTCTCAGACTATCAGGAGTTTCTCTACGGATGTGGTACTGTGGGGGGCCACAATATAGAAGGGGATCAGGGATCTCAGAAGTGGGGGACTGAGTTTGGTAGAGGAGGCCTCAGCTCTACAACTAGCCATTAACATAGAATGGACTAGGGTTACCAGGGTTAGTATGGAAAAGATGGGGCTTGGAGCAAAGATCCAAGAAAAAGGATCCCTAGAGCACTTATTCTGGAAGCCTAGAGTTGATGAAATCTACCAGTCAATACAACTTCACTGAGAAACAGTTTTATAAAAGACAGTCCAATCAGGAAAGGTTCTAGTTGAACAAAGTTCTAGTTGCACTGTGTTCTAAAGGCACTTGGGATTGGTGCAGCCTGTGGACCAGCATCATGGCTCATCTATGTAGCAAAAGCTGTGAAAATGTTTATACCCTTTGGCCTGGTAATTCTACTCCCCCAGCCTCCAGGATTTTGCCTGCAGAGGACTGTCCAACAGAACAGAAATGTCTAAGAATATTCTCTGGGCTATCTAGAAATTTGTTTCCAATGTCTAAGTAACATGGGGGGGGGGGCGTGCATTTCATGAACCTACCTGATAGTGATAGAACATATTTTTTCAGCCTTTAAAATGACATTTATAAAGATTATACAGGAATGAAATATTCAGTAGTCTATTGAATGTTAACACTATATGGTATGTGCATTATAATCAGCTGCAACTGTCAAAACCAGTGTAAACAGAAAGATGATAAGCAAAAATGAAAATGTCTGTTTTGAGGTTGTAAGATGAAAAACTTCTTAAGAAAAAGTCGTATTTAGGGACACCTGGGTGGCTCAGTTGGTTAAGTACCTTGTCTTCTGCTCAGGTCATGATCCCCACGTCCTGGGATCAAGCCCCGTATTGGGCTCCCTGCTCAGTGGGGAACCTGTTTCGCCCTCTCCCTCTGCCTGCTGCTCCCCCCTGCTTGTGTGTTCTCTCTCTGTCAAATAAATAAAATCTTTAAAAAAATCGTATTTAAATTTTATAGCAAGTCAGGTAATTTCTACCTGAAGCACTATCCCTCTCTGAATATTTATTTATTTATTTATTTATTTATTTATTTATTTATTTATTTATTTATTTATATTTTTTGCTTGGTGGCTACGTGAGATTTAACCGTCTGTCCCGAGCATGCTCAGTGTGTGAGCTGTGTACTGCTAGGTGCTGTGGAGTACACAGAAGGTATAAGACATGGTTTCCTGAGTTAAAGAGTAGGGGAGGGAACGTGTCCTCTTGCTGGGGAGGTAAGATGTGCCTCCACTGGGCCAGCTGATTAGTGCTAGGTGCTGAGGCATGGCCCTAGCACAGGTGGGGGCAGCATGGGGAGGTGGGGACAGATAGGTGGATGGTCTGGGCCTTTTGTTGGGGTTGGAAGGATCTTTCAGGAGCAACCAGCCTGGCAGCCCAGTAGAGTCCAGTTCTCTTGAGGTGGATGGACTCTGTCTGGATCCTCACAGCCCTGCATGAGATCAGAGATAAATAAGATGCCTGTTATTCATCCCATTTTTACAGACTGTAAACTCTAGTCCTGGAAATGGACTTTTCAGGAATCTCCAGAGTCTTCTAGGGACAGGGCTGGTGCTCCCCAGGCTTAGGAACCACCTCTGGAAGGGCTGCCCTTTTGGTCCCTTTGGGGCTGGTGGTAGAGGATCCACATTTCTTCTCCAGTGACCTTTTCTTTTCAGTCTGTCCCTGGCCCGCATGGGTGCCAGGCACTCCTGGGGGGCTGCCCCATCCACACTTGCCATTTGGGGACTTTGACATTTTGTTTAAGCAGGGATGTGATTGAGAACGTGTGAGGGTGAGAACCGGAGGTGCTGGCTCTTTAAGGCTCGGCCTTCAAGTGAATTTGGCAGAGGAGACACTGAATGTTTAATTTTAGGGCCAGGAGGGGGTGGGGGAAAGTCCCTACCACATCTGGTTTGTGTTAAGCCCTTCCCTTCAGAAAAGGGCTGTGTTTATGGTTCAAATCCGGCAGAGATGGGGATAGGGGGGCACCACTTTGCCCTGCCAGGCACTGGGGCGCCGAGAATGCACAAAGCTTCCTTCTGGTCCTCTGACCCCATCGCGAGTTCCAACCTTGAGAAATCTGCGGCATCCACTCTATCCGTGGACTTACAGCAGATGTTTGCCTTCAGACGACCTCCAGCAGCTGGGCCTGGCGGGGCTCGGCTCCATCCCTGGTGCCTCAGAACTCCCCCGGAGCTGGCCGACTGTCAGCTCGGCTTGTCTGGAGTCCTTGGGGCCCGGATGGTCAGGGGTCAGCAGTGCTGCTGGGATCCCCGGATCCCGGGATGAGGTGTTCCGAGCTGCCAGAGCCGGAAGGGCCTGCAGACACCGGCCTCAGTCCCCTCTTGGCAGATCTGGAAACTGAGGCAGAGAGGACTGAAGAAGCTAGTCCAGCAGTGCACCTCACACTGCAAATCAGCAGCAGACGTGGGATTCAGACCACACTTCCCTGGCTCTCAGTTTGGTTTGGTGCTCTTTTCGGGGCCCCATACGGCTTCCCCTTCTGCCTGCTGCTTGTATTACTCCTCCAGGCTCTGCTTTCCCAGAGGGCTGGCTCGGGGTAGAGACGTCTGGGAGGCTGTGATGCCTCCGGCCTGGGCGGTCTGGGCGGTCCGGGCTCGCACGGCCCCTGGCACCGGCCGAGAGCTTGGGAACCATGAATTGAATGACCGAGTGGTGTGGTCTGAGGGCGGGGGTGCTGGTGCTCCAGTCAGATGCATTGCTTCCGGCGGTGGGGGGCGGGGGGATACCGGCACGGGTCCCTGGAGCCAGGCTCTCCTTGTTCCAAGGCCCTGTCTTGTCTTCCCCAGTCCTTTCCCAGTTCTGCAATCTCACCCAGCTGGTACAGAAGCCTACGGTTTCAGAGCCAAAAGGAGCCGCTGATAGCAAGCATCCCACCCTTTTGAGTCACAGATAAGGAACTTGAGGCAGGGCCACACAGCTCATCGGTGGGAGCATCCACGCCAGAGCCCCAGTCTGCATCCTCCTTGGTGGGAACTGAGGGCAGAAGGAGGAAAGGCCCATCTTGGCCTCTGTGCTTCTCCCTCTTCCCTGCAGCTTCCTGTCCTCCTGAGGGGGAAGGGATGGGGATGAACTGGGACAAGGTTTCCCCAGAGCCCTCCCAGGCAGGGACTGGGCTAAGTCATTCCCTCGTGCCTTCCTAGAAGGGGAAATGGGGCACACTGGCTCATTTCCTTCCAAAGCCGGAGTCACCATGGAGTCTGTCCCCAGGGAGAGGCGGCACCCTGGTTCCCCATCACCTCTGGCCCTGGGGGCACTCCCCCTTTGCTGTTTTCATGAAGGGTGTAGGGCCGGGGAGGTCCTGTGCATTATAGCTGGCCTCCCACCTCAAGTCCACCTTTCCTGCCAAGGGGGGTGGGGGTGGGGCAGGTGTTTCTCATCTTTGGTGCCGGGCAGACTGGCGTTGGTGGCAAGGAGAGGAGCCAGGCGATGGCATTGCCCTGCTGCATAGAGTGGGCAGTTCTTAAACACTTGCATGGATCACGATTTGAAATGTTTTGGGTTGATAAGTCTTCAGTGTCTGTTCTGTTTTATTATGAGAGTATGACTTGCTTATGGTTAAAAAAAAATTCCCTGCACGTAATATGGTTGTTTTTTTCTATGCCACACATAAAGGTTTTGTGTTTAATCTGCGTCCCTATATACTTAAAAATAGAGATTGTTTGTGGTAAACTAGACATAACATAAAATTTACCATTTTTACCTTTTTTAAGATTTTTATTTTTTTATTCATGAAAGACACACAGAGCAAGGCAGAGACATAGGCAGAGGGAGAAGCAGGCTCCCTGTAGGGAACCTGATAAAGACTTGATTCCAGGACCCCAGGATCACACCCTGAGCCAAAGGCAGATACTCAACCACTGAGCCACCCAGATGCCCCCCATTTTTACCATTAAAAAAATTTTTTTTAATTAATTTTAGAGAGAAAGCATGAGAGAGTGTGAACATGAGTGGGAGGAGAGGCAGAGGAAGAAGTTGACCACCTCTCCCCCTCACTGAGCAAGGACCCCAACTTGGGGCTGGATCCCAGGACCCCGGGATCATGACCTGAGCTGAAGGCAGAGGCTTAAATGATTGACCTACCCAGGTGCCCCCTCCACCCCCATTTTTACCATTTTGAAGTGTGCAGTTCAACGACATTAAGTGCATTCACAGCATTGTGCAACCATCACCACCGTCCAGGTCTAGAGCTCTTGTCATCTGGCAAAACTGAAACTGTCCCTGTTAAACACAAACTCCCTATTCCCTCCTCCCCGAGCCCAAGACAACCACTCTTCTACTGTCTTCTCTGTGAATTTGACTGCTTTAGGTGCTGCATTAAAGTGGGATTGTATGGGGATCCCTGGGTGACTCAGCAGTTTAGTGCCACCTTCAGCCCAGGGCCTAATCCTGGAGTCCCGGGATCCAGTCCCACGTCGGGCTCCCTGTATGGAACCTGCTTCTCCCTCTGCCTGTGTCTTTGCCTTTCTCTCTCTCTCTCTCTCCTGAATAAATAAAATATATAAAAAAGGGGGGGGGATTGTACATTGTTTGTGCTTTTGTATCTGGCTTATTCACTTAGCATCATGTCCTCTACGTTCATCTGTGTTGTGCCCTCTGTTAGCATTGCCTTCCTTTTTATGGTTCACCAATATTCCGTTGTATGCATACACCACATTTTGTTTATCCATCTTTTTTTAAAAAAAGATTTTATTTATTTATTCATGAGAGGCACAAAGAGAGGCAGAGACACAGGCAGAGGGAGAAGCAGGCTCCCTGAGGGGAGCCTGATGCTGACTCGATCCCAGGACCCTGGGATCACAACCTGAGCCAAAGGCAGATGCTCAACCACTGAGCCACCCAGGTGCCCCCATTCATCTTTTGATGGACATTCGGATTGCTTCCACCTTTTGGCTATGCTGCATAATACTGCTGTGAACATGGGTGTACAAATATCTCTTTGAGTCCTTGCTTTCAGTTCTTTTCTGTGACTACTCAGCAGTGCAATTGCTATGTATTGTGTATTGACTGTTTATGCTTTGCAAGCACTTTGAGCCCCCAAGGCAGGATTGATAGGTCCACAGACGGTCCTGGATACCACCTCTTTTTCCTCCCCCCAGGGCCAGGTCCCTGGTCAGTTGGGCTTGCCCTAGTAGCTGCCTACAGAGGTGGGCGGGCTGGCCAGCTGGGTCACCATGGGATCACTATGGGGTTACCATGGCTGGTGCTGGCTGTGGCACAGCTCTGGGGAAGTCTGGAGCCACCAAGTTAATGAGAAGCTCTGGCATCTTTTGGGGCCAGGTCCCAGCCTCTTTCCTGCTACAGATCCTGGGAAGGGGACTGCAGCCTCCTGGGCACTCTGGAGAGGAGTGGGGACCCCAGAACCAGCAGGGCCCCACTCTCCCCATGCCTCCCACTCTGCCCCTCTCCCGATCTTCCTGTTCCAGGCTGTTTCTGTGCCAGAGGCTCTCCTGGAGGGTAATTGTGAGATAGATTTTTGGCCACTGAGTTACAGAGACTGATGTAAAATTTCCTAGCTTCCTTTGGAGAGAAGTTCTGTCTGTTTCTAGATAACAGAGCAGAATGTCCTCTCCCGATTTCTGTTCTCACCACATCTGCTGCACCTGCAGTTGACCACTGTCTCAAGCCGGGCTGCCAAGTATGGCTGCACCTGGAGCCCCACACAGAGCAAACTGGTTTCTGCCTGCTTGCTGGCGTGGACCTCCACCACGAGCCACGTCCATCTGTCAGCTCCACTGGGGCTCCCTGGAGTGGGGCCGTCTCTTGTTCTGGTAGTAGCTGGTTTGGTACCCTGTGCTCAGTAGATGCCCAGTGAGGGAGGAGAAAGCGGGGGAAGGAACTGTGGAATTTGGTGTCCCAGAACTCCTGGTTTTTGGTTGAGGGCTTGTTCTTTGCCAGCTGGGTGCTTAACCCTCTGGAGCCTCAGTTTTTCCATCTCTGAAATGGGGGTCAAAATCTAACTCTTAAAGTTGTTGTAAAGAGTATGTGTGATAACCGGTACAAAGTGCTTGTATGGTAAATAAATGTCACTGATTGTCAGCTGTGGTCATTGCTGTGCCCTTGAAGTGGGAGGGGAGGCACCAGCCACCAGGCCCAGGTGAGGACTTGGTGCTGGAAGGTGAGGTTTGGGGACTGCCCTGTGCTTTCCCTGTGCTGCTCTGTTGCCTGGTCCCAGGCCGAGCCCCCCAGGAGAGGCTGGATGGGAGGAGGAAGGGGTGGTGTGAAGCTCTCTGGCTGGGTGGCTGCAGCTTCCTCTCCATGCATTCTGTCATGGGGCTGCTGCCACCCACTTAGCAGGGATTATGTGTTTGGGGGAAGAAGGGGTCCAGGGCACCTTGGGCTTCATTCCAATGCTACATGTTCTTAGATCCCTGCACCCTCTCCTGCCAGACCCTCACTTCAACTCCAGGCATTCTGGCTCAGGACTCTCCACGCTGGGTCCCGCCTACCTCCATGGATTGCCGGCTCCCGGACCCCTGTCTCCCTTATATTTGAAGACAGGAAATAGCAGCCTCCATGTCCATGCAGTGGGGTCCCCGTTTGTCCTGCAGGATAGGATGACTGGGACCATGCGTGCATGGGTCCCATCCAGGCTCGGGGGAGGGAACAGAAGGGTGGTCCTACTTGCCGCTGTCTTCTCCTTTCTGCCCCATCTGCAGGACAGTTCCTCTTGCCAGGCTGCAGTGTGTTGAGAAGAACTCAAGCTTTGGTGGCGGCAGTTCTGGGGTGAAGGGAAGCTCTGCCATCTTAGCCTTGTGTCCTTGAGCAGATTCTTATGCTGAGCTTTAGTTTCTTTTTCTGTCTAAAGAAGGCAATCTATCCTGCAGAGTCCCTGCCAAGACTAAATGAGACGAAGGATGTCAACCACTCCGGTTGATGTCCGGACCTGGTGGCCCCCTAAGTGTGGGCAGGGGTTGTTATCTCCTTTGTGTGCACAGAGCCAAGGAGCGCTTCTAGCAAACGCCTCTTGCCCTTCTCTGCACAGGCAAGGTGGTAAGACTTCCTCTATGTTTCTCGGAGACTAGAGTTGCACCAACTTGCTTGATTATAGGGTTCACTTGGAATACTTGATACTTGTTAAAAATTCTGATTCATGGGTCCCACCCCAGAACTCCTGAACCAGAATGCCGGTCGTTGGGGGTGGGATCTGCCTTTTCATTTTTTTTTTTTTAAGATTTTATTTATTTATTCATGAGAGACACAAAGAGAGAGAGAGAGGCAGAGACACAGGCAGAGGGAGAAGCAGGCTCCATGCAGGGAGCCTGACGCGGGACTTGATCCTGGGTCTCCAGGATCATGCCCCAGGCTGAAGGGAGGTGTTAAACCTCGGAGACACCCAGAGATCCCTAGGATCTGCCTTTTCAGCATGTTTTATAATGAGGCCAATTTTGGAAACTCTCGCATTTGCTGCCCTAAGATTGCTGTCCTAGTGGCTGTGTCATTTGATTTCATAAGAGTCCACTGAGACAGCTATGAGGCAGGTGTGGCCCCCCCTAAAGTGGAGGATGTTCTAGGTGAGGAGACCGTGAAGCTTCTGGGACAGTCTGGGGCCCTGTGCTCCCTTGTGGTGGAACCAGAATTAGAACTTGGATCTCCCAGTGCCATGTGTCCATTGTCCCTGCAAACATTCTACTGAAGCATGGAAAAGGTGGGGGATGGAGAGAGGTGGGGTGACAAGAAGGAGGTGAGTATCATGGTTGTGGTGGTGGCAGAGGGGGAACAGTGGCGTCTTTCTGCTGCCCCTTGAGGGAGGCCTGCAGAGAGAGACCAGCCATAGTGAACAGGTGGTAGGGCGGTGGCTGGCTGGGAGCCCTGACACCCACTCAGCTGGGGACACTTCCCCAGGTGTGCTTTCTAAAGCCAGGCCCAGCTGAGCATGATAAGCTGTGGGTTTTGTCTCACGGCCACTGTGGGTCCATAGATAGAAGGAGGATAGGGAGGTGGCATGGGCCAGGTGGACAGGGCTCAAATATCATCTCAGGGCTGTTGGTGGAATCGTGGAAGTCCTGTGGGTAGCTAGTGTCCACCTCTCCTGCCCTTCTGCCCTGTATGGTTAGGTCTGGGAAACCTTCTCAAAGCAGAGGCGGGGTGAGCCCCCTGCTCAGAGTGTGTGAGAAGTGAGGAGGGGCTGCTGCCAGGGTCAGCCAGCTCTTCCCAGTACAGGGCTCCACTGCCTCACCTGCTTTCTTGTTCCCAAGGTTGGCCTGGTCCATAAAGGAAAGCTCTTTCCAGTTTCCCTTTAGAAGGCTCTTAATGATTTCCACCAGGTTTTCTCTGGGTTTCGGTGGAAAGGCTTGGGGAGGGCGGGAGGGCGGCCCTGGACCTGCTCCTTTAGGCTGTTCTAAGGCCAAGGCTGTCCGTCCCTTCTGCACAGTACGACCGCCTTTCCCCGGCTCCACTCCTGGAGGGTGATCTGCCTGGGTCGGGGTGACAGGGGGCCCGTGGGAAGTGCGGGGGGAGGAGCCTCATGCGGGGCTGGTGCCCGTGCCCTGCTGCTGGGCCCTCGGGTGGGTCGGTCCAGGCTGGCCGAGCCTGTGATTAGAAGCTTGGGCTCTGCAGCCTAAATTCTGGCTCCTCCACGAACTGTTTGATGTGACCTTGAGTGACTTTGTGGGCTCCGTGTCTGCTTTCTCACCTGTAAGATGGGATCAGTGGTAGAGCCTACCTCACAGGGAGGTGGGGAGGACTGGTCGTGCCGATACTGACAGAGCAGTGGCCGGCGGGCTTGGGAGGGCGTCCTGGCCGCTCAGATCCTTCCACGCTGACTTTCACATTAGATTGTGAGGCTGAGGCCTGTAGACCCTCCTTTGCAGCCGCGGTGAGGTGCTGCGGGTATCTGGCTGGGCAGGGGTGTGTGGTGGAAAGCTGGCTTCCGGTGGTGGCACCTTCATCCATTCATCCATCCATCTCTTGGCTCAGGTACAAAATCTGAGGGTGACCTCTGATCCCTCCTTGACCCCCAGGTGTACTTGTGTCCACCCACCTCTCTGTCTCCACTCAGCCCTGGGCTAAGCCTCTTTTATCTCTTGCCTGGACTTTGTGTGGTCTCCTGACTGTTCTCTGCTGACGTTCTTGCCCACCTCTGATCTGTTCTTCACACCAAAATTAGGAATCTCTTTCCAAGATGCAGGTGTAATTATGTATCATCCAACACCTGATCCCTGCACCCACCTCATCCTCACCCTTTCCGACACTCCACTGAAGTCAAACAGACCTCTTCAGTGGCTTCCATTGTTCTCAGGAGAAACCATCCTAACCTCGCGTATGAGCCTCAAACCCCTGTGGTCGGCTGACCTCAGCCTCTGCCCCCCGCCTTCCTCCTGCACCATTGTCCAGTGGTCCAAGGCTTCATTCCCTTGTGCCTGAGGATTGATGCTCCATTCCCTCCGCTTGGGTGGCCTCGCCCTCCTGACCACACCCTACCCCACACATGTGCATAAGGTGACCATATGGCTTGGTTTGCACCTGTTGTCCTGATGTATTTATATTTTTTAAAATTTAAATTCAATTAACATATAGTGTATCATTAGTTTCAGAGGTAGAGTTCAGTGATTCATCAGTTGCATATAATACCCAGTGCTCATTACATCAAGTGCCCTTCTTTTTTTTTTTTTTTTTTTTTAAGATTTTATTTATTTATTCATGAGAGACACAGAGAGAGGCAGAGACACAGGCAGAAGGAGAAGCAGGCTCCCTGAGGGGATCCCGATGTGGGACTCAATCCCAGGACCTCGGGATCACGACCTGAGCCACCCAGGTGCCCCATCAAGTGCCCTCTTTAATGCCCGTCACCCAAATACCCCATCCCCCATCTACCTACCCTCTAGCAACCCTGTTTGTTTCCTATGGTTAAGAGTCTCTTCTGGTTTGTTTCCCTCTCTAATTACATCTTGCCTTATTTTTCCCTCCCTTCCTCAACGCTCCTCTGTTTTGTTTATTAAATTCCACATATGAGTGAAATCATATAATTGTCTTTCTCTGATTGACTTATTTCACTCCGCGTAATACCCTCTAGTCCCATCCATGTCATTGCAAATGGCAAGATTTCATTTTTTGGATAGCTGAGTAATATCCTGTGTGTGTGTGTATATGTGTGTGTGTGTGTGTGTGTGTGTGTGTATACTCATTGATCAATGGATGCCCTGATGTAATTATTAATAGCACCTCCTCTTATTTTGAAGTGCCCTGATTTGGATGGTAAATTATATGGCCTCCCCTTCACATTTACAGTCTTATCACCTAATTAAAATTCCTCAGCTTTAAAAATTCACTGACAGGGGCACCTGGCTGGTGCAGTCAGTTAAGTGTCCGACTCTTAGTTTCGGCTCTGGTCATGATCTCAGACTCAGGACATGATCCAGTCTTGTATCAATCAGTCTCTGCACTCAGCATGGAGTCTGCCTGAGATTCTCTCTCCCTTTCCCTTTGTTCTTCATGTGTGTGCTCTCTCCCTCTCTAAAATAACTAAGTCTTAAAAAGAAAAAAATCATCGACTTCCTCAGAGCAGCAGTCAGGTGTGGGTATGCATGCACGCCTGAACACACACACATGACCAGGTTAGGGCCCTGTTTTAGCCTCATACCTTCCAGAACAATTCATGTATGCATTTAAACTCAGCAAATACACCGTAATTTATATGAGTCTTTGATTAACATTTGTCATGCCTTGATTTAGGAGCCCATCGTGTGACCTCAAGTCCCATGTGAATCCAGCTCACAGGCAGGGGATCCTGGAGCCAGGCAAGTCAGGAGCATCTGCTGTGGACCACTCTGGGGGAGGCTGCTGACATCAGACCAATCCAAGCCCAAACAAGCCAGTGGCCCACACTTTGGCATACACATCCCCAACTTGGCTGCCCCTTTAATTTATTCCTGATCTCTCTCAATGGGCTTTGTGTTCAGAAAGCCAAAAGAGACAAGAGTTCAAACCCTGTTTCCACCTCCCTAAAACTGAGACTTAGAAGAAAAACCTGCCTGGCCCATTCTACATCCCTAGGGAGCCACCAGTTCCAGGACCTTCTTTCGTGGCAGGATGTGAGCCCTGGGGGTGACTCTTAGCCCAGTATCCTGGGCTGCCCTTTAGCTCCCCTCCCTGATCCAGGCCAGGGACTGCCTGAGGACAGTTGCCCCTGTGGCTCTTAGACCCAGGACTGGTGCGGGTGGAGCTGGGTGGTTGGGTGGGTGATGCTGGCTGGTGCCCCATTATTTCCCACTCTGAGTGAAGGTAGAAGGCTTCACTGGAGGGGTCTCAGCCTCAGTTCCCTTCTCCACTCAGTGCTCCAGGAACCAGAAACTTGCTCCTAGGCACGGGGTAGTTGCTGTCATCGATGAGAGCTGTGGAGGTCTTCTACAGAAAGCCCCTGTGCCCGAAGGAGCACCAGTTTATAGGTATGGTCTATACCTTACCTATATACTGTTCGGGAAGTTTGTGCTCCCCCACCACGAGGCACCAGGGAAATTCCTCCCGGCTTGTGATGCTTCCAGTTCTTGGAATCCCAGCTCGTGCTGCCACCCCTGCTTTCTGCATGGGGTGCCTCTGGGTTCCCTGGAGCTTTGAACTTGCCCTCAGGAGGCTATGTTTCTACCTGTATTGGTGTGAGGTCATGTGGCTGCTGCATGGCAGTCCCTCAGGTGGGAGGTGGGTGTAGTCGTGGTGTAGGCTTCAGGCTGGGCCAGACTGGTGCTGAGTTCCTATTGGTCATGTGTCCATGGCAGGGTCAAGGAGTCCAGGGCTGGAGGAGGTGGGGTGCAGGGCCTGCTGGAGCATGCTGGCCCAGACTCAGGAAGACACCAGGCACCAAGGCAACCTCCATAACTCCTGCATGGAGCCTGCTGACCATGTCATACACACAGTTCGTTTGCTCTTGCAGGACCGTTTCTACTCATTGTGCTTTCACAGATTGGGGCTTCGAGATGTAAAGTTAAGGGTCACACCTCTGCTACACAGGGGAGTCTAGTTAGGGTCAAGTTGGCCAGACCACAAGTCCCCATATTTTATGAATACCAGGCTGGGCCAAATCCTTGTCATCCGGGGAAGTTTTCTGTGTAACTGAGTGGCCGATAGCTGTGCACGTCCTTGCCAGAAAAACCAAATGACCTCACTTTTGGGTGGCTTTTCCTTCTTTGGAAAAGGAATGTGGGCTACTCCTGTGAGCTACAGCCTGCCGAGGCCTGTGTGCTATCAGACCTGCAGGGGCCAGAGCTGGACTCCAGACGTGGGGGCGGTGTTCCAGGCGGGAGCAGCCCAAAGTCGGCAGTGGTCAGTGGGTCCTTCTCATGCTGGTCTCCAGAGCAAGATGTCGCCCTGCTGTGGGGTGGTGTGAGGTGTGGCCAGAGGAGCAGAGGTCCTGGGCTGTGACCTGCCCTTCAAAGTGGCTACTCCTCAGGGAGGCCTCGAGAAGGCCACAGTTCAGGCTCCATGTGACCAAAGGGGAGAGCGGTCCCTGTTGCCTTGGAATCCTCGAGTTAGCTTGTGTTTGGGCCACAGTCAGTAGCTGGGTAGTTAGTTCAGGCAGTGGAGCTGGGGCTTGGAGCCGGGGAGGGTCCAGAGCCTGCTTTTTTGGCTGGTTTCTTGCCAGTGAGACTAATGGGTGAACAACAACAATGAAACCATGGTAAGAGGCTTAGTGGGGTCCTGGAACATTTTAGTTTAGTTGTTTGTTTTTAGAACCACTTTTTGGAAATAAAATTTAGATACACTTCACCCATTTAAAGGATATGGTCAAATGGTGGTTAGTACACTCACAGCTGTGCAACCATCCTCGCAGTCAGTTGGAGACCCTGTTCATCACTTCAAAAAGAAACCCCATGTCCCTTAGCTGGGCCCTCTCTCTCCCCTGCTTCCAGCCCTAAGCAACCAGGACTCTACTTTCTGTCTCTGTAGATAGCTTTTTGGATTTTAACATCTAGCGAGCATTTAATCTGAGTGCAGCACTGGGCTAAGCCCTTCGCATCAGCTCAGGCAACACTCCCACACAACAACCGAATGGAATAGATGCTCATGTTTGTCTTCGTCTTACTGATGTGACAGCTGAGGCCCAGTGGACCAGGATCACAGAGGCCACAGTTGACGGAGCCTGCCCATGGCTGCCAGCCATTGCTGTTCTTTGGTCTCTGGCTGTGGAGGTGGAGGTTGGTGGAGACAGCTGACTCTCACTGGCCGGGAGCTAACAGGACAGTCTTTGCTTCTTCACAGGGATCACACGCCACCTGTCTTTTAAAATGGTCCCCAGGTCTCTCAGGAGCTGGCAAGTGCCACCTACATGGCAGGAAGGCACCGAGCTGCCCAGGCCTTGGTCTGCTTTCTTTTCTTTTAATTTTTTTTTTAAATTTTATTTATGATAGTCAAAGAGAGAGAGAGAGAGAGGCAGAGACACAGGCAGAGGGAGAAGCAGGCTCCATGCACCGGGAGCCCGATGTGGGATTCGATCCCGGGTCTCCAGGATCGCGCCCTGGGCCAAAGGCAGGTGCCAAACTGCTGCACCACCCAGGGATCCCCTTGGTCTGCTTTCTGAGGGCCTTGTCAAGAAGGAGGCTCCTGGAGCTCTCTCCAACCCGAGCATGTTCATTAGGTCCAACCGCCTACCAGGATGAGCTAGCCATTCAGTCCCCTGCTCTTGGCCACCCTTTTGTCTCCCAACATGGGCTGCAGGTGGACATAAACCAGGAATCACACACAGGCCCTTGCTCCCCACCTAGTCTCCCAACCTGGCTGGGAGGCTGATCTCAAGATTTCTTCATTAGTGGGGGGAAAGAAAAAACAGGATGTCTTTCTTTCCAGCCTGTAGAGCTCTGTGAATGATTAACCTTGATTCAACAGAAAGGCTTGGGAAGTGAGAGCAGTATGGCAATGGACGTTTATGGGCTCCTGCTCTGTTCTGTTTGCTTCCATTGGCCTCATTTTGACAACAACCTGCAAAGCAGGGGTATTATATATCCCATTTGTCAGATGAAGCGATTGAGGCCTGGACAGGTTAATTAAGGTCACATAGAGGGACAGAGACAGGCTGGATTAAGACTTTTAAAGTGTCTGCTATGGACACAGCAGCAGGTGGTCTGTAATTAAGTATGTAAGATCTAATTTGGTCCTTTCTCATGCTGTGCTGTGTAGGCCTTACTATCCCCATTTTATAGGTGGGCATCCTGAGGCCGAGACTGAGAGTCCTGTCCTGACAGAGCTGGTGAGAGGTGTGGGTGGGACTGCAACCCTAGCCCTGTCCAGTTCCAAAGCCTGGCTCCGCCGGGTGCCCCAGCCACCTGCACCCTGACTTTCCAGGATCCCTTGCCTGGGGGGCAAGCTGTTAGAGAGGTGCCGTTTCCAAACAGAGGAAACTGCCTGGCGGCTCTCAACTTTGTCAGCAACCACTCCCAGGTTGGGGGAAAGTAAATAGATCTGGGTGGAGATGTTCTTGAGGACTCTGCTTTTCATCTTTGAACGAGCCAGCTGACAGCTTGCTTTGAAAGGCTGGCAGTGTGCCCTCGATAAGTTAACCAGATACTCCTGTTTATGTTATGAGAGCAGCGGGCATCTGAGATCACTTCTGGGCAGCTCTCTGCCTAGACAAACCACCTAGCGCCCACACCCTAGCTCGACTGGCCGCGTGTGTGGGGACCAGAGGGTCTCCAGGGTGGCCTGAGGGAGAGAGAAGGCACCCTGGCTGGGCCAGCAGGTGCTGGGAGAACAAAGCCCTGCGCACACGGGCTGGCCCGGCCCCGTCAGGGGCCCCTGGTCTGATGGCCACCCACCGCAGCCAGTGGCGCCACCAGGGACGTGCTATGCTCTGACTGGCAGCCACAGCAGAGCACCCACTGGAAGGGGTGTTGGGGGCTGGCAGCCGGAGAACTGACTTTTTACTTGATGAACCTAGTCTGGGTTGCTCTACTCCAGGGAGGGGTATTGAGAATGAGCAGCCATGTACCACTTTCAAGAGGCTTAGAAGCTAGGTTGGGGTTTTTCTGGAGCCAGTTGGCCAGGGGGTAGTGCTTTTCATCTTCCCCCACAGTTAGTAGTTTACTAAGTATTGGGGTAGGTGTGTGTGTGTGTGTGTGTGTGTGTGTGTGTGTGTGCGCGCGCGCGCGCACAATGACTGATTTATCCTCATGCCCTGGCTCCTAATTATGAATTTCTTTGTAATATTCTACACTGATAAGGCACTTTAAAGTTTTCCACAGTCTTTCTCTATAAAATATCTTATTTGATTCTCTAATTCTTTTAAGGAGATGGGTTGAATTTCTTTTTCCTTTTTTTTAATTTTGGAAACAGCTGTTCCCCTCCTCCCCCCGATACTATATGAGCACTGATCCCTCACCCCTACAAAAAAATTCCCAAATGGGAAGTTTCCTGTATCCCATCGCAGAGGTCTGACTTAAATAAATGTATATGCTTGCAGATAGACTTTATATTTTAAAGACTTTCTTTGTTCATGAGAGACAGACAGGCAGAGACACAGGCAGAGGGAAAAACAGGCTCCATGCAGGGAGCCCGATGGGGGACTCGATCCTGGGTCCCAGGGATCACACTCTGAGCTGAAGGCAGACGCTCAAACACTGAGCCACCCAGGTACCCCAGCTTTTCTTATATTTGCTTAGCTTTTTTGTTGTTGTTAACTAGGTGATGACCGTATGGGGTGTAAAATTCCAAAGAAACAAAAGGGCATTCTGTAAAAAAGCAAATGTCCTTCCCCCCTCTGTCAGGAGGCCCCACTCCCTTCCCTGGAGGCAGCCACTCTTTCAGGTCCCTGTATGTCCTTCCAGGGATATTTTGACACCTAGCTTTTGTGGATGATCAGCAAACTACTAGCAGGTGTCTGGTTGTGAGGGCAGGAGCTGGCAGTCTTAACACTGAAACACTGATCTTTGAGTTCATAGAGATGAAACTGTCCCTATGGAATTTATTGGCCTCTTTTGAATCAGAATCAACCCTACAAGGAACAAAAGATTGTCCTTCGGTTGTGTCTTTTTTTTTTTTTTAATGAAGTATAGTTGACACGTGGCATTCCATTAATTTCAGGTGTACAGTAGTGATTCTCGACCATTCTGTGCAGTATGCTATGCTCGCCACAAGCGTTGCTCACGTCTGTGCTGCTGTCTTTTAATTAGGCATGTTATGATGGGAAAAGTTGCTCGATTCCAGCCTGCAAGGAATGAAGGACATATTTGGGGTTACATAGCTGGAAGGGGTTGAGGTGATTTATCTGGGATCACACGCACACCTGACTGAGGCAGAGCAGGGCTCAGGTTCCCTGACCCCTGCCTCCTGAACAATAGCTCCCCTGGAAGGATCCCAGAGGAGCGGGAGGATGTGCCTGGGAGAGGTGTGGTCAGCACGTGAACCTGGGGCCCCGTGGATGAGTGAGGTGGCGCTCCTGTCCTTCCCCCACTGCCAACCCGTCTTATTTGGCTGCAGGTGGGTTATCTTGTTTACTCTGTTGTGTGACCAATAGAAAAGGCACCTTTGTCAACGGAGGCTTCTCTGGTGAGGTCAGCCAAGAGTGGATGGCCTGGATTGTGCTCGGTGGCGAGTAAACATCAAAAAGGAAAGTGCTAGCAGGGAGGAGGGTGAGGGAGCAGATGGTTAACACCGGCCATATTTGCAGGTGCCTGAACAAGGGAAGCAGAGAAAGCTGTGGACCTCTGGTTCGTGGGGGCACCAGCACTGTTACGTGTGGATGGGGTTTTTTTTTTTTTTTTTTCAGGTGCTTTTCATGTTCCTGTGATCACTCACTTAATTTCGAACCTGCAGTACATAACAGTTCTGTATCTTGCCTTTTTTGTTAATTATATCTAAGGGTTTTTTTCCCCTAATAATATATAGTTTCAGAACGCCTCATTGTGATCGTGTAATGTTCCATTAAGTGGATGAATCATAATTTACTTTACTAATGCTCTATTAATATAATTTCAGGCCATTTCTAGTTTTTTCCTCTCCAGTAAGGCTGACAAGAACATTTTCATACTCATGCCTTTTATTTAGCATTACTTACCCAGAGCAGCGCCCCAGCACTGAGCTAGGGCTTGTGTGCAGTTCAGTTCCCCGTGGTGAGTAGCTTTCCCCGGGGGGGTATCACATCGGCCTGCCTGCTGTGACATGCTGCAGGCCTTGTCCCTGTACTTACCCTGCAGTGGGAATTAGCAGGAACTTATTTTTTGCAAAGGTAACGAATGAAAATTGGTACCTTTGTTTCAGTTCACAAAGTATGGCAGTGTGTGTGACACATCTAATTGTCCCCGGTGCCAGGTTATCAGTCCTCGATCAAGCTCTAATGAGGGGAGGCCCCACTACTTCTGGCAGGAAGTCCTGTCAGCTTTTGCTCCCAGATCCCTAGATGGCTGGTGGCAGCTGTGGTGTTAGGAGGGGTACCTGTGCTAAGCACTGTCTTGTGCTCAGTGCTCGTGTCAACACATTGTACACTCCTGTGTGTGCCACTTTTTTTTGTTAGGAGACTTAGAAAGATTTCATGTGGGGTGCCTGGGTGGCTCAGTCAGTTAAGCATCTGCCTCGGGCACAGGTCATGATCCTAGTGTCCTGGGATTGAGCCCTGCATTGGGCTCCCTGCTCAGTGGGGAGCCTGCTTCTCCCTTTCCCTCTGCTGCTTCCCCTGCTTGTACTCTCTGTCTCTGTCAAATAAATAAAGTATTAAAAAAAAAAAGATTTCATGTTTTCCCACAGTAGAGCCAGAGGCTCTAGGGGCCTTTTATTTTTTTTTAATTTAAAAAAATTTTTAATTTCTAAGTACTCTCTACACCCAACGTAGGGCTCCAGCTCACAGCCCCTGAGATCAAGAGTCACGCAGCTCTATGGACTGAGCCAGCCAGGAGCCCCAGCCCCACTCTCCTTACGCTTGTCCCTTCTGCTCACTTATTAAACCTCTTTGAGAGGCAGCCCGGGTGGCTCAGCGGTTTGGCGCCTGCCTTCAGCCCAGGGCCTAATCCTGGAGACCAGGGATCGAGCCCCACAACAGGCTCCCTGCATGGAGCCTGATTAAGAAGCACTTCCTCTGCCTGTGTCTCTGCTTCTCTCTCTGTGTCTCTCGTGAATAAATAAATGAAATCTTAAAAAAAAAAAAAACAAAAACCTCTTTGAGGCTTCATTTCCTCATCTGTAAAATAAGGCAGAATGATAGAGCCTGGCTCACAGTGTTGTTATGAAGATATATGAGTTAAAGGGGGTAGAACACTCAGAAGAGGGTCTTATATACACCAGGTGCTTAGTAGATGTTAGCCACTAATACTGTTCTTTTATATGGCATATGTTTGTCTCCTCTAGGTTCTTGACTGGTGGTGGTCTTTGGTTGTCACCGTGCGAAATGAGGAGATGTTAGTGGCATCTCATGGGAGGGTCCAGGGTTGCTGCTGAACATCCTGTGATGCATAGGACAGGCCCCCTGACCCCTGACAAGAAACCAACCTCAAATATCAATAGTACGGAGGTTGAAAAGCCCTGCTCACACGTTTAAGTGTGACTCTTGGTAACTGAGCTCTTTATTTATTTATTTTTTTTTATTTATGATAGTCACAGAGAGAGAGAGAGGCAGGGACACAGGCGGAGGGAGAAGCAGGGACACAGGCGGAGGGAGAAGCAGGCTCCATGCACCGGGAGCCCGATATGGGATTCGATCCCGGGTCTCCAGGATCGCGCCCTGGGCCAAAGGCAGGCGCCAAACCGCTGCGCCACCCAGGGATCCCGGTAACTGAGCTCTTTAAACACATCTCTAAAGTAACATTTTTAAGGACTGTCTTGGTCTCTTAAAGAATCAGCATCATAAGGGACTTAGCCCCCAGGGTTATGTGGATCCCTTCCCAGCACCCTCACCAAGCACGTGCCTTTGGCAGATTGCACACTGTACATACAACATTTGGTCTGTTTATTACATTGAACTCTAGTCTTCCTGGCACTTTCCTAATAATGGTAGCCACCATTCATTGAGCCTTATGCGTGGGTGATCGTACTCAGTAGTTGACATGTATTTGCAGCATTGCTCCTCACCATCCTTTGAGGTGGGTTCTATTCTATTTTTTTTTTTTTCCAATGAGAGATACAGAGAGAGAGGCAGAGACATATAGGCAGAGGGAGAAGCAGGCTACATGCAGGGAGCCCCACATGGGACTCAATCCTGGGTCTCCGGGATCATACCCTGAGCTGAAGACGGCGCTAAACTGCTGAGCCACCCAGGCTGACCAGGTTCTATTCTTACACCCATTTTACAGATGTGGAGATTAAGTAAAGTCACCTAAGATCACTCAGCAGTGGAGCTGAGACTGGATCTGGGTCAGTCTTGCTCTAGAATCTGTTTCTCACTTTGCTTCCTGCCTTGTCCTGCCTGGGGCTGTACCTAACAAGCTTATTTACTCATTCACAGGAAGGTCTTTCAAATCTTTGAGGTAAGCTGCTGAGTCCTCTCTTCTGTCCTCTGATCAGAGAGCCCCAGGTCTCAGAGTTACCTGCAAAGACGTTTCTGATCTGCTCACCATCCAGAATGCTCTCCCATGTCTTGGTAACCACCTGTCTGCTTCCTGGGCCTGCTCCCCTCACCCCTCTCCCCCATGCTGCCTCTAGAGAGGCTGCCCATCCCACGCCAGCTCTCCCGATGCTCCAGCAGTTCTGACTCTGTGCCAATGCTTACCGGTCACCCAGATTCCACTTGATCGGTAGTGTCACTTAACAGTGACCCATTTTCTTTTCTTTTTTTTTTTAAAGATTTTATTTATTCATAAGAGATACAGAGGCAGAGACACAGGCAGAGGGAGAAGCAGGCTCCATGCAGGAAGCCTGATGTGGGACTCAATCCCGGGACTTGGGGATCACGCCTGAGTCAAAGGCAGACGCTCAACCACTGAGCCACCCAGGCGTCCCAACAGTGACCCATTTTCAATGATACTCCACAAGATTCAGCCTACCTGTACCTGCACCTGAAATCCACAATGTCCTGATGGAACAGGAAGTATATGGGACGGGGAGTCAGGAGGCTGGATTGTGAACATACCCAACTTTGTAGCCTGGGAAAAGCCACTTGCCTTTTCTGATCGTGTGACCTGTGTTGTAAAGTGAGGCTCTGACTTGGTTGCTGTTAGCAGGGCTTCCACCACTAGCATTCTTTGATGAAATGTGTTGAGCAGCAAGAACTTGTAATAATTGTAGTTCTAATTATTGTGGTAGCAGTGATAAGAGGTAATTATTGGGCAGCCACTCTGTCCCAGGTTCTCTTAGTGTTTTGTTTTTTTAGTTTTTAAAGATTTTATTATTCATGAGAGACACAGAGACAGAGACATAGGCAGAGGGAGAAGCAGGCTCCATGCAGGGAGCCTGGTACAGGACTTGATCCCGGGACCCTGGATGAGTGCCTTGACACAAAGCCATGTTGAGTCATTTGCCCACGGTGACCACCTGATCAGAAGTGGTTGGACCTGGGATTTGCATTATCTTCTTTAGAGTCAATCTTTCCAGTGTTGGATCCTTGCTCTGTAGAGTGATCCTGAGCAAGTCCTGTGACCTTCCTATGTTTCAGCATCTCGTGTTCAACACTCCCTTCTTCCACTAAGATGAAGGCTATGAATGCTGCTTCACTTTAGAGGCTCAGCCTCGGACTCATGCTTATGGGGGGAATCCTCTGTACTCCAGATTCCAGCTGAATGTGATTATTCAGAGATTCTTTTAGCATCTAAAATATAGACAATGATGATGATAGTGACTATTTCTTACATGTTTGCTGTATTTCAAACATTAATATCATTATTTTTTTTTCATTAATATCATTATTAACATAAATTAGCAATATTAAGGTTAATCTCTTTTTTATAATATTTTTATGCTCTAATTTTACTTATTTAATTTTCATCACAGTTCTGCCTGGTGGATGCCATCATCTGTCCCCATTTTACAGATTTGAAAACAGGCCTAAGTAGGCCCGTGTGACTAGGGTCACATTCTAGTGCATCTGAGCTGGGACTGGCGGACAGCATGTTCTCAAAAGCCATTTCCCTTCTCAACACTTTGTAAAGGACATATGTACTTGTTAAAGATATAATGGAAAGATTTTAGAGGATTCTCTGTGGCAGCAGGACTGTGAGACCCTTAGAGAAGGTAGACAAAGATGCTTCTCCATGGCCAGCTCCATGGAACTCAGCCTGAGCTCAAGCACCCTCCTCCTCCTCCCCTGTCTTGATGTGTCTGTCTGTCCCCTCCACTGTATACTTGGGGCCTGGCCAAGCCTATTCACAGCCCTGAATTTCAACCCTGTTCATTAGATAGGGCTAGATATGCAGATTGGATATGGGTAGATGATTCAAGCTCAGAGAGAGGTTGAGTGGGGTCCATATTCTCTGTCAGCCCCTTCCTCTCCCCCAGCACCCTCAGAGGTTGCAGCAGGAAGAGGGTGAAATGGAAAAGGGAATCTGCAAGCACTTCCAGCAGGGACCCCAAGCCCATTTCCTGAGACCTCCCTGCATCCCTAAGCCCATTTCTGCAGCAGAGTGCATCTGCCAAAGGACCATCAGCAACTTCTTCTTCTTCTTCTTCTTCTTTTTTTTTTTTTTTTTTTAAGATTTCATTTATTTGAGAGAGAGCACAAGCAGAGAGAGGGGGAGAAGGAGAGGGAGAAGCAGACTCTCCACTGAGTAGGGAGCTCAACACAGGACCCTGGGATCATGACCTGAGCCCAAGGCAGATGCTTAACCAACTGAGCCACCCAGGTGCCCCCTATTAACAGGTTCTATCTTTTTAGACTGGGAGCTGAAGAAGGACCCAGTGATGGGGCTCTTGGAGCAAGGAGAAGGTCTGACAGGGTGAGGTGGTGTTAGGACCAAGGCAATGAATTGGCCCCCTGCCCTTCATTTGAATGAGGCTGGATGATAGCCCTTCTGGGGTGGCACTACTCACTGTGCTGGGCTGTCTGGGAGAAAGCCAAATCACAGGTGTTCTGTACTGTATATCACAATTTTAGTCCTTCCCCATAACACATCAGAGTTCTCAGACACACTGGGTGTCATTGTGGAGCTCCGGCACTAGTTTCCGAGTGGGACCCAGACAGAGTTTGGTGGTTTAGGGCAGGGAGGCGGCTGCAGGCTGGGGGGCGCAGAGCAGTGAAACCACCGGTAGGTTTCAGGGGAGCTGCTTTTCCTTCCCTGCTTTCTAAGTGACAAGCACTTCATGAGTGTTTTCTAGCTAATCCTCTTGGGTTTATAAAGTGCTTTCACTGTCTCCCTTTCACTGGTCAGGGAGCTAAAGTTTAGGGAGGGTAATCTCAAAGTCACTCAGCTGGCACATGGTCGATTTGGGCATCAAACCCAGATCTGGTGTGCCCCAACAGGCATGTTCTCAGTGACCCGGTTATCTCCACTGTGCCCTACCTCTGCTTGAGCTGCATGGGAGGTGCTCACCCGCCCCTTCAAGGCAGTCCCCTGCTGGCCGAGGATAGGAGACCCAGGGATTTAACCCAGTGCAATGCCGTGCAGCTGGAGGCCTCAGAAGCAGGCCTTTGTGCGGGAGCTGTGAGCAAACACAGGTGCATTTCTGTCTTCCAGACCTTGGAGCCTGGCTTCCCCAGGAAATGTGGCTGGCTGCTTTCAGCAGCATTTTCCTCTTGCAAAAGCAGTATATATTTTTTCAAAACCTGCCTCTTCTTCCTCTTGTCCTCAGCCCCTCTCCACAACTGAGTGATAAACAGATTTCACAGCTCCCCGCTGGGCCAAGATGCAGGTGATTCCCACCAGGACCTTGGCCAGATGGGACCTGAAACTATTCCCTGCTGTGGGGAAGGGAGGGGTGCAGGCGGGGTCCAACTCACCTTGAGTGTGTAGAAAACCTCGGGCAGAGCCTGGAAGGGAGAGGAGGGCAAGCGCTGTGGAAATTCCAGATGGTGGTAAATGAGAAAAGCCACCCTCCCCCCAGATATATACAGCATGTTGACACTGGGGTAGGTCCCAGCTGGGAGAGAATATGGAACCACAAAATAAATTCTCTTCAAGATAAATTCTCTTAATATATTTTTTAAAGATTTTATTAGAGAGAGAAATGGTGAGACAGAGAGCATGAGCAATGGGGAGAAGCAGACTCCCCATTGAGCTGGGAGCCTGACGTGGGGTTCAGTCCCAGAACCCTGAGCTGAAGGCAGACACTTAACCACCTGAGACACCTAGGCACCCCTCTAATATTTTTCGCAATAAAAAAAGTCTTTTTTTTTAAATTTTTTTTTAAATTTATTTATGATAGTCACAGAGATAGAGGCAGAGACACAGGCAGAGGGAGAGAAGCAGGCTCCATGCACCGGGAGCCCAATGTGGGATTCGATCTCGGGTCTCCAGGATCGCACCCTGGGCCAAAGGCAGACGCCAAACCGCTGCGCCACCCAGGGATCCCAATAAAAAAAGTCTTAACAAAATGAAAAGAGAGGCTAAGTAACCTCTGGTCTCCTGCCAGGTTACAGTGCCAACACTAGAGGAAGGTCACCCAGTAAGTATTCTTCCTCTGAGCTTACACTTCTGGAGGGTCCCCGAGGGTGCTATTTGGTCCATCAACCCCTTGCCCCGATAACCATCCGGCATCATCCACAGGTGCAGTTGGGGCTTCCAGGACCCCCTCACCCCTGACTTTGCATGAATTCCTCACTGGCTCCTTCACCCAGTTACCCAATTTTTCCATCCACTAGAATGTCTGCTGCATAGGACAGGGGTTTTACTTTTTTGTTCACTGCTGTGTGCCTGACTCTGTGCTCTGGGACTCTAGGAAGAGCACTGAGTTCACACCCTCAGGAGCTCCCATTCTGACAAGTGGTCAGCAAGCACCATGCAATGGTGGGATATGGGCAATGATGGAGTGGGCACAGAGTGCTTTGGGTTCTGTGCCCCCAACCCAGATGTTGTCATGGCTGGCTTTTAGGAAGGCTTCCAGGAGGAGGTGATATCTTAGCCTGATCTTGGAAGATGAGAGTGAGCTAGCCAAGCATGACATGGAGGACATTCCAGGTTGAGGATGAGTGTATATCCCCTGCCCACCCTCAGTCTGTATGCCAGTCTTCCCGAAGCTTTTGTATAGCATACACATGCCTCTTTGCTGTCACGGGAGCAGACTGATCCACAGAGTTGGAACAGTGTTTGTTGGGAGAGAGAAGTCACCTATGTTGGTGAATTCCTAGTGAAGCATGATTGATTGATTGATTGATTGATTGATTTTTAAAAGATTTTATTTATTTATTCATGACAGACACAGAGACAGAGAGAGAGGCAGAGACACAGGCAGAGGGAGAAGCAGGCTCCATGCAGGATCACACCCTGGGCTGAAGGCGGCGCTAAACCGCTGAGCCACCCAGGCTGCCCGTGAAGCATGATTTAAAGATGAGGCCCAGACTTGGGGGTATCCTAATGCTGCCTCCTCCTCCCCACCTGATGGACTGATACCATCTCTTCTTGCCCACAGGCTCTTCAACTCTTGCTTATAAACCTAAACAGCCATTTCTTTACCCCTAATGGTATGGTGTTCCTCCCTCCTGCCTGTTCTTTGCCACTTCCCTTTGTTCCCCAGGGCAAGAGGAAGTGGTGGGGGAAGGGGGTCATGTGTCTGATGACCTTTCTTAGGAGAAGGGGGAGTTCTGGGGTGGCTGCTACTGCTTGAGTAACTCACTGCTCACCATTGCAACTTTGCGGGGCGGGTGGGAGGAGAGCCGGACACGAGCTCTTGAGCCCCTGTGTAGTTGAGAGTGACATTTGGTGCATAGATGCCTGGAGTTGCCAAGAAGTAGTTTGGTTCTGAAGCTAGAGAGCCCTTCTTTCTGTTTCCAATGGAACCTGACAGCAGGGGAGCAACCCCTGCCCACATTTTGGGCGGGCCTGGGAAAAGCCTGGGAAAGCACAGGCTTTTGTTTCTGTTTTTTGAGTCGCCCTGTTCCTTGTGTGAGCCACAAGGTGGTGCTGTTGGCATGGGACTGCTTGGTTTATCCAGAAGCCATTTCAGCCATTGCTGCCCCCTATCCCCACCCTCTACCCCCTATCCTGCAGACTAGAAAGTCACAATAGAGATGGTCTTTCATTTAGTCTCCTTAGATGCCCTTTCTGGAATTTTTCCTCATACCTTTGCAGCTTGAGGTGCTTTGCACCCTGATGCCAGACCCACATAGTGAGCATTGGGGTCCTCGCCTTTCTCTCCTTGTCCTGATTCTGGGCCTCTGAACTCTTGAGTCCAGCAGGACTTAACTAATTCTTTCCCTTAGCCAGCTGCCAAATGGACCAAGATTTAATGAATTAATTTGCCCTGATTAATTAATAAAGGCTTAATCTGTTACCTCTGGGGTTTTTGTAACTGTGATGATGGAAATGAAGCCTTATTGAAGAGGTAAATTGCTGGCCCTTTGAACTGTGAGGGGAGTCACTAGAGGGTATTGTGTTGTCCATCCCACGCGTGCCCACCCACGCCTTACACACAGCAATTGGAGAGGGCATGAGGCAGGTAGGTCCTGGAGACCCACTGGGGCCCCTGTGAGGGCTCAGAGACCATGTGACTCATGGGGAGCCTGACTGCTTGCTCTTCTTTCCTTTGCCCAGACGTTCACGGCATGGTGCAACTCCCACCTCCGCAAGGCGGGCACGCAGATCGAGAACATCGAGGAGGACTTCCGGGATGGACTGAAGCTCATGCTGCTGCTGGAGGTCATCTCAGGTGAGGTGGGCCACCCTGGCCGAGGACGAGGTGCTGCCTGCTGGGTTCGGCCACTTTGGGAATGCTGCCCTGACATCTCTGCTTCTGCTCTGCCTTTGGTCATGGTGAGCTTTGGGTCTCTTGAAAGAAGTTGTGGGCGACGTGTGAATTCAGACTAGGAGGCTGGGTTTGGTCCCAGCTCTGCTGCCAGCCATCCACACGTCCTTGGACAAGTCACTGCCTTTTTGCCTCAGCACTCTCATTTGCACACAGAGGCAGTTTGAAGGGTAGTCTCAGAGCTCCCTTCCCCTCCAGAGTGCTAGGACTGCATGGTCGTCATGTAACCATGACTGACCATCTCTAAACTGTGGCTTTACTAGTCCCTCTCTCCCTTTATCTAGAGGATCCCGCTTCCTTATCTGGCTCCCAGTGTAGAATCTGGATGTCCAGAAATCTGGAGGGACAGCTCCTCTTGAATGCAGTGCTCCTCTTTCTTATGAATACCTTTCCTCCACCATTCCTTAGAGGTTGGATAGTTCGAACATTCTCATCTTGGTTTATACACTGGGTGATCTTAGCTACTCTCTTCACTTTACCTTCTGCCTTGATGCCAGTGAGTCCCAGACCTCCTCGCAGTCCAGCCTTTTCCCTCAGGCCCCATATAGACCCAGATGTCCCACAGCACCCCCTGCTCCCCAGCATGCCCAAGACTACCCCTGGCCCTGACAGATCTCTTTCCTCCTATAGTCTTTTTTTTTTTTTCCCCAAGATCGTATTTGTTTATTCATGAGAGATACAGAGAGAGGTAGAGACACAGGCAGAGGGAGAAGCAGGCTCCTCACAGAGAGCCTGTTGCGGGACTCTATCCTCGGACCTGGGATCAGGCCTTGAGATGAAGGAAGATGCTCAACCGCTGAGCCACCCAGGCATCCCTCCTCCTATTATCTTAATCTTCTTCTCCCGAACCTAATGTAGGAATTAGAGACAGCTCTTCCTCTGCTTTGCTTGCCAACTTGGCATTCAGGTTATGTTCATTCTATTTCCTTCTTCTGTTACCTTTTAACCTCTGCTGCATGGTGTCAGTGTGGGCCTGTATCAGCTCTATACCAATGATCCGCAGAGGCCTTTGACCCCCTCCCAGCTCCTTCTATACCGCCACAGTCCCATCACCCACACCGCAGCCAGAGGGGCCATCTGACGGCCCAAATATGGTCTCGCTGTTCCCTGCTTAGAACCCTTCAGAGCCTCCCCAGGGCTCAAAGCCTGCAGCCCACATTCCTTAGTATAGCTTGCAGGATCCTTTGTGAGCTGGCACCTGTTTTGTGTTCAACTGACTTCCCAAAAAGGTATCAGACCTCAGGCCCTCTGCCACCCCAAGAGACAGGCAGTCCTCACCAAGGACACGCTCTCTGCGCTTCTGCAGAAGCTCCAATTGACTTGTTCCCCAACACTTTGAAATATCCTCTTGCAGTGAAATCTGTGTGTTGTGGGGTGGGGGTAGGGCTGGGGGGTTGTGTGTGCGTGGTAGAGATCTACTGAACATGAAACTTAGCATTTTGAACATTTTCGATTTCACTAAGTACTAAGTACATTCACATTGCTGTGCAGCCACCGCCAACCATCTGCAGACCTCTCTGTCATCCCGCACGGAGACTCCGTGCCCTGGCAACAGCGACTGCCCATTCCCTTCTCCCTTGAGCCCCTGGCAGTCACCCTTCTCTTAGTCTGTTTGACTGTTCTCAGCACCTCGTATGAGTGGACTCATCCAGTATATGTCCTTTTGTGACTTATTTCATCGTGACGTCTTGCAGGGTCATCCATGTGCAGGCTCTCCTTCCTTTTTAAGGCTAATATTCGTTGCAGGTGCATACCGCATTCTGTTTATCCATTCATCTTCTTGTGGACGTTTGTGCTACTTCTATCTTGTGATTATTGTGAAAAGCACTGCTGTGAACACGGGTGTACATCTACCTGTTTGAGCCCCCGCTTTCAAGTCTTTTGGGTATAAACACAGAAGTGGAATTGCTGGATCATATAGTAATTCTGTGTTTAATATTTTTTAGCTACTAAAAAAAAAAAAAAAAAAAAAAATATTTTTTAGCTACTGCCATACTGTTTTCCTCTAACTGCCTTTCCTTTTAGAATGTCCTTCACTGCCTCCTCTTCCAACATTTCTTAGTTTAAACAAACCTAGTATTCTTTTTCATTCTTTAAAACTCAGCTCAGGGTTTCCGTCCAGGAAAGCTTTCCCCATAAGAGTGGCTGCTCAACTCTGGGCTCCTGTAACATCCCATTAATTCTTTGGTCATGTCAGTTTTCCCACAGCATGATCATTTTTGGCCCATTTGTTCTTTTCCCCATCTCACCCTGAGCTGCTTGGGGGGACGGGATGGTCTCATCTCTGTGTCCCAAATGCTCAGGATTTTACTTGGCATGTATGTGATGCTCAACAAATATCAGAGTGACCAGATGCCCTGAAGTGGGCTTTTCTGTATAACCACCACTGAACAGGTGGGCCTGTGCCCAAGGGGGACCTGTGCACGTCTGTGAAGGGGGCTTGTCTCTTCCCCTGGAGTCGGGGACATTGAGTTACTAAGATGTTGCCATTTTGTCCTCGAACATCTTTGAGGTGGGTAGAATGACAGAAGGAAGGGATGGCTGCCCCTCAAGGTCCTATAAGTGGTGTCCCTGGACTACTGACACCAGAACCCGCGGGACTGCTTCTCCACCTGCACATTCACCCCAAACTTCCTAAATCAAAAACTTAGGAGGCAGGGAGAGGGGGCTGGGTATCTGAAGTTTGAGAACTGCTGGCCTTGCTGCCTCCCCTGTCCGAATGAAGTCCTGTGCTGGCCAGTGTCTACAGTTGGGGGCTGGCTAGGGAGCCCGTGCTTGGCAGGACTAAGGGCTGAGGCTTCAGCAGAAGAGCCTTCAGGCTGCAAGGTGGGGGAGTGGGATGGGGTGTCACCTTATCCATCCTATGAGAGGGAGTCCCTGTGGCATTTCATCTGCCCAGGAGCTTGGTAGAGTACCTTGTTGGGGAGGCCAAGCAATGACCACAGCCTTGGGAGAACCACTAGTGGAAAGTCTTAATTTAATCATAAAACCCCAGCTGTGCTTCCCTGGAGCTGCCAGGCCTAATCATATCTGCGGCAGGAAGTCTGTTCTCTAGAAGTTGGGGGGCTGGGAGGCCCCCTGGAGAAGTGCTGCTCCCACATTGTGGCTGCCCTGCTCTCAGCCAGGCTACTAATGTGCTGGGTGTGGCGGGGAGGGGACGTGTGGTTAGGTGGCGCTGGAGACTGTGGCAGGTGCAAGGGTCCTGAGTCTCGGACTCCAGGATGATAGTTCTTAGCATTTTGGGGTCTCTGGCCTTTTAGAGACTCTAAAGCTATGTGCCCCTTCCCCGGCTATGGGCACACGTGTAACCCATTTTTAGTTTTAGTTTATTTATTTATTTATTTTTTAAAAGGTTTTATTTATTTGAGAGAGAGAAGGACCAGGGGGAGGGGCAGAGGGAGAAGCAGACTCCCCGCTGAGCAGGGAGCCTGCCCCTTAGTTTTAGTTTAAAAGGGGTCCCTGAGGGCCTCTGTTGTAAGTTGGAAGTGCTCACCCTTGCTGGGGTGTTTGGAGAACTGGCTCTTTGCCTGCAGCTTCTGGTCCTGGAACCTGAGTTGGAGGAGGGGGTGGGCTGCTGGTGGAGAGTTGTCTTAGAGCTGAGCCAAGGATGCCCACGAGAGGCAGCGGTTCTCGAGTAAGAGAGGAACACTGTGGGCAGCTCCACGTAAACACTAGGGAACTTTTTCAGAATATTCTAAAGTGCCCACACATCTCCCCAGGCCAAACAGTATGGATTAGAGGGGGTTGGGTGCCTTTGCGTGTGCAGTTCCTTCTGCCTTGACCGTCACTCCCTGCTGCCTCAGCCTGGCTGCCCTCCCACTCAGAGGCCCTTCCTGACTATTCCACAACTCCTTCATCCCCCACCTGCCCTCCTCTGCATCCTCTTTTTAAGCATTTATCTTTCTTGGTGTTTGCTCATGTGCGTACTTTTGTGTGTCTCTCTGTTGAAGGTCTGTCTCCTCCTGGTCCGTAAGCGCATGGAGGCAGGGAACTGTTTTGCTCACTCCTGTATTCCTAGCGCCCAGCCAAGTCCCTGACATGTTGGGCTGAATTACAGATCTGTTGGGTGGAGGCAAGTGGTAGGTTTGAGAAGTGGCAGGAAAGGCAGGGTCCACTCTCCCTGTTGGTCCCTGCTGGTGGTGGTGGTGGGAGGGGCACTCAGCTGCACCTGGGTGAGGGTATCATGAGAGCAGCCCCACTCCTGGGAAACAGCATCTGACCGCCCCCCCCCCTCCCTCTTGGTCTGTATTCAGGGGAGCGCTTGGCCAAGCCGGAGAGAGGCAAAATGAGAGTGCACAAGATCTCCAACGTCAACAAGGCCCTGGATTTCATAGCCAGCAAGGGTGTCAAGCTCGTGTCCATTGGAGCTGAAGGTGAGTGAGGCCTTCTCTGGCTGCTCCACCACACCTCACATCCTGCTCCCTGTTCTCTTGGCCTTTTCTGCCCTGACTCCTGGGTTCCCACACCCCCCGGGTGCATTTGGAAGTGGGGCTGCCAGCACCTCCATCTGGTCGACCTATGGATTCTTCATGTAACAACTACGATTCCCATCTAGTCTCAGTACCCCCCACATCTAAAGTGCCCACACATCTCCCCAGGCCAAGCAGTATGGATTAGAAGGGGTTGGGTGCCTTTGCATATGCAGTTCCTTCTGCCTTGACCATCACTCTCTGCTGCCTCAGCCTGGCTGCCCTCCCACTCAGAGGCCCTTCCTGACTATTTCACAACTTCTTCCCTGGAAAAGCAAGGGCTGGCTCTCCGGTCCTCACCTCGATGCCCACCTCCTCCAACCAAATCCTGGTGCCATGAGATCCTGTGAGTGTGGCATGCCACCTCCCTCACCCACAGGCCTGTCTGCTTTGCTGCCCGAGGCAGGGAATTCTGTTGCCTGGAGAGTGTCAGACACGGACTGGGTGGAGGATGAAGGCTGCCCTGAGGCCCCACGGAGCCCCGGAAAGACCAATGTCCAGAAGCCTTCAGGAACAACGTTCATAGCATTTCTCTGCAGATTAGCTTCTTGACTCTCTTCCTTCATTTGAAATTTTTTTTTTTAAAGCTTAATATAAATCGTTGTTAGTTTGTTCTTATTTAAAAGAGGCAGTCTTGTGTGCAGTGTGATGGCACTGAAGGATTTGGGGAGGGTGGAGGTGATTAGAACGGAATGTCGTGGCCAGGCCGTGTCAGGACTGCACCCCATGGATTCAGACGAGACTCACTGGGCACCTGCTGTGTGGTGTCAGAAATCTAGAGAAAGTACAAGTTTCTATCCGTTCGTTCATCATTGGAGGTATGTGCACGGCTGTGATCCCTGAGCACACAGGCTGTGGCAGGTACTGTGCCAAAGCCCTTTGTACCAGCGATCTCCTGGAACCCTCTCACAGACTCTCTGGTGGCTCTAATTATTATCCTCATTTGATGAGAAAGAAGCACATGCCTAACAAGATGAAATAACTTACTTAAGATCCCAGTGTTGGTAAGTGGCAAAGCCAGAACTCAGATCTGTATGATACTAAAGAAATGCCCCTGAAAAGTGGCCTCTTGAAGACGGTGGAGGACTTGCTCCAGTAAATCATAGGAGCAGATCTGTTTTCTGGTTGATGAGTTTAAAGCCGTCCCTTGCCCCCCTTTCTTTCTAGGAATTGAGGGATTTTATGTTGCTACATCAAACACAAATTTTAGCACAGTATTGGCAAACGATAGGCCGTGGTGTCAAATTCAGCTGGCATGGGTTTTCGTAAAAATTATCTGCTTTCCTGCTGCTATTGGCAGGATAGTTGAGACAGTGACCGAATGGCCTGCAAAGCTGAAAATATTTCCTATCACACTTTTGCAGAAAAAATTTGCCAACCCCTACCTTACTGGGGACACAAGCTAACACTTAAGCAGTCATGGGTGATGCCCCATGTGTCCCAGCACACCTTCAGCTGAAGCTGATGCCTTCCACGTCTGTGTGGCGCCAGCTCCTAACAGTGTGACACACACAGCAGGTGCTCAGAAAATGTTCAGAGGACTCACACATAGCAGGGTACTTGTTTTGTGAGTGGGGACATATTCTCTGCTTCTTAATAAGAAGAAAAGAGTAGTTTGCTCTGTTAGGGAAGATTAAAGACTTGGCTGAAAAAGTTTCAACTAAGCAGGGCTGGGAAACCAAAGAAGGTGGCGCTCAGCTGGTCTGGTGCAAGCTCACATGCCCACAGGCGCAGGGAAGTAAAGGATGTATGGGGGGGCAGGGGTGGTGGTAGGGATGGGTGGGGATTGTGGAGAACTGGGGGTAGCACGTCCTTAGTGGGGCACCTGCCATGCAGATCTAATCATCTGTTGGGAATACAGGTCCAGCATTGCTAGATCTTCCAGTTTTTCAAAAGAAGCCAGAAATCCAGATTTTTAGAAAGAAAAATTAAATAGCTACCTCACAAATTAAAAACAAAAACAAAACTGAAGTCCAAAGGGGAAGGTGGGAGAGAACAGCACTTGGTTCCAGCTCTTTGTCTGGCTAGACAGGATGCTGTCCCCATCTACCTGTGAGCAGGCCTGTAGGGTGACCATCACCAGCTACATTTTATAATCAAGGCAGCCGAGGTTTATTTTTTTATTTTTATTTATTTATTTATTTATTTATTTATTTATTTATTTATTTATTTATTTATTTTTGCAGCCGAGGTTTAGAATAGTCGCTAGGCTGGAAGCACGTGGTGTGGTTGAGCACGGGCTCTGGGCCAGACTGCTTCCACGTGGCAGAGCCAGGCTGAACCTGGGAGTCTGGGCTCTGGAGCTGGGGTCTGAACCTTTTCCCATCACTCCAGATGCAGTGTGTGGGGGCTGAGGACAAGACTTTCCTGTCTGCTTTTTCCTCAGCCACGGAGTGGCGGGTCAGCTTGGCTACGCTTGCTCCAGCAGAGGGTGAGGAGCAAAGACAGGTCTGGGCATAAACTCCATGCAGCACCTCGACCTTCTGGAAAGTCAGCTTAGCTGGCCACGGCTTTCTAATTTTTTTTCTTTTTCACACAGGCCTCGCTTCTCTAAAGATTTGGAAAGGCTCCTTCAAAATGAGATAATCCTTCTCTTCTCACTGCCCTAGGGAGTCTGTGCGTTAGGCTGAGTCTTCCGCTTTGAAATCACCTCTCCTGTTTCATACTGAGTGCTAAGATCATGCTGGGGTGACTGCTCTGCTGTGCCAGGAAACTGGATGAGGCCACAAATGGGTTTTGTTTATTTTAATGAAATGAAGTTTACTGCTCTAGACTATAAAATAAAAGGCAGTGGAGCAGATCACTTGGAATGAGCTCTCGTAGGGGTTGGGGGGTGGAGAGATGCTGCTGGTTACCCTGAAGAACATTCTGGGCTGAGGGAAGTAGGCCCAGCGTGGGCAAGACCTCACGGTGGGATTATCACAGGGGGATTATCACATGGTGCAGGACTAGACTCTCATGAGCCCCTAAGGGGGCAGCGCCAGGCCCGGGAGGCCCCGTGGGCAAGCTGATTCTGGATAACGGGAAGGACCTATGGGCATGGAATGGAATGGGTGCCCTGGAGGGGTATATGGCCCCTGTTCCTGAAGGTGTTCAGGTGGAGGCTGAGGGCAAGGGACCTCTGTACATCCAGGAGGGATTAGAGTAGATCCTTGGGCTTTCCTGTACTGCACTTGATTTAGAATGTCTAGACTTAGTGGAATTGAGACTTGACCTAGGTGAGAGGTTGGGATTTAACTAACTAGGTGAAAGGACCAAGAAGGTTTTTTTTATCTTAAGATCTTTGGGCAGGGAAAGTCTGATGGCTCTGGGTGCCAAGAGCCTGGGTGTGGTCTTGAAGATTTATCCCCTGTCCTCAGGGCGGAGGGATGGTGGTGCAGTAGCTAGAGCATTGGTCTGCAAGCTGGTTAACCCGGGGGGTCTGGTTTCTGTTGAGGGGGAATGTCTTCATTCTCTGAATCATGTGCAGGTGACTGCACCCCTGGAGTGGGGGCAGGGGGTAAATAAAGGATGCCAACAGCTTCTTGGCTAGCTATAGACCAGGAATGGCAGAAACATGCCCCCCGACCCCCGCTACCTTCTTCCCGCACGCACATCAGACATTGTAGTCTATCCTCATGTTTCTTTCACATGGCCCAGCTGTGGCCGTGGGACCTTCCTTTTAGACTCAGCATGCCTGGCAGCCCCCTGACATAAGCTGCTGGGAGGTGGCGTGTCCCTGCTCCAGACATAGATGCCTGGGAAAAGGATTTGTCCTGGGGGTCGCTTGGGAGGCTACGCTCTGGGTGTGGGACAAGGAGCCAGTAGGCCCCGAGGCTAGGGTACGGCGTGGGTGTCAACACACCCCACTCTTTTTGCCTGTACTTGGCTCTCCTGTTTCTTGCAGGATCTGGTATGAGTGAGAATTCAGTGAGCAAAAATCCTGGCGGTTTCTGGGGAAGGGAGAGAGGAATAAGTATGCAAGACCCAAAAAAGAAGCCACTGTCTTAGTGCTGGGGAGGGCTGTGAGCCTAAGGCCAGCAGGAGGCCCAGGTATTTGGCCTTCGAAAGTAGGGCAGAAGAGGGGACCACAGGATGGGGGCACAGGCGGGGGCCGGGGCTGCAGTCACACTCTTGGAAAGGTCCGGTGGCCCCATTTTTTTAATGCCTCTTCTAGACCTTAAAAAGATGCCTCCTGTATTGAAAATGTCCATGAAATTTAAGTCTTGCATTTTCTACTCTTCATATCATAAAGATTTCTCCAAGTCATTAAAAACGTGTGAATGTCATTTTTAGTGGCTGTGTTAATTGTTGAGCACAGCTGTGCTCTGTTCCAGACCCGAGTCCTTCCCTGGAGGAGCCTGAGTGCAGCCCTGTTCTCCCAGCCACAGGCCTGGGTAACCTCTGCCTACACATGTGTAGTGCCCTCCGGTATTCATTCGTTCATTCATTTATTCAACAGATGTTGATGGAAGGTTTTCTTTGTGCCGGGAGCTATGCTGGGCTCTAAGCAGTGATGTAAAACAAAAAAATTGTTCCCCTCATGGAGCTTATGTTCTGGAAGTGGGGAGAGAGAAAATACACACGCATGCACACACACACGTGTCAGATGGAGAAGAGTCAAGCAGGGAGTAAAGTGGGAGGTTTCCAGGAGCAGATGAAGAGCAGATGGAGGGAGGTGAGGGACAGTGGATACCCAGGGAAGAGAGAGCTACGGGGAGGCCGTTTAACTGGAGGAGGTGGGGCCCCCTCCACTATCAGAGCCTCACTGGCCATTGGCTTTGACTCTGAGTAAGATGGGAAGCCATGGGGGTTCTGAGCAGAGGAGTGATGGGGGCAGGGGATTTACTCCGTCACACTGGTACTTGGTATATTCGCGGTTTCCAGCTTGAGGCCATGACAGGCTCTTTTATATGGCAGCCGTACCCTGCATGTCAGATTATTGGCTAGGCATAGATTCGTAGAGGTAGATTTCACTGTCAGAAAGTCAAACAACTTCAAGATGCTTGATCCTGTTGCTAAATTATTTCCCAGAAAGTGTATTGTTGTTTTTTGTTTTTAATAAGATTTATTTATTAGAGAGCAAGCGAGCCTGTGAGCGTGCATGAGTGAGAGGGGCAGAGGGAAGGGAGAGAGAATCCAGAGCAGACTCTGCACTGAGCATGGAGCCCACATGGGATTTTATTTCATGACCCTATGGTCACGACCTGAGCTGAAACCAAGAGTCTGCCGCTTAAGCGACTGTACCACTCAGGCACCCCCAGAGAGTGGTTTTTTGTTTTTTAAAGATTTTATTTATTCATCACACACACACACACACGCACACACACACACACACACACAGAGAGAGAGAGAGAGAGAGAGAGAGAGAGGGGAACAGGCATAGGCAGAGGGAGAAGCAGGCTCCATGCAGGGAGCCTGATGTGGGGCTCTATCCCAGGTCTCCAGGATCACGCCCTGGGCTGAAGGTGGCGCTAAACCACTGAGCCACCTGGGCTGCCCGTTTTTTGTTTTTTTTTTGAAATCAATTTACACTTCTAGCCACAGTGTCGTAGCTTGTTACCATCAACACACATTAAAGTGTTTTTAACTTTGCTAATTTAATAGCTGGGGAAATATCTTCTTTAATTACAAGGGAGATTGAGCATACTTATAAATTGGTTATATTTTGTGTTTTGTGAAGTATTTATTCAGGTCCTTTGCCTATTAGGAATTTAGGCTTTTTTCCTCATGAATTTATATAAACTGTTTAAATGTTATAGATACAAGACCATTGGAAGTTACAAATGAAAGGGCATTTTTAAAAAACCAAATCATGGGGCACCTGGGTAGCTTAGTGGGTTGTGTGTCAGCCTTTGGCTCAGGTCATGATCCCAGGTCCTGGGATTGGGCTCCTTGCTCAGCATGGAGTCTGCTTCTCCCTCTCCCTCTGCCACTCCCCTTGCTTATTCTCTCTCTCTCAAATAAAATCTTTATGAACTGATTCTTAACTACTACCTGCCTCTGTGTCCTCCCAGCATGTTCTGCAATGTGCTACCTGGCTGTTGTACATCTTCAAGAAGACGGTTGTACCCTACTCTGTTCTCTGTGTCTTATCCAGTTCCTCCCACTCAGATCTGTGCCCTGCTGGTGTCTGGGGCTCTGGGACGGGCTCTGAAAGGCCCTTGTTAGCAGGAAGAGTTACATCCTGTCTCCTGTCCAACGTGGTCACCTGTCCACCTCAGCACCCTAGCACAGGCTCAGCAGAGTCACCTGCCTCACCGGGAAGCAGCGGCAGTGCTCTGTACCTTGTTGGATATATAGCAGCATGCGGTGTTGCCCTCCCTTTTGAGAAAGGGGATGAGATCTTAGAATGTAGTTTCTTTAGTAGAATCTACTTTTGCTTAAGACACTTGTTGGAAGCAGACCCTAGTGAATATGGGCTCAGGATATCGGGAGTTCCTGGAAGTCACCCCTTCTCATGGTTCTTTTTGTTTTTTTTTTCCGATAGTTAGTTTTTCAGGTTGGAAAAAATATTATATTCTTTGGATGCCAGACTGTTAGCTGAGAGTACCTTGCCATGGGGCTGAGTTACTGTCTCCTAGTTTGGAAGCAGGTGATGGCAAGGAGTCTGCATTTGATTGTCATGGGCTTAGCCCCCAGGATCATAAAGGACTCCATGTCTTGGGCTCCTTAAGGACAGGTACTTATGTTCGTATTCCCTGCTTCTGGGCTTGATACAGAAAGAAAGAAAGAAAAAAAAAAAAAGAATTACTTCATAGAATTTATAGCATTTTAAAAAAAATCTGAAGTGTTGCTTAGACTGAATTTAGTGGGTTATCTCTTAACTGTGATCTGGAAGCTGTTGTTTGCTTTTTTTTAAATATGTATTTTGATACCCAAGTAATGCCATGGGGTTGATTTGTGAGTTAGTAAATCCTTCAAGATGTCAGTTTACAAAGCTTTGTTGGATTGATTGCTTTCTGTTCCCTACACTGGCTTTTTGCGTGTGGATGGCTAATTTGAGAGCTGTGATTACCCAGACTTCCCCAACTCACAAAGTTGCCAGAACATTTGTGGTGATTTAGAAACCTCTCCCTCTTCTCTATCAGGCTGTTGAGGACACCCCCTTCTCTCTTGCCTTCCTTAATGTACCCAGAGAAATTGGTCTCTCCTACCCTGTGTCCCGGATCACCCCCAAATAGACTTTTTTCCTGGCACCTGTGATGCCTAATAGTACTTTTAAAAACATTCTTACTTTTCCTTAGAGGTGTAGCTGTGTGGTCTTTGATTTCTGTCTCTGTACTCTCAGTGATGTGGGCACTCCGGAAATTTTAACTCTGTCCCTGCTAAAAGCCATCCTAACATGTCCTGATGCCATTTCTCTAGAAATCGTGGATGGGAATGTGAAAATGACTCTGGGCATGATCTGGACCATCATCCTCCGCTTTGCCATCCAGGACATCTCTGTGGAAGGTGGGTCTTCTGCTCTGTGCCTTTAGTCTCCCAAGCTCCCTCCTCTCCCCTGCCCTCACCATCCTCCTCCCTGAGCTCAGCCTGGAGAATTCCCTGACCCCAGGCAACAGGGGCCTAATTGTGGGCCACATCCTGGGCTTCTGGCCCATCGCTGGCATCTGCCTCCCTCATCTGTAAAGAAATCAGAACTGCTTAGGTGCTGGTTCCCACTGGTATGTTGGCCCCAGAGAATCCTCCTCACTTTGGGACACTAAGGTGCTGTGGGAAGTATTGGGTTTTAGGTTGTTCAATCCAAAAGGGTAGGGAAATAGCTTAGTAACCAGGAGAGAGTGTCTCAGGATTCCGAGTCTACTCCAGGGTCTCCACTTTGCTCCCATAGTGCCCTCTGGTGGCCACTTCACAGATCTTTGAGAGGCCATGGTAGTCTGGGGCTGGGATCTTTTTAAACTTTTGGTTCCAAAAAAAAAAAGAAAAAAGAAAAGAAAATAAATAAACTTTTGGTTCCACACTCCAGCAGTTTTTGAGCTTTCTATCTGATATGTGTGTATTTATTTTGTAATAAGTTATATTAGTATATTGATATTCATATTATGAAATATACACACCAAAACAAATTTTAAAAAGGTGAGATGGAGATAATATTTTAAAATATTTTGTATTCATGGGGCACCTGGCTGGCTCAGTTGGTGGAACGTGTGACTCCTGATCTTGAGGTTGTGAGTTCAAGCCCCACACCCGGTGCAGAGACCAAAAAAATAAATATGTAACCTAAAAAATATATTTTTGTTCATGGTCATGTCCTGTGAATCTTTTTTTTTTAATTTTTAATTTTTAATTTTTATTTATGATAGTCACAGAGAGAGAGAGAGAGAGAGAGAGGCAGAGACATAGGCAGAAGGAGAAGCAGGCTCCATGCACCGGGAGCCCGATGTGGGACTCGATCCCGGGTCTCCAGGATCGCGCCCTAGGCCAAAGGCAGGCGCCAAACCGCTGCGCCACCCAGGGATCCCTGTCCTGTGAATCTTAAAAAGATTTTTATTCAAAGTAATTTTTTTGATGGGAAGAATGTAGAATAAATCACTTTCTTATGGAAATTTTGGTTTGACACATGATGATACAGCCATCTGAAGTTTGGATTATAGATATATGGTATTTAGGGTGGAAGTGGCTAAAAAGGTGTCCACTTCATATATGGTGCTAGTTAGTAATGGTGAATATAAATCCACTTTCAAATTGCCTTCTTGATGAGATCAATTTGATTCTTTGGGGCTGTTGTCATTGTTTTAATCTTGTAATATAGCTGATGAGCTTGAGCTGAGTAGAAGCATTAGCTTTGCTGATTTTTTTTGTTTTGCTTGCGCTGGAAACATTATCTTTGCAGAAGTCATTTAATGTCATTTAAAAGTCCATTTTGTAAATTGAGAGTAAATGAGATCACCCAGGAACCCTCTTTGCTGGGTACCATATCTGCAGTTCACAGATGCGAGCCCATGGGGGCAGTGTGGTTTGCAACCCTTCTGGGCTGGGAGCTCCTGGGGTCCCCTCGGATACCTCCTTGCTTTATTTTACAGACACGGGTCTGCTTCACACATACAGCAATGGTATCAATCCATGCATTAAATATAAAGGAACTTTATTTTTTTAGATCCTAATGCTTTTGCCCCACATGGCTGTGTGTACTCTGCACAGCCTGTAGACCCCTGCGTGGAGATTCCAGGTCTTTAGATTTTATAGGCCAATCAAACATAGACCTCACATAGGTTGCTGATTTATTTTGTAGCGCTACATGTCTTTGAATAAAGGGGAATGATGGGGGAGGTATTCTGAAAGTTTGAAAGGCCATTACCTCAATATTTAAATGTAATGTGGCTAGCTCATAAAAGCTGCCTGTCTTACTTTTTTGTTTCTCAAATAACTTCTCAAACCTTGTTGAGGAAACTCTTAGTGGCCCTGTAGCCCCAGGGTTGGAATCTAGGGGTCTCTAGGGGTCTTTGTAGGGACCCCTCATGTGAACAAGCAGGGACCTCGTGGTCCTGGTGGGGCTTCCTGTGAGCCAACAGCCCCTTTCTGTGCTGAGCCAGCCCACTGACCTCTCCGCCCGTCATCCCCCTCCTCACAGAGACTTCTGCGAAGGAAGGGCTGCTCTTGTGGTGTCAAAGAAAGACAGCCCCTTACAAAAATGTCAACATCCAGAATTTCCACATAAGGTGAGTGGCTGGGGGCTGAGGGGCTCTTGTAGAACCTATGCTGTTCCCCTAAGACCCCTCGGCCCCCTTGGCTGGGTTAGTCTCAGCTCTAGAACAGAGCAGAGGTCCTTGGGGAAGAAGTTGCTTTCTAGGGGAGGTCCACAGCCCCTGCCCCCACAACACTCCTCTCCCAGCAGTGCCTTTGATATGGTTGTGCTGCTGTGTATGCTTTTGCTTGATGCTGGAGCTACTGGGGAGCTTCCCAAGGGGACTGTCCAGGAAGTTCCAGCCTGGAGCACTGGAATAGAGCAGGGGGTGCACAGACAGAGACCTTGGTGGAGAGTAAGTTGGATGTGGTAGGTGTCTCAGCTTCTCAGGCCCCACAAGATCCTGACCCCAGTGCCTGGGATTGTGGCAGGAAGAAATGTTTCTTCTCATCCTGTCTTCCCCTCATTCCTGCTCCAAAGCACTCTGTGGAAAAAAGGAGGACCCCCCCCCCCAATTCTCTTTTAGGGCTTTCCCTCTTTCAGAGTTCTGTCCAGCCCCACTCACCAGCTTGCCTCCCACCTTCTCTCTCCCTCGGACAGCTGGAAGGACGGCCTCGGTTTCTGTGCCTTGATCCATCGACACCGGCCTGAGCTGATTGACTACGGGAAGCTGCGGAAGGTACGTGTGCTCGTCTGACTTCCCAGGCCACTGTCTTAGTGGGTGGGAGGGTCCCTGCACTCTAGTTCAGCTGCCTGGCAAGGAAGAAAATGAGGTTGAGAAGCCCCTGACTTACATGAGAGCTGTGTGGCCAAATCAAACAGAGCCGAGGCAGGAAACCCTAGAAGTGGTAATTACTTTTCTTTCAGAGGCGGCATCCCATACCTTCATACTGTTTGCCTGATGCACTTCAGTGACTGTGGGCATCCCTGCGTCAATGTGGTGGCAGCCAGTGAATCCATAGCCATTTGCCACCCCCTATAAAGTGGGGCCCTGCTGCCTGTGGCTGTTCAGTCCCGTCCCCCATTCCACGGACTGCAGGGGTCTTAGTCATCTGGGGGGTGAGAGCCTAGGCGCCTTTGCTACTCGGCCAGCTGCCCACCCTGTGTGTCTTATCTTTTTTCCCTGTTTCACTGCGTTTGTCTCTCCTCTCCTTAATTTAGTTGCATCAGCAAAATCCAGCCCAAATCCTAGCACAGACCTGGTCTCACTGAATTGTGAATGCTTTCCAGAAAGCACGGGTTGCCAGAGCTAGCTGGCATTTGGACACAGGAGAGAGCTGTGGGGCTCTGGCTGGGAAGCTCTTCCTTCCCTCTGTGGCCTTACGTGGGCAAGGGAGCCTGGCTGTCCCTGGAAATTGAGCATGGCCTGTGGGTGTAGCCCGGGGCCTGAGGGCTACTTGAGGTCCTGGACGGAAGTGACTTTCACTGCTTGGCATTGTCTTTTTTTTTTTTTTTTTTTTAAATCATTCTGGAAGCTGTCAGAAACTTTCCCAGAAGGACTCCACCTTCTCTATTTTGAGTAGTTTCTTCCTGAAAGCATCCTGGATGAATGTTATTTATTTCTTTGTAACCTTGTGATTCTCATCTTAGCAAATGAGGAAACTGAGTCCTGGGCTGACAAAACCAGGTTGCTTTAGGTTATTCTAGAGAGCCAGGAAATAGTGCGGGAGGCCCAGCAAGGAGCTCCCATCCCTACGTGGTGGTTTTTTCCCCACGTTAGAAGAAATTCTTTTAATCGTTGTAAAGCACACGTAACATAAAAGGTAGCATACATGAAAACACAAAACATATATGATGTAAAAACCCAAGCCATGCTGAGGTGTCCAGGGTGGTGGCAGGGGTGCATTCCCATAGGTTGTCTCCTCGGCTCTTCATCCTGTACCACAGGGCCTCAAAACTCACAAAACCATCATGCCCCACTCCCCACACTGCGAGCCCCCAGCAGCCACCATTCTACTTTCTGAGTCATCTAGACGCATCATATATAAGTGAATTGTACAGTATTTGTGTCTGGCTTGTTTCACTGAGCTTGTTTTCCAGGTTGACCCAGGTGGTAGCATGTGTCAGAATGTTCTTCCTTTTGAAGGCAGGATAATGGTCCACTGTGTGGACACCACCCTGGTTAGTCTGCTCATCTGTCACTGGGCAGTTGTGCTGTTTGCACCCCGCGGCTCTTGTGAATAATGCTGCTGTGAATAGGGGCGTCCAGCTATCTCCTGCAGTCCCTGCTTTCCATTCTTTGGGATATATACCCAGAGGTGGGATTGCTGAGTCATGCGGCAGTCCTGGGTTTAACTTGAGGACCCTCCCTCCTGTGTTAATGTTCCATAGCAGCTGCACTGGTTTACCTGTCCCACCCATGGTGCCCATGGGCTCTCATTCCTCTGCATCCTCCTCAGTCCCCAGTCTGTGTTCTAGAGATGGTGCCAGAAGCCAGAATGGTCCAAAGGCTGTGGCCGTTTGAAGGAGCCCCCACATTTCATGGACCGTGAAGCAGCAGAGGGGCTTGAGGTTTCCCAGTGCACCTCCTAATACCAGAGGGGAAGTGGAGGCTGGGTTACTGATCAGCCCCGCCCCACCCCTGCCAGCTGCTGGGAGAGCTGCAACTGGAAGTCAAGACCAACAGTGCCCAGGCCTGTGGACTCTTCTCAGTGTGTATATCTGAGCTGTTCCTTCTTGGGCTGTAGGCCAGTGTTCTTCACCCTGTTTCTCTGACAAATGAGGCCTGGAGGAGGAAAACTGGCATTGTAAATGCCCACCCAGCGAGCCCTAGGGGAGAGAGGACGGTGGAAGTCTTCTCTGTGCCCCCATCTTTGAAGACCAGTTGTGGGTTACCGGTGACTTCTTAGGCCCTCCCCCCATGCCTTCATCCTCTTCTTCCTCTAGGACGACCCACTCACAAATCTGAACACAGCCTTTGATGTGGCAGAGAAGTACCTGGACATCCCCAAGATGTTGGATGCTGAAGGTAAAAGGTGTTTTCCTTCTGTGCCTCTGGCTCTTCTCTCACCTCTCAGAGAGAAGAGGGATGGGCCTCAACGGCCTGAGGTGGGGAGGGAAGAGGCCTGGCTCTGGGACCTCATCTGGAGAGCCCGAGGCAAGGGGCACCCACCTGTCAGGGATTCCTCAGTTCCCTGGGGTTTGGAGAGGAGGCTAGCTCGCGATGGGAGCTGGCTGGTGCCTTTGAGGCTGCTCTGCATTGACCGCCTCAGGGTGGTTCTCGTCTCCATCTTGGAATCGGGGTAGTGGGTGCTGGGATGGAACACAGCAGTTCCTTGTTGTTGTAGGGGAGGGAAGAACTCCTTTCCCCTACCCTCTCCGGCTCTCCAGCTGGGATCCTGTGAATTAGACTGGCAAAAGACAGATTAACCAGAGAAAAGCAAACAGAAGTCTATTCACATGTCCATACACATGAGAGCTCTCAGGGTACTTCACAGGGTGGTTAGGAGTTTGGGGTCTATATCCACACCTGACTTGGAGGGGAGAGGGAAGGGACAACCAGCATTTATGGAAAAGCAAAGTACTTTTTAGAAAGATGAATGGGCCCTTAGGGGAGAATAGGAGGGAGAGGTGATAGTTTGTGACAATGTCTGTCTGGGACCATTTTCAAATATATGCCAAAGCTGGAAGACTAGTCTATGAACTTCCATATACCCATCATGCCAATAAAACAATTACAGACTTTGCCACTTCTTTTCCCCTTTTGTTTTCTTAGGTGAAGTATTTTATTTTATTTTTATTTTATTTTTTAAAAGATTTTATTTATTCATTCATGAGAGACACACAGAGAGAGAGGCAGAGACACAGGCAGAGGGAGAAGCAGGCTCCAGCTCCATGCAGGAAGCCTGATGTGGGACTTGATCCCGGGACTATGGGATCACGCCCTGGGTGGAAGGCAGGCGCTAAACTGCTGAGCCATCCAGGGATCCCTTAGGTGAAGTATTTGAAAACAAATCGCAGACATCACAGCATTTCACTACTACATACTTCAGAATACATACCTTAAAAATATGGGTATTTTCTTATGCAACCATGAAACAAATTTCATGCTTAGCAAGTTGACTGTTACCCCTTGATATATCTACTGCCCAATTCAAAATCAAATTTTTTCCAGTCATTTCTTTTGTGAGTTAGTTTGTTTTAATCACGATCCAAATAAGGTCTGCATGTGGCGTTTAGTTCTATTTCTTCAGTCTTTTCCCATCTGTAGCACTTCCCTCCTCCTTCCGTTCCTTTTTCTTCCTGCCATTGAACTTGCTACAGACACCGGGCCAGCCGTTCATGGAACGTTCCATATTCAGGGTCTGTTGTTTGTTTCCCTGGGGCACTATTTTTCTCCACTGTCTATCTCTCATGTTCCTGTACATGCAGATTGATGCCAGAAGCCCGTAGGACTCAGGCTCAGCATTTGGGCAAGAGGACTTGGTGGTTCTATAAACTCTCCACGTCACATCAGGAAGTGCATCATGTGTTCACCAGCTGGCTTTTAACTCCAGATTTTTCTTGACAGATATTGTCGGAACCGCCCGACCGGATGAGAAAGCCATCATGACTTACGTGTCCAGCTTCTACCATGCCTTCTCTGGAGCCCAGAAGGTACCAGGGCCCCTGCCCCTTCCTTGCGTGGCACACCTCATGCCGGGCCCCAAACCATGTGCCCCTGCCCCACCCGCCTCTCCCCGGCAACAGGGTCTGGATGGTCTGTCTCTTTGGTAGAGTCAGCTCCCGGTGCCAACGTGGCGTGCTGCTCTTGCTCGGCTCCTCTCCCACCCTGCATCTCTGCTCCTTCTCTCCTCTTCCTCTGCAGTCTCTGAGAAGACTGGGCTAGAGCTCGCCTTCTGGGGCCCAGAGGGCTGGCTTACGCAGGAAGAGCTGCATGTGTGAAGTCAGCCTGGGGGTTCTGGATGCCTGCAAGGCGCAGTGGGCAGCAGCTCCTCTGTGCTCACCTTCGTTGAAGCTACAGGCATTTAAAAGAGCCGCAGGGCTTCTCCTGGGGAGGCATCTCCTGTCTTCACTGACCTATTTTACAAACATGTCACAAAGTTCCCACCTTTCTCCCACTCATGGGCATGATTTAGCAAATCTGTCCACAGCTTTTTGTGGGTTCCTGGTACCTTCTATATCCTTCTATATCCCCTCCTTGGAGGTGGGGGCAGGGAGGAGGTGGGCAGCTGTGAACCCCTTCAAATACCCTGGCTCAGTTTTGCTCAGGGAGGGAGGCCTGAGTTCAAAGTCTGGTTGTGCAGGTTCTGCACTGCACAACTAAAGAGCACCGATCACACCACAGACATTAAAGATTTGAATGTGTTGTTGTGAAGCTTAGCTCAGGCAGCAGAAGCCCCTCTCCTAGACCCGTCGCACAGGCAGGACCCTGGAAACACAACATGCAGGTAGACATGACCACAGACCGCAGGCCGGGCCTTCATGATTTGGGGCTGTGGACTTGTCACATCACATGGATGTGCTAGGCAAATTCCTCACCCTCTGCATGGAGTCTGAGTGACCTGTCTCCAAATGCATGATGGGGGTGCTCCCCCCACCTCCGCCCAGCCTTCCCCTCTGCTCTTCCTCCCCCTTCCCCGTCTTAGCTTGTGCTCCCTCCCCTCCCCTTACTCCTCCCACCATCTCATTTTTCCTCTTTCTGCCCATTCCCTCATTTGCTGCCCATGCAACTGTCCTGTGTCCTCTCCGTCCACCACGGCTGTTTGGGTTTATTCTTGCTGCTGCCGCCCTTTCTCCTCTCAACCTCTTCTCCTTCTCTGTGCAGATGTGTAGGCACGCTAAGGCCGGAGGGGAAGGCCATGTGCCCTATTGTTTCATGTCACTGCCACGCCTTCTCGGGTGCGCGGAAGGTGAGCTCCCCCTCGGCCTCGTCTGCTCTCCCCGCCACCCTCCGCCCGCCTCTTCAGTCTTCCCTGGATGCTCTGGCAACGTCCCGTGGGGCCACAGCCCTGCAGTGACAGGAGGGGCTGGAGAAGCCCCTCTGCCTCTTGGAGGAGGGCAGGGTGCTCTCTGAACCTTGGCCAGGACACCGGAAGGTGCCGGAGAGCCCCAGCCTCTGGCCGGCCCCCCGTGTTTCTGTCCGTACGCGCTGGCGGCCACGGATGGGAACGAAGCCTGCGGTCTCCGCTCCTTCCCTGGAGCCTGAGTCAGGAGCCCTTATCCCGAGCAGTACAGCTCTTGGCTGTGCTTCCTGACTGTTCCCTTAAAGGTTCAGGACTCCTTCCTCTTCTCCCCTCCCTGCTTTGGCCAGCCCATCCTCTCAAATGACCCAGCAGAAGGGCAGGGAGAAATCTTCCTGCCGTCTTCCTGGTGTCCGGGCCGGGGGCTCAGAGCCCTTCCCAGCCAGGCCTGCCATGGACGTGGTGCAGGCCACACGCTCCGCAGCGGTACCCTGTGTCCACTGTAGACCGTGGAGATTTGAATATTTGTTACTGAGGTCCTCCTGCAGATGGCAGTAGAAACATCCTCAAACACAGCAGTATGATAGTTTTCCAATAGAGGTGCCTTGGGAAGAGGTGCCTCTCAATCACACAGAAACACCGTGTGAGCTAGTAGCAGCCCTGTTCCCTGGCCAGATGGGCACCCAGAACTCTCCCTGCCTGCCTTCCGGGCCTCACCTTGTACCCCCTGAGACTGGAGAGCTGTCCTGTGTGCAGGCTGCCTCACAGGTGTCCTGGCCCTCCACCCCCCTCCAGCCCCTTCCAGCCTCTTCTCTGGTCTGCTTCTGGCTTCCTTTCTCTATCGCATCTCTGCTGCTGCTCTCTTGTCACCTTCTTCTGGCTCCTCTGACCCCCCACGTCTCAGCCAGGGTGTAAGCAGCATCTGTCTACTTCTCGGGTGGGCTCCCAGCCCTGCCTGCTTGCAGCCACAGCTGGGGTGGGTGGGTGGGTGGGGTTCCTCTTTGCAGCTCTTCCTCTTTCTCCCCTGCTCCTCCAAGGGTTCTCTCCTGGGCTTCATGCCTGCTGACACTGGCCTTCCCTGTGTCCTGGCTGATGATTATGCTCGGACGGGAGTGTGTGCGAGAGTATGTGCTCACATGTGCATATGTGCGTGTGCATGTAGCAGCCTGCTTTCTTCCCTCCCGGGTCTCATGCCACCTTCCACCCCCCCACCCCCCGCTCCCGGCTCCCGCCCATGCCCTCTTCTTTCCCTCTCATCCTTGTTGCAATCATTTCATGCTACTTTTGTCCACACTGAAGGACAAGGTCACTAGTGGGGGAAGTGGTGGTGCATTCTCATGTCCTGGGTCAGCAGCCTCTCCCGGAGCTGGCCCCAACCACTTCTAAGGATTCAGGCAACTGCTTAGAGCCAAGTGGGCCAGGGGTAGGGGAGGTCTCTCCCTCCCCTATGGAAGAAGGAGGATTCTCTCAGACTCATACTCTCTTGTCTTGACTGTCTCCGTGTCTGGTGCCAGTGGGGGGAAATGTGCTGAAACCCATGCCCAACGCCCTGCATCCTCTCCACTGTCTTTCCCTTGTCAAGCCGTGGACGGTGGAACTAGAAAGATGGCAGAGTGTCTTGCATGCATGCACGTGTGTACACGTGTGCAGGCGAGCGTGTGTCACAGTCCGTGGACCCATAAACAGGCATGAGGCACGCGAGTGCATGTCGTTGGTTTTCCTGGTCAGACGAAGACCCACTTCTGTTTGAAATGGTGGTTTGGGTTCTGATTCTTTCTCAGTTTTCTTTACTCCTCCCCTTCCCCTGTGTCGATTTAGAATCATCAGAAAGCAGCGGATTTTGTTTATGTAATTTGTGCTTTGAAGTTCATGGTCTGTTGGGGATGCTTGTGAGAAATAATGAGCTGGCCCTGATCAGCTCTGCGGTAGGTGTTTCTGGTTGCTTTCAGGAGTTGATGGTGATGTCTGCACCTGTCCTGTTGGCCTGTCAGTTGCTTTTTCACATCATAAATCTCCTCCTGGAGGGAACCACCATTCTGCCCTCGAGGAACGCACAGTCCACTTGGGGGAGCCCTTCCACCCAGAAGCCAGCCTTGGCTGCTATCTGATCAGCGCCTGCTCTGCCGCAGAGCTGAGCAGGGGACAAGTGCATCAGAGGGCTGCGGGGCTGCACGACACGACAGCTTTCTTGAATGAGAGGCCCTGGAGCTTGGGGGCCCAAGGGTTGAATAGGAGTCCTCTAGTGAAGGTGTGGCAAGGGTTGGGAAGGCAGTCTCAGCTTGTGTGACAGCTTCAAGGTGTGACGGTGAAGCCTGTGAGGGGAGGGTGAGTTAACAGTGGTGCCAGGGCCCTCCCGCTGCCCAGCGCGAGGCACACGAGGGAAGCCGGAGATGATGGCAGCTGGGGAGCATGCTGAGCCCCTTGGCCTGCGGGCCCCGCCGGCAGGGACCCTGGGGCTGGCTGTTGATTTAGACTCTGGGAAAGGCTGTGGGAGGAAGGAAATGGGCAATTCTAGATAGAATTTGGGAGATTTTTGACTAAAAAGGTCACAGATGACATTTTTGTGGCATTCGTGTGAATCTGTGGGTGGTGGATGGCAGAGCCATGGTGCGTCACTTGGATGCACTTTGGATGGTAGACATCACCCTAATTAACTACCTGTACCAGTGAATTTGATGTTGCTTCTTAGAACAGCAGTTTGGCTTGGGATAGCTAAGTTATTAGTATTCCAGGAATAATAGTCCATAACTTAACAAACAACTCTAACATAAAACCAGATTGTTCTGTGTTAAGCTGCATAATAATACAGTTGAATGTAAGTCATGAAAAAATAAACCAAGGGAAGGTACACACAAATGTCTAGAAGTCTTCCTTTGGCATTTAGAAGTAATCCTTTTGCCCAGTGTTATGGAATATTTTCTCAGCCTGTTCCAGTTATTTGCACTCATGTCCCTGATTTCATGCAAATCCTGTCAGCATCAGAAAAGTCTTGGGCAGTCTGGTTTTGCTTCTTGGGGTCCAAAGCACCCCATCTCCTCTTGCCAGAACAGCCTAAGGCCAGGACTTTTCTAGGGTTGTTTTCTAGGGTTGTTTCAATTTCTGTTTCTCTAAGAGATCAAGTCTTTCCTCCCCTAGAACCAATCTCTCCCTTGAGCAGTCTCTTTATGACATGGTGGTGCTGGGTACCTCTCTCCTAAATCCCCCATCATGATGGAGTTCTTGTAGCCACAGGAGAAACCATTTCTAGAAAACGAGTGGGACAATTAGGGTAGGCTTCAATCCCACGCTCAAGAGTCTCACTTGCCTTCCACCCCAGTAATTATGTCCTATAGACCTTACTTTCCTTCGTGGTCTCTGTGACCTCCTGGGCTGGGGGTGCTGGATGGCTGAACCATTCTTTGTAAAAGGACCAATGTGGAAGCAAGTGTCACGTAGTAGGCTTCTGCAGCAGGGTGGCTGCCAGCCTAGCGGAGTTAAGTAGTGAGCGAAAGAAATAGATCAAGGTCTTGAAGTTTCTACCTGTCTTCCCCATAAAATAAAATCTGGATTCCAGGAGCCTGTTTCTTTCCTAAAGGTAACTGTGGGAGCTGGGCTGTCCCTTGAGGGCAGAGGCAACCCTGATGGAGTTTGCAGACAGGCCTTTGCCTTTTTGAAAGAAAGTACTCTTGCTCCGTAATGCCTATGCTTTCTTTCCAAAGGCAGATTTCCTGGTTGTAATGATGGGTTTTCTCAGTCTCTCTGGGTGAAGCCACCTGGGTGTAGGCAGGCTGAGTTGCTGGCTTGGGAAAGAGGCAGGTCTCTGAAAAATTCCCAGGTGGCCCACTTGGGACTCCCCATCCCCCCTGCCCAGACTTCATCCAGAAGGAGCCTCTGTTGACCCTGAAACAGCCAACAGGCTCTGAGGGATGGGGGAGGCTCCTGTGGCTCACAGGACAGATCTCTTAAAATTCTTAAAATGAACACAGGCCTCATTTAGTTTACCAGTTTGACATTGACACACAAGTCAAAGTTTATGACCACTGAGCCCAGGATTTCAAGATGAATCAGGAGGATAACAAGGCCAAGGAGGGCTTTATCCATCAGACATCACAGTGGGAGCTGCTTCTTGCCTAGGATGTGGGCCATCTCTGATTCTTACCCACTTGGGTCAGCATGCTGGGGATAGCTTATCTGTGTCCGCACAGAGACCACTGGCCCCCTGTGTCCCTTGCCCCAGCCTCAGAGGAAGTGGCCCTGGTGACTTCAGGTGGATTGCTACTCCCAGCCCTCCTCGTGGGGCAGTTGGCCTGTTTCCTATGACTTTGCTCTTTCCAGAGCCCCACAAGGAAGGAATGTCCCTCCTTGTCACCTTTTGGGATTCCCTGTGGTTACCTGTTGGCTCTTAGGAGGAAGGATGATCAATCAGGAGCTCCATGTGAGAAGTGGCCATGGCATCTCCAGGGCAGTTAGGCTGGAAGGCAGATGGGTAAGGGTCTAAGGATTAGATTCCTTGCCTCCATTTCTTGAGACTGGGACTCAAAGGACCCATTCCATCGTGGAGGCCCTCTGGCCAATCCCACAGTTGGACCTGGTGGAGGCCTTACTCTGACGTCTTGCCCTGGAGGGTGCAATCTCTTGACTTTGAGCCTGAAAGGACCTTTATGCTCATTCTGTCCCCTCACACACACATCCCAGCAGTCACTCCCAGTCACACGATTCAGTGGGCGATTCAGTGGGCATGTGTCCTATTTGGAAAGTTCTGCAAAGAGAAAACATTTACATCTGAATTACTTCTTTTCAGTTCAAAGCACCTTCATTCTCAGGAAGTTCTCCCTTATGCCTAGCCTCTGTTTATCTTGCAGCAATAAGATTTTGTCTTGTTCATCGACCAGTTGTGAGGTCCCATCTTTCTATCCCTTAAGCCCTTGATATCTACAGGGTCACCCTTCTCTAGAGCCCCAGGATTCATATGTTTGTTCATCAGCATTATCTGCTCCCATCCCTAGGCTGTCTTTCTATCCCAGGACCCCAAAAAGGCTTTGAGTTCCCTTCCCCTTGGAGTTGGGTCATTATGTGAACAGATGAATTTAAAAATCACCAGAGTGGCAGGTGATATAGGACTGTCTGGCCCTTGCTGGTGTTGATTCCACAGCACCCTCCATGGCCTGAGAAGGCGATATTCCCTGGAGTTTCCAGGCCTTTGCATCTGAGTCAGTCCCCTTTCATTTCTCGTCCCCAGGACCCATGTCCAGCGTCTGCTAGCCTAGCTCTCACTCAGCACACACCTGTGCTTAGCTTTCCCGCCTGTGCTTCCTGCACATTCTGCCCGTGTTTGGTTGATCCTTAAAGTCTTGCACTTTATGCCATAGAGGGTCCCTGAATCTTCTGTGATGTTCTTTGGGCTTTGAGCTAGGAGCAGATTCTGTAGGGATCCCGAGAGGCCCCTCTGCACCTTATTCTAGACTCCCAGCTTTGAATTTCTGTATCTCCCAAGATCCTGGCAAATCCAGCCCGAGAGCATGAGCCTTGGGAATCCCAGGGCCTGCACTTTGGGTTCTAGGCTCACCTCTTCACTTGAGCTGACCATTTTGATTGTATCAGTCATCACGTTAGTGTCTTCCCAACATGCATGGTTGGCCTCAAGCTCAGATCCTTCTCCAGGGGCCCTGAGTTCAGCCACCAAGATCTCTCTTTGAGCTCACTTGATCCTTGGGACCCAGCATGGGCTGGCAGAGGCTGACAAGGAAGATGTGGATTCGAAACCTTGGAAGCTGCCTTCCTGCCACCTGGAGCTGCAGGGGTGGCAGCTCCTGCTGTCTTGGGCTGACTGTGACCACCACCCCCCCTTTCTTGTTGCCAGGCGGAGACAGCAGCCAATCGCATCTGCAAGGTGCTGGCCGTCAACCAGGAGAACGAGCAGCTCATGGAAGACTATGAGAAGCTGGCCAGCGATGTGGGTACCTCCTGGGTTCTCCTGGCCTGGCTCCAGCAAGGCTCTCCTACCCCACCCTGGGGGAAGTGGGAGCCCCCAGAACCTGTACCTCCAAACCCATCCCTGGGGTGCAGTCTGAGGCTGGGCATAGTCCTTGGTCCCAGCACAGCAAGTCCAGGGCAGCTTTGGCTCCTCTCTGGCTCTCCTAGAAGGCAGAGACAGGGCCGATCTCTGGGCCCCAGAGGGCCGAGTCTCTGGCTTTTTTTCTCACCAACCAACAGTGAGCCTGGCAAACTCATCACCTGTCTGGGTCTTGGTTTTTTTCACTTGTCAAGTAAGAACTAAGCCAAGACCTCTAAGGTGCCTTTCTAGCCTGGTACACTGTTGTTCTGTGAGTTGGTTGGGCTAGAAAAGGAGGACACCTGGTTCTGAGATGATAGGAACTGGAGATGGACCTGGGCTGGCTCAAGCTAGCTTAGCAGCTGGGCCCACCCAGGGGACAGGACACAGGGCTGGGTTTGCTGTTTTGCCACTGACTGTATTTGGGTTAAGGCTCTACTTGCTTCTTCCTTAAAAGAATTCAGTCTTCTGAACAGCTCAGCCCGGCCTCTTGGTGGATCTGCCATCCAGCATAGTAAGAACCCAGGTGCCAGGTTTAATCCCTGCTCTGCCATTCCAGCTTGTCACTTTGGCAGGTCACATAACCTCATGGTGCCTCAGTCACCCCTCTGCAACCTAGGGGAAGATCACAGCATATGACCCCCTGGGGTTCCTGTCATCATCCCAGTGAGTTAATCTGGGGGACAAGCTGACACCCTATAGGCGCTCATTTTATTTCCTGTGACCACCAACACTCCTCCTCCAGCTTCTCCACTGTCATCCCTTCATCCAGGCTGTTCCCTGCCTGTGCCCCCAGAAGCCAGCCACTTCCTTTCTGAGTCCGAGATCCTCATTCTAGAATTCTAGATGGCCAGGTGACAAGAGCCTCAGGAAACAACTGTTAACCCCCTCCCTGGTACAGACAAGGACACAGAGGCCCAGCCAGGTGGTAGAGCTGGAACCAGAGCTCGGGTCTCCTGGTCGAGCTGACTTCCTAGCAGGTCTGCGGTTCTGCCCCCAGCAGACAGAGCAGGGAGGTTGAGTTAACAACTTCCACTGACAGAGAGGAGGCTGATGGCCAGGCTGCATGAAGCCTGTGATTCTAAGAGGGAAGACCCTGGAACCTGGCCTCGCAGCCAGGGAGTGGTAGTTGGGACAGTGTGTGCTGCGGGGACAGACCTCTGCCAGCTCCCCTGGGGGGGGAAGGGCCAAAAGGCCATCAGGAGGAGAGGGGAACACCCTTGCCGCCCTCCCCTCCTCCAGCTGTTGGAGTGGATCCGCCGCACCATCCCATGGCTGGAGAACCGGGCGCCAGAGAACACCATGCATGCCATGCAGCAGAAGCTGGAGGACTTCCGGGACTACCGGCGCCTGCACAAGCCGCCCAAGGTGCAGGAGAAGTGCCAGCTGGAGATCAACTTCAACACGCTGCAGACCAAGCTGCGCCTCAGCAACAGGCCCGCCTTCATGCCCTCCGAGGGCAGGATGGTCTCGGTGAGCGCCAGGAGCCCAGGCCCCCACAGCCCTGCTGGACTGCCTCCAGCCCCTGGGCTGCTCCTGCTCAGGGCGGGGACGTGTCTTCTCCATCTGCTACACTGCTCCGGAGATCGTTTCTCCCTTCCAGATTGCCCCCCAGGCTCAAGCACCCCCCCGCCCCAACTATTCTAGGCCAGACTCACCCTGCCAGACTCCCATCTGGACCTCTAGCACCGCCTACTCCCCTACCCCTCTGAAAATCATCTTTGCAAACAAAATGCCTCTTTTTTTTTTTTTTTTAAGATTTTATTTGTTTATTCATAGTGACACAGAGAGGGAGAGAGGGAGAGACACAGAGGGAGAAGCAGGCTCCATGCGGGGAGCCCAATGTGGGACTCAATCCCAGGACCCCAGGATCACGCCCTGAGCCAAAGGCAGAGGCTCAACCACTGAACCACCCAGATGTCCCTCAAAATGCCTCTTGACATATTGAACCAAACAGGCCACAATTCAGTAGCAATTAGGATAATTTTTACTGCTGTAGAATCTTTTAAAAGCACTTTTTAAAAATGTGTTATCTTAGGCAAGTAAGGGATTTTGGAGAGTGGTAGGGTATTTCAAAGATACAAATAAGCAAGATACAGAAAATAGAAATTACTCATAATCTTAACTGCCCAATATAAACTTAAAAATGTTTTTTTACCGGATGCCTTGGGTGGCTTAGTTGTTTGGGCATCCAACTCTTAATCTCCGCTCAGGCCTTGGTCTCAGGGTTGTGAGTTCAGGCTGTGTGTTGGGCTCCATGCTGGGCATGGAGTCTACTTAAAAAAAAAGCTTTTTAGAAAAGATTCTTTTAGTCTACATAAATATAATTTTTAAGGAAATCCTAAAGCATGTTTTATTTAATAAGCTGCTTAAAAAAGCTAAAATTATATTGTGAATGGCTTTCCAAGTTGTTAAATTTAGTTTACTTACGTTGTTTCTCCTTCCTTCTTACCTTACCCTCAGACTTGGGGAGAAATGTTGTGAGCCAGAGAAACATGCAAAAGAAAATTTAAAAATTCACCAAAGTGAATGAGAAGTATGAGGTGTGGGCATATAAGGTGGGAAGGGCAGGGAATGGGCAAAGCAGGCAGACAGCGTTGGAAGGAGGCAGGATCCTGGGGGACCCTGGAGGAGAGGAAACAGGCCCTGTTGTGTATGCACTTTGGAAAATTGTAGTCTTTTTATAGATTCCAGGCTGAAACAGCAGGTCTTAGGTGGCTAGAGCCCCGCTACCCGGCGGGTGCTCTGTGAGTTAGAAGCACCCCCTACTCTGGGTGGAGGCAGCCTGTCCCTGGGGCCCCCGGGTGGCACACAGGCCAGTTCAGCCCATATCTGCCCAGCACGCGCCCTATGCTAATTGCAGGAGTGACCCTGTGGGTGGCTTCCTGTCTAAAGGGCCTTGGGTTTGTGCTTAGCAGCTGTTGCTCTCTCAGGTGCTTGGCCAGCTTGCCCAGACCAGGGTCCCTGCAGGCTCCAGGCTACTGCCCAGAGCCCGAGAGCAGATCCAGAAATGTGGGGGAGCCTGGGAGGCTCCCATGCCTGCCTGCCTTGTTCGTTAGTTGCTCTTTTCCCCTGGCTGATCCTACATCCTCTGTGATTGGTTGGAATCCTGGGCCACAGAGGGGCACACGCCCAAAGCCCTGTAGCCGGGTGGCCCATGTGGACTTGGGCCTCACTCCCTGCCCAGGAGGCTGGTGTCCAGGAGCTCAGGGAACACCAGTGTATGGCTGAGATGGGGAAGGGGCTTCTTCTAGAAGGCACAGGGCAGTTGTGGGGGGCCTCGGGGGCCAGGAGGGGCTGACCCTGTGCTTCCCATCCCTTCAGGACATCAACAATGCCTGGGGCTGTCTAGAGCAGGCTGAGAAAGGCTACGAGGAGTGGCTGCTGAATGAGATCCGGAGGCTGGAGCGGCTCGACCACCTGGCAGAGAAGTTCCGGCAGAAGGCTTCCATCCACGAGGCCTGGACGGACGGTAAGGCCAGCCCAGCCGCCCGCCGCCCCGGGGGTTCCGCTTTCGTGCTCTGCCAGCTGGACCGCCAGCCACACAGCTCCTTTCTCTCCTGCTCTTTGTTTTGCTTTGTCTCTTACTAGTTCCTTGTCATTAGACAAGTTCATTAGCCTTTTGGTCATCTCTGCTTCCTCGTCTGTAAAGTGGGGATGATCACAGAGCCAACTTGCTGGGTTTATGAGAATGGAATGAAAGAGTACATCCGAAGTGTTGAGAAGGATTCCTGGCACATGACAGTGCTATGTGTGTGTAATTCACTGTTAGTTTTTTTGTTTCTTTGTTTTAAAGATTTTATTTATTAGAGAGAGAGCACGAGCAGGGCAGGGGGCAGAGGGAGAGGGAGAAGCAGGTCCCCACTGAGCAGGGAGCCCAACGGGCTCGATCCCAGGACCCCAGGATCATGACTTGAGCGTAGGGAGACCTTAACCGATTGAGCCACCTGGGTGCCCTCTCCTTCTTTTTCTCATAAAAACTCCAGTCATTGGATTTGGGGCCCTCCCTAGTCTTATATGATCTCATTTTAACTCATTGCATCTATAAAGACCCTATTTTCAAATAAGGTCAGATTCTGAAGTTCTGGGTTGGCATGAGTTTCAAGGGGACACTGTTCAACTGGGCATACCTCCTCATAGGGTTGTTGTAGGAGTAAATATGATAAGTGCATTTCATGCTTCACTGAGTGCCCAGCACGTAGAACACACTCCGTGAATGGGAGCTCTGAGGATTTTTGCTCCACTGCCTTCCCTCTTCCTGATAGTCTTTTCCTCAGAACCCGGGCAAGGGCTGGAGTGGGATCCACACTGCTCGTCTGCTGGGGTCCTCCAGCCACTTCAGCTGGAGCCTCGGGCAGACCCTCCTGGCGGATGGATGCAATGTCTCCACACTCCCCCATTAGCCTCCGTTGTGCTCTTCAGATCCTAGGCTGGAGATAGTTAGGGACAGCTATACCCTGTGGCCACTTGGGAACAGTATGGCTTAGTAGGGGATGGAAGTGGGCTTGACTCAGCCTGAGGGGGCCGGTTCAGCTCCATGCCATGAGGACACAATGATGAGAGGTCGCTGCTACCCAGCCCATTGCACACGTATGAAATTCCGTATCTAGGTGTGCACGGTGCAGAGTGGAAGTGGAGATTGCCCCAGTTCACCCATGTGCTTCTATCATGGCCTCTCTGGGGCCAAGGCACAGCTCACAGGAAAGTGCAGAGCAGGGACTGGCCCCATTAGCCAGCAAGCCACCAGCTAGGACATGAGCATTGCTGACATGCTGGTAGTCATCGCTGGCACAGCCTCTGGGCAAAGCAATCTGGCTATGTATGCCTAACAGTGTTGTTGCCTGCTGACCCAGGAATTCTTGAGACTGTCTAAAGCATTCATCTTAAATGTGGGGAAATCACACGTCTAGAGATATTCGCTGTGAGACCCTCTCTAACAGCAGAAGCGGAGAGGCCTGAACACCCCACAGGAGGGTGGCAAGTGGTCATGCCAGTGGTGACTCAGCCTCCGGGGGAGGCACACTTGAAATCTGGAGCCAGAGCAGAGACTCTGATGATGTGCTGCTGAATGTTTGAAAAGCAGGAAACACAACTTACATATATCTTCTGGTATATCTGCTGTTTTAACACAGCAGCCGTACAAGGAAAGACTGGAAAGGAGTTGATAAATAGGCTCATCTATAACTTTTTCCTCCTAAACCTGTCATATTAATATTCTGACCTAAAGGGAAAAAAAGTAGAGAGGTGCCCAACTGGCTCTGTCAGAAGACTCTTGATCTTGGGGTTGTGAGTTTGAGCCTTGCCTTGGGCGTAGAGATGACTTAAAAATGAAATCCTTAAAAAAAAAAAGAAAGAAAAGAAAAGAGAAAAGAAAAGAAAGGAATGCCTGGGTGGCTCAGTGGTTGAGAGTCTGCCTTCCACTCAGGGCATGATCGTGGAGTTCCGGGATTGAGTCCCACATTGGGCTCCTTACATGGAGCCTGCTTCTCCCTCTGCCTGTATCTCTGCCTCTCTTTCTTTGTGTGTCTCTCATGAATAAATAAAATAAAATCTTTAAAAAAGAAAAAAAAAGAAAGTAGAGGGAAGGAAAGAAAGGCCACATTGGGTGCAGTCTTTCTGCCTCCAGAGCCTGAGCAGGGCTGAGCATCCTTGACAGGCCCAGATGTGGAGGGTGCACATGTGGGCAGAGCCAGGGCAGCCCCTGTCCTGTACCAGGTGCTTCACAAGACAGCTGGCAGACATTCATATATCAGTAGTCCCAGGAGGTTCATTCCTCATCCCATTTCCTCCTGGGAAACTGCAATCCAAGAAATTCAAGCCTTGCTCCTAAAGAGAGGGCAGTGCCCCTATCAGTCAGAGGAGGTCATGGCCACTGATGGATCAGGTGTAGAGTGCACTGGACATGCTGACCCCATCCTGAGAGTAATTAAGGGGAGCAGTCCCTGCAGGGCTGCTGGGAGCTAGCAACAGTAGCTGGAGAAACTCTAAAAGATGGGGTACCCCTGCGGTGCCTGGCTTGTTTTTTCCTGGCTATGCCACAGGGCTTAGTCCTGCATAGCCTTTGTATGTAACTACTCCCCATGGCCCTACACATGTTCCATAGAAAGTAGTAACTTCCCTGAGCCAGCCTTACAGTGGATGCTTTCTCAAACTGCAGATGATTGATTGCTGTAGGATGGACATCTGGGGACGTACCCCCAGAAATGGGGCTCCTAGCTGAAATGTGGCCAAGAACATGGGGCCTCTAGCTTCTGCTCAGCCTTGTACCCCCTCTCCAAATCCAGGCAAAGAGGCTATGCTACGGCAGAAGGATTATGAGACTGCCACTCTCTCGGAGATCAAGGCCCTGCTCAAGAAGCACGAGGCCTTTGAGAGTGACCTGGCCGCCCACCAGGACCGTGTGGAGCAGATTGCCGCCATTGCACAGGAGCTCAAGTAGGCATGGCCTGGCAAGGGTTGGGGCAGTGGTGGGAAGTGGGGTGTAGCTATGAAGAGTGAGGAGGGTGATGGGTACAGTGGACACTTGGGTGGGAAGGGCATCAATGCAGAAGATTATGAGTGTCCCCCCCAGATGGAGAGTGAGCCCGTGACCCTACTGTTGAGGGCATCCAGTCACCTGTAACTAGCACAGGACAAGAGGATGACCAGGTTTGCCCATAGCTCTTGCTAGTTCTCAGTGGCTTGCTGCCATTGGGCACTGAGGTCAAGACTGGCATCGCCTCCAGCTGAGGTGTGGCAGGGGCCCTTAGAGAGAACTGGCCCAGCAATATTCTGAAATCCAAGGAGTTAGGGGTGGGAGGGGCACCTGGAAGGTCTTAATGAAGGGAGCACGCCCAGCCTCCGTGTACCACTCACATCCCCAGACCCAGGGAGAGGAGAGTAGGCCATGCAGGTAGCCCGCCCGGGTCACCTGATTCTTCCTGTCTCTTCCCTTGTAGTGAGCTGGACTATTACGACTCACCCAGTGTCAATGCCCGGTGCCAAAAGATTTGTGACCAGTGGGACAATCTGGGAGCGCTAACCCAGAAGCGGAGGGAAGCTCTGGAGGTGAGGGCCCCTGAGGGAGATGGGAGACCTGCCTCTAGCAGCTTTGCGTGCCTGCCTCTTCCTGCTTTGTGATTCCCTTTGCTTTGGGCCAAAAGGCTCCACTGTGTTCCCTGGAACTGCTCTGGACTGACTGTTGAGGGTTCACTCTGGCGCTGCATTGGGCATTGCATTGATGGAGATGCCTTGTCTCTGGCCCTAACCATACCTCATCCCCCTGGTTTAGTATACTTTGCAGTGCAACCCCAGCCATTTGAGAATTTTCCCATTCTACAGATCAGATGGGCGTCAGGCTGGGTGATCCCAATGTGGGATGGTCCATAGACCCTATATTAAGAACCAGTGTCTCAGAGAACTTAGTCTAGTGCTTCTAGACTTAGACCCCTTGAGGCTGGCTGGGAGGACCTTGGAGTCTCTGGGGGGTGGACAGGGAGTAGTGATTTTAGATATGACTCTGCTGAATACCTCCCTGTCCACCCCTTCCCCTCAACTGTCACTCCCAGCGGACAGAGAAATTGCTGGAGACCATTGACCAGCTGTACTTGGAGTATGCCAAGCGGGCTGCACCTTTCAACAACTGGATGGAGGGGGCCATGGAAGATCTACAGGACACCTTCATCGTGCACACCATTGAGGAGATCCAGGTGTGCTGCAAACCCCACACCAGTGGAGGCCGACTTCCCCAGGCACCTGTGGAAACCTTGCCCTGCAAACCTCACTCTGGCAGGACTGTTGTGTAGGGAGAGGATAGAGGGATGGGGGGAGCATCCAAAGATTTTATACATCAAAAGAATTACATTTTATTTATTCTGATTAGGTAATATATACAGATGGTATAAAATCTAGAAGATAAAAAGGATATGCCATAAATTCTCCCTCCAACCCTAGGGCCCTCCCTAGAGGGAAGCAGTATGCCCACATAGTCTCTGCATATGCAAGCAAATATATTTACTTATTAATGCCTTCTTCCCCATATCCCTTTTTATTTTTTTTAAGATTTTATTTATTCATGAGAGACAGAGAGAGAGATAAAGAGAGAGAGAGGGAGGGAGGGAGGGAGGCAAAGACACAGGCAGAGGGAGAAGCAGGCTCCATGCAGGGACTCAATCCCGGGTCTCCAGAATCATGCCCTGGGCTGAAGGTGGCGCTAAATCACTGAGCCACTGGGGCTGCCCTCCCCATACTCCTTTTTAAGACAAAAAGCATTTTTTATTATATACTGTATTCTAACCTTTAATTCTAAACCTTTCTTTTTAACGTAATGTTTTGGATCTCATTGTATAGCAATAAACAGCTTCCTTATTCTTTTATACGGCTACAGGGGATTAGATTTAAAAGATTTTGTAAAGGAAGCCTAGGTTGTGGGAGGTTACCTGGGGAGGAAACACGGGGCACCCCTGTCCTTGACCTGACTGTGGGGTAGTGCACACTCTAGGGTAGTTGCTCCTGACTTCACCAGCCCTAACCATGAATCTGTTGCTTTGATGGCTCTGCCCTCACCTCCCCATGGCCAGCCCCACTCACCTGTTTCTCAGCCATGAGCATCCTTGGTTGATGCCTCTGGATCTCCTAGCTGGTATGGGGCCAAGCCTCAGTGGCCCTTCTGCCCACCTCTATCCTGGGACCTGTAGGTTTCCCTTAGTTCATCTTGCCCACAGGAGACACCAGTCACTGTACTTCTCTTGCCTCCAGGGACTGACCACAGCCCATGAGCAGTTCAAGGCCACCCTCCCTGATGCTGACAAGGAGCGCCTGGCCATCCTAGGTATCCACAACGAGGTGTCCAAGATTGTCCAGACCTACCACGTCAACATGGCAGGCACCAACCCCTACACAACCATCACTCCTCAGGAGATCAATGGCAAATGGGACCACGTGAGTCCAAGGGCTGGGGGGCATTGGCTGCCATTGTGAGTTTTATAAGGGCAGGGATTTTGTCCTTTTTTTGGTTGATTTTTATTGATTTTCATTGATTCTATTTTTTTCATTATCACATGGTTAGCACTCATCTGTCAAGTTAAGGAATGATGGAATTTCTGGAACAGGTCAACTTGTTGACTCCTGTTCTAGTACTGACTGGCTCCTTCCCTTCGTGGCTCCTCCATTTCCTCATCTGAAGTATGGGGCAGGTGGCTGGCCCATCCCCAATGGCCCACGATTGTTCCCACCCCAGGTGCGGCAGTTGGTGCCACGGAGGGACCAGGCCCTGACGGAGGAGCACGCTCGCCAACAGCACAATGAGAGGCTACGTAAGCAGTTTGCAGCCCAGGCCAATGTCATCGGGCCCTGGATTCAGACCAAGATGGAGGTGGGTCCCAATACTGGAGGCGGGGATGGGGCTTCCACCCCTTCCCAGCACCATCTCAGCCCATCAGGCTTGCCCTGTCTCCTCCTAGGCAGGACCCAGGGAGGAATGCCAATCCTAAGCCCACAATTGGTCTGCTGCTCTACAGAGGGTGTGTAGCCTGTAGACTAGGCCAGTGGATTGATCCCAATCTCTGGTTTGGGAGCAAAGACCCACACCCAGATGTCACTGAAGAGCCACATGAGAAAGTCCCACAGAAGGATGAGTGCCTGGGGAACTGACTAGCTTATTTATCCTTTGGCTCATTTGGCTGGTCGACCAGGTCTCCCTTCCTCCCGTGCAGAGAGCTTTGTCAAAGAGAATGATCTTTCCAGAAAGAACTGAGCTTTGGGCAAGCATGGAATTTTTTGTTGAACTGTTGGGCCGGGTATTGGGGTGCTGTAGATGAGGGAAGGGGCACTGCTTGGGTTAGAGCATGGTGTCCCTCTAAGCTCCCTGAGGGCAGAGACTATGTCCAGTTCATATTCGTGTGTCTCTCACACCCACCCCACCTGCTTAGCACATGGTGCATAGTAGGTGCTCAGGAAATATCTGCTGGGTCCAATCAAGTGCACAGAAAGGGCTTTTACAAGCAAGTTTTGTTTACATGGATGAGGTATAGACAGAAGCGGTGCTGAGAGGCCTGGCCCATGGGCCATGTAGGATTTAGGCAGGCTGAGGCAGGTACCCTAGGAGCAGGACAGCAGGTGCATGACCACGGAGGAGGCAAGTCAGGTGTTCTGAGGCTGCAAGGAAGCTGGCTCCGTGGGCAGAGAGAGAATCCCCGGGATGGGTGATAGTTGGGAACAGGCTCACACTGGGAGTTAGAATGGCAAGCAGAGGAGTGAACATTTCGGTTAGGAACTGAACATGCAGCCCCTTTCTGAGGTTGACAGGTACCCGAGAGGTGTAACAATGCCTCTATGATACCCTATATGATGCTGTTTCCACACCAAGGTGTATCCCTGCTTGTTCTCGACTAATTACCAGTGATGGGTTTCCTGGTGCTGGGATGGGAAATGAGAAGCCTCTGAGGGGCTGACCAATGACCTGGGTGCCCCAGCCTCTACCCCAGGGACAGAGTGGGGCAGTCTGACAAGAGCTTCCTTCTGGGTGAGCAGGAGATAGGGCGGATCTCCATTGAGATGCACGGGACGCTGGAGGACCAGCTCAGCCACCTGCGACAGTACGAGAAGAGCATCGTCAACTATAAGCCCAAGATCGACCAGCTCGAGGGTGACCACCAGCTCATCCAGGAGGCACTCATCTTTGACAACAAGCACACCAACTACACCATGGAGGTGGGTGGCACCCACCTTGCTTCTCCAGGAAGGGAGCTCCAGATCCCCTTCTGTTCTCTATCCCCTGGACTGGGACTTATTCATCTTCTAAGGAAAGTGGTCATAGGAGGACAAACTCTCACTTGGGAATGAGGAGCTACTCACTGCTCCTCACCCCTGGAGCTCTGGGTCTTCAGTTCCTTCTGACTCTCCCAGGGAGCCTGTCTTGAGAATGCAGATTTTCAGACTCCATCTCCAGAATTTGATTCACTAGGTCTGGGATGGGGCTGAGGAATCTAAACTTTTAACAAGCATCCTGGCAATTCAATGCAGGTGGCCTCCAAACACTGACTGAGGCACCTGCTTTCCAAGTGGTGAATTATTTGGGTCATGAAGGCTTGTGTGTGTGGCTCTAGAGTGGGATATACAGGGACTTACACAAACTTCATTCTTTAATCCTTCCGCCTACCAAACTTGGCTTACTTCCTGACCTGGCCCATGCTGTCAGTTTTGGTCTCTGCTGTCTCAGGCAGAGGCCACCGCTCTGCCCATACTTCCCCTTTCATCATCTGGGTCCTCTGTCCTGATGTGTTGTCCTTGTCCTGGTGATGCTGTCAATCTGGATGAAGTCCGGCTCTGATTGCTTAGGCCATTTCAATAGTTGGGGGAGGAATAGCCAGGAACAGCCTAGGCCCAGGCCTGGGGCCCCTGGCTGACAGGCTCCTCAATCACCACCATCCCCAGCACATCCGTGTGGGCTGGGAGCAGCTCCTTACCACCATCGCCAGGACCATCAACGAAGTGGAGAATCAGATCCTGACCCGAGATGCCAAGGGCATCAGCCAGGAGCAGATGAATGAATTTCGGGCCTCCTTCAACCACTTTGACCGGGTGAGAGCCCCCTCCCCCTACACTTGGGGCAGTCCCCGGCCCCTGCCCCAAAGCCCCGGGGGGCACTACCCAGGAGATGGGCAGCGTGCTGGGCCAGTTCCTGGGCAAGGGAGGAGGAGGCAGAGGAGGAGGGAGAGCGGGAAGTGCTATTATCCTGCTCTGACTCTTCGCACCTCACAACTGGCCTTAGGAAGCCTGTCCTGGTGTCCTGTGAATTTCCCTGCTTTTCTGGAGCAAGAACTCATGTAGTGAGGGGAGCGAGGATCTTTGGCCCCTGGCACTTGCTTTCCTGTCTGAGGAGTTGGCCCTTGGGAGCAAGGCTACCATAGCCTCAAGGGCAGGCCTGCTGTCCCCTCGCTTTGGGAACTAATGCTTGCCTTTGCCTCAGGGCAGAGGAGCAGAGCCTCCCTCCCCTACCCCCACCCCCCAGCAGCCTTTGGGAGACTCCATGGGGACATCGGTGGTGTTAGTCCTGGGATTTCATTCTAGCTCTGGGACAGGCTGGGCTTTACATGGGCTGTCCTCCCAGTGCCCTGGGGCTTCTGGGTAGCCAGAGGGGTAGGAGCATGGGGTTAGGTGCTGCCCACCACCCCTGCCTGCTTCACCGTCCTCCAGCCTCCTGGGTGGGTGAAGCCCTCTTGGAAAGCCGGGTCAGGGCATTGGGGCTGGGGTGGGCTGGGCACTTCTGGGGGAGCTTCTCACCCTCATGGCTCACCATGCTCCCTTCTGGCCTGCTTCCCGGAGCAGGGCTGTGTGTGCCAGGGAGAGGGCACCCTCTGGACCACGTCTGTGTGTCTAACCGTGTGCACTTTTATTTCCCCTCCTCCCTTGCCCTTTCCACCCTCCACCCTCTCCATCCGCATGCCTTTGTCCCTGTGTCTCCCCACACACACCACCCTCCACCCGGGGCATGGCCCACCCCCCTCCCCTCACGGCCTCCACCTCCCTGGCACCGCATGGCTCGCTGCCTGGCGCACGGCGGCCTCAGGATCACTCCGGCACGCTGGGTCCCGAGGAGTTCAAAGCCTGCCTCATCAGCTTGGGTTATGATATTGGCAACGACCCCCAGGTACTTGCCTCCTGCATGGAGCACGCTCAGGGGTGGCATCCGGGGCGAGAAATAACGCGTTTCTCCTTTTTCTTTTCTCTCTCTGTCTGGATCTCCCTGTCTCCCCTTTCCTGTGGGCCTTGGGGCTCATCCTCTCCCACTGTCCCCACTGGGCCCATGTCGGGGCCCATGTCTTCCCACTGCTTCAACCTCTGACTTCTGCCCTCGATCGTCTTTCGTGGGAACCTGCTCGGGGCCCACCTCCCTCTCTCCTCGTCACTCTCCATCCTGTGGACGGACTTCTGCATCTCCCTCCTCTCTCCTCCCTGTGGATGTGTCTCCTGTGTTTCTTCTCCCTTCCTAACCCCCCAACCATACACTTCGACTTCCCCTTCCGGCCTTCTGTGCCCTATCTTCTGGCCCTGGGCTGGCCCTTCCTCCTCCTGCCTCTGACCCTCCTGTGTCTTGGTGCCACTGCCCCCACAGAAGAAGACAGGCATGATGGACACGGATGATTTCCGCGCCTGCCTTATCTCCATGGGTTACAACATGGTAATGTAAACCCCACCCTCTGTTCTGACGAGGGCCAGCCAGCTGGCCAGAGAGGCCAAGTCCAGGCCAGGGCAGGCTGGAAGCTCTCAGGCTAGGGGCTGCTCTCCCTGGAGGGGCCTCAAGATTCTGGTCTGTGGGAAGATGACGCCCTGAAGGCGGGGCCCAGCCTCGTGGCCTGTGTGTGTCCCAGAGGTCTGGCCTTCTCACCTTGGTCTCTGCTGGCGTATTTTTTGGTACTTACTGTGGAGATGGGCTTTTTCACTGACGTGGTGGATAGCAGGGCTGGCTCCAAGGCTAACAGTAAGGACTGGTGGTTTGGACTTCCTGGGTCGGGTTTGACTCTACTTCCATCTTTTATGAAGCACAGAGATTTCTGCCTCTGCCCTGGTGGTGGCTCCAGCCCCACCTGTCACCCCTTGGCCTTCACAACCTTCTCAGTTGTCTTCCCTCAGGCAGGCCTTCTAAGCAGAGCAGAGCAGGGGCCTGAGCTGGGCAGCCAGGCAACTCCTGGGCCATAGTGCAAAATGCAGAGCTTATGGGCTGCCCAGGGCAGGGCAAGGGCACAGGCTCTAGACACAGTGAACCCAGGAGTAGGTCCTAGCCCTGCCACCCCCACCTTGGGGACTGGGATGAGGTGAGGGAAACCCTGCAGGACTGTGGTCAGGGTTAAATGAAGGAACTTGCATGGGTGCCGCACATGTGTCTGACACACAGGGAGTACAGTGTGGTAGGGAGGACACAGGCCTTGGAGCCAGACCATCCAAGTTTAAATCCCAACTCTATTGCCTACTGGCTGTGTGACCTTGAATGAGTCACCAAGCCTGTCTGGGCCTCAGGTTTATTATCTGGAAACCTAATGGAAATAATAATGACTTGCGTCATATGGTGGTGGGGAGGGTGAAATGAAATGAAACACACATGCAGCAGTTGGAAGAGCGCCTCTTGCACCAGTACGTGCTGTGTGCTGGCAGCCATGATAGCTGTGGTCAGCATTGTCACTCTGCTCCTGAGGGAACCTGTGAGTGGGGCTGGGAGGCCTGAACTAAGTCTTCATTCTTGGGTGTCTTGTCCCTGTGATGCCCTCAGGACAGCCCAGGCTAGGTCAGGGGGCTGCTGTGCTCCCCCTAACAGCCTCAGGCTACTCTGAGCCCCAGGGGCTTCAGGTCCATATGAGAGATTCCCAGCAGGCTGTGGCTGAGAGGATGACAGGCCTGGGTTGGCTCTTCTCTCCAGGGAGAGGCAGAATTTGCCCGCATCATGAGCATCGTGGATCCCAACCGCCTGGGGGTAGTGACATTCCAGGCCTTCATCGACTTTATGTCTCGGGAAACGGCCGACACAGACACAGCCGACCAAGTCATGGCCTCCTTCAAGATCCTGGCTGGGGACAAGGTGGGTCTACCATGGCGTGGGCACTGTGCAGGGGCTACTTGGATCTGGAGGGGAGGTCAGATCTTCCCCTCACTGTGGCCCCTTCCTCCCACTGGGCCTCCTTCACTGTGGCCCCTTCCTCCCACTGGGCCTCCCACGGCTGTCCACCTCTATCGATTTTTGTAATGCTTTAGGATCAGCTAAGGTGTTAGGACACAATATGAGCTTAAAGGGGACTCCAGCCAGGGTGCGGGACTCCTTCACTCATGGGATGGAGTGATGAGAGTAGAGCTGGGTAGAGGGGAGTGGGTATGTACCCTAGTGATGGAAGGGCGATCGGAGAACTCAGACTTCACCCTTACATCACTCTGGGCACCGGCGTGGAAGGATGGCGGGGAGCAGGAGGGAAGCATGTCTCTCATTTGTCGACCTGGAGCTGCAGTCAGTTCAGTTTCCCAATTTCCCAAGTTCCCCGCAAAGCCCTGCCTGGCCATGGGAAAGTGGGAACACCGGGGGAAACTGGCCAAGCGGGGGATGTCTAGAGGCCATATTTCCTTTGTGCAAAATCCATAGGGTGATCCTCATGCCATCCTTCCTTCAGACTGAAAAGATTCAGTTAATAAAAAGCAAAAGCCAGTGGGGAGCATTAATTTCTGAAATGTGTCGATCTATAAGGGAAAAAGACAACCTATGGAGGTTTCTAAAGGTCTGATTTAAGTTAAAGGACACCCTAGTAGAGCCCTAGCCCTTGGAGCGAGAATGACCCTCAGAAGCCACCTGCTTGACCTGATTCTGGGTCTCAGAGGCCCTTAGAAAGGAGCCTAGTTGCCTGACTTTTGGAGTGACCTGAGGGCAACCCCACCTTCTTGAGACTTGGGACTCTGCCAGAGTCCCACCGGTTCCTAGGGGACTCTGGCAGAGGTAGGCCATGGGGTTGGGGGCCACCCTGTGGGTCAGAGCCTCCGATTGAGCACTTCTGGAGCCTAAAACTCCCAAAATAAGCAACCCCCCAGTAGACCTGCCATGGACAAGCAGAGACTGGGACTGGGAGTGAGGCCAGGTGGGGGCAGGCCCACATCTTATAAACATGGTTGACACAGCTGTCTGCCTGGTGATGTCCCACTTGGATGCTCACCGTTTTTGCTGAAATTACACGACCTCCAGAGCGCTCGCTTGAGCTGGTGCGGGGTCCCACTATGTTTCACCAGAGTACCTGCTGGTGTTGCTTTAGTCCATGGCTACTGCAGACTAGAGTCATACATGAAATTAGAGGTGCAGTTAGCACCTGGCACTGTTAGCACTGCTCAGAAGCAGGCCAGCATATGTATGGACATGGCAAACAGAGATTTAAAATGAATGTATATTTTGTAAATACACACATGTGTAGGTGTGCGTGTGTCTGCCTCCTAAACACGTGCGTACGTGATACACCTGTGGATGTGTGTGCGCACACCCCTCTCTAACCAGAAGCAGAAGGGAGGGGACGGGGTTGGGTTGGGGTACCGCTGCCTCCAGTGACCCGATGGTGGCCGCGGCCACCCTGCGCTCTCTCCGCAGAACTACATCACCGTGGACGAGCTGCGCCGAGAGCTGCCCCCCGACCAGGCCGAGTACTGCATCGCGCGGATGGCCCCCTACTCGGGCCCCGACGCCGTGCCGGGTGCTCTGGACTACATGTCCTTCTCCACGGCGCTGTACGGCGAGAGCGACCTCTAACCTGCCCCCGGCCAGCGCCCTCATTGCCCGCTGTGCGCCCCCCGCCCTGCGCCCCCCGCTGCCCCCCTCTCCCGCCCGGGTTAGGTCTCCTCGCTCAGCCTCCAGCCGGGCACCAGCTGGGACCCCACGTGGCATTGAGCCTCCCCGCCCGCCAAGTGACAGTTTACAAAATTATTTTCTGCAAAAAAGAAAAAAAAAAAGTTATGTTAAAAAAAGTAAAAAAAAAACAAAAACAAAAACAAAAACCAAAAAAACCACATATTTTATTATAGAAAAAGTATTTTTTTCTCCACCAGACTTAAATGGAAAAGAGGAAAAATTAACTGTTTGCACCGAAACGTTTTGTTTTGTTGTAACATAGGAAAATAACCAAGCACAATGTTGTATTCCGTACTTTTTATCGATTTTTTTTTCTCTCTCTGTATCATCTGCTGTATTCATTTCTCCAATCTCATGTCCACCTTGATGTGGGGGTGGGAGGGTGGGGGTCAGGGGGGATATTGTCAGAAGGCACATTGGTGCATGTGTGTTTGCTAGCTCACTTGTCCATGAAAATATTTTATGATATTAAAGAAAATCTTTTGAAATGGCTGTTTTTTAAGGAAGAGAATTTATGTGTCTTATCTTCTCATTTTTAAGTCCAGAGGTATGGTTAGCACACACTTTTTTCCCCTTTAGTTTTAATATTACCTATTAGAAATGGTGGAGAGTGTGGATAACTTTGATATTGCTTGTCACACACCATATTAAAGCAACAGCACTCCCATGATGGCTCTTGCCTTGCTCCTTGCTTACCGTTTTCCAGAAGTGTGTGTGGGGTCAAGGATGATATGGGGCACCTGTGCCCAACCCTAAAAGGCTTTTGACCCTGGCGCATTCATCCCTCATACACCTTGCTATCTACTTTTTTTTTTAAGACTTTTAAGAAGTTATTTATTCATGAGAGAGAGAGAGAGAGAGAGGCAGAGACACAGGCAGAGGAAGAAGCAGGCTCCATGCAGGGAGCCTGACGTGGGACTCGATCCTGGGTCTCCAGGACCAGGCCTTGGGCCAAAGGCAGGTGCTAAACTGCTGAGCCCCCGGGGCTGCCCTGCTATCAGTATTTTAAACAAGAAAAGGTGATTTCCTCAGAAGGCTCCTATGAGTTGAAGATGAGGTCATGGATGTGTAAGGAAGGGACTCTAATGATAAGCCCTGCTTTTGTTTTCTCTGTCATTGGACAGCTTGGTGACATCTGTGTGCCCTCCTTCCTTTTATTTTTGCTACAGGGGAACACACTGAACTGTCTCAGTAAGAGTCCCCTCGGCCTTTGCTATTCAAAATATTCTGCAGTTGGGGTGGTTCAGCCTGGGTGGTTCAGTCAGTTAAGCGTCTACCTTCAGCTCGGGTCATGATCTCAGGGTCCTGGGATACAGCCCTGCGTCAGGCTTCCCAAATAGGGAGCTTGCTTCTCCCTCTCCCTCTGCCCCTCCCCCCACCTTGTATTCTCTCTCTCAAATAAAATCTTTTTCTTAAAAAAAGGGAAAGCCAATGCAGTAATACAGAGCTCCTAGAATCTTAGAACATTCTAGAATACTCACTTGTCCAGGGAAAGAGGCAAGAGGACTGTTCAGAAGTAAGGACATGGAGGTAGAGGTTGGCATTTGCTTTGGGAAATGACACTGGTTTTACCACTGTCTGGTAAAAAATGTCCAGTGAATGCTCAGTGTCCATCTGCTGTGGAACAAGGCCAGAGCCTGGTCTCAGGGTCAAAGTCCTTTTGAGAGAGGCTAATACACAAGATGCCCTATTTTAGCTATTTACAGATGAGTCCAACCAAGGGCACAGTGCTATAAGAGTTGAGGAGAGGGAGAAATTGTTCCAGCCAGAAAGTTTCCTGGGTACAAGGTACAAGCTCTTTACCATCCCACAGTTGTTTTTAAGATTTTATTTATTTATTCATGAGAGACACAGAGAGAGAGGCAGAGACAGACAGAGGGAGAAGCAGGCTCCGTGCAGGGAGCCCGATGAAGGACTCCATCCCAGGACCCCAGGATCACACGCTGAGCCAAAGGCAGACACTCAATCACTGAGCCACTCAGGTGTCCCCAACGCAGTTTCTAGAGGTATGATCAATCGACTTTTTCACTGCTCACTTTAGAAAAGAATTGTTGAGGTTCATTTGAATGAAAGTGTACTTATTGAGCCCATTCTTTAGAGAAATACCCTGATTGGATATTTTCAGTATTCAAGTGTACTTGTATGTGTGCAAATGGCTATAGTTACTTTAAAAATTCAATCTGTTAAAGAGGTAAAAATTTAAAAATCTATTTCTTAAGCATTTTAGGTCATCACATATGTCTTATTATATTGACAATGTCATTTTTTCTGTAAAAATAAAAACACTCTTGCTTGCCCTAATCATTCATACATGTAACAGTTAACCACTCCCCCAAACAACCCTATTTAAATCTCCCCATTTAAATAATTCCTGTAACTATTTTAAACATATTTGCAGATTTTAATAATTCTTTCCAGTACATCAGACTCCCATTTGAGGCAAATTCAAATTGAAGCAGCAAATTCTTGCTCAGCACAAAGCAATTGGAGTCTTATAAATGTAAATCAAGTTCTCTGGAGCAGTTCAAAGCTGTTTACTAACAATTCTCTTATACCTCCAAAATGAAAATCACGCATCTAATTTCAATTCTGCATTCCAGATAAAAACCCCAACGCGAATATATGCTGGGTTCGCTTGTGTGTTCAAGCTCCTTAAATTAATCCACAGGTTGTCATGAGTACAAAACTGCTGAAATCTTCATACTGAGAATTAGATTTACTTCATCCATGTACTTCTTTCTACATAGGTGACATCAAGTCCTGCTGTCACTCATTGCTAGGTTTTCAGGGTGGCAGGTTGAGAATTAGGACATACATCACGTGGAGATTCCAAACTAGGACACAAGAAGAGGTGATCATCCACTTCTAGATTTCACTCAAGACACCGGTGAACTCATGGCATCGACTCTTAAGAGTCCAACGTTGTTTGCTGTGTCACCAGGGTCCCTGAGCTCAGGCCCCTGCTTTGGCGCTTCTTCTGCAGCTTGTCACCTCACTCCCTTGCCGGTCATGTTTTTTATCTCACCGTTGGCCACTTTTCATCATAAACAATTCCAACTTGCTTTAAATGATTGGGAAGATGAAATTCTCTTCCCTGATGTAGTGGTGGTTGATTGTTCTTGCAGCAGGGGGGTGAACTCATCAAATCTCTTTCTTGCCTATGTAGGGCATACGTTTCTTTTGTATTTTTATCTGCCTCTACACATGCATTTGGAGGGAATTTGTTGACAAGTCTGAGGAAGGCCAATCTATAAATATGGCTCTTCTTTCTCTAGCCTGTCAAGCCTTTGGTAAAATCCTACAACCATTCTAAATCCCAGGCCTGTCTCAGGAGTCCGCTGTGTCCTCTCATTGGGCCAGCTCAGAACTGTCCCCTGGATACAGGACTGGTGCCCAAAGGGTACAGTCAGTAGGGTGGGGGAGTTACCAGAACTGAGAACAGATAAGATTTCCTTAGGTTGTAAGGAGATCAGAGGCTTTGTCAGTTCTCTGTGCCAAAGGGTGAGGCTGCTCAGCATGGAGGGTGTCCAAGGGTAGCGTCCAGGGTGCAGAGTGCCTCTGAGGTGTCCCATCTCAACCCAGTCCTAGACTAGGGCCTGCCTTCCTGTCACTGAGGGAAGAAATACAACCTCTTCGGGCATCAGTGCCTTTCAAGGGAGACACGTGGGCTCGGGTGTGCCCTGTTGCTTCCCAGCTGGGCAAATAACCTCTCCACATGGTGTCAATAATGTTTTTTTCCTTCTGTGCCTGGCACATGGTAGGCATTCAATAGATAACAGTATTAATATAGTTTTTTTTTTTTAATTAACTGTGCTTTGTTAAGCTACTTTATTCTTCAGGGAAAAGGACTGACTAGGAAAATACTAGTAAGAAGAGTCCTCTTAAGTCTTTGAGCTCTGTAGTGGGCTGAATATGGTCCCCACAGTCCATGTCCTAATCCCGGAGCCTGTGATGAGGTTATTTTACATGGCAGATGGGACTTTGCAGGTGTGATTAAGGATCTGGAGATGGGAAGATTATTCTGGGTGATCTGGGTGGGCCTTCATAAAGAGGTAGGCCAGAGTGTCAAAGTCCAAGAAGGAGAGGTAATGTAGGTAAAGGTTGGAGCACTGTAGGGCCATAAACCGAGGAATGGGGATGGCCTGTAGCAGCTAGAACAGGCAAAGAGATGGATTCTCCCCCAGAGTTTCCAGAAATACAGCCCTGCTGACTGACTTTGGGTTTCTGACTTGGCCTCCAGAACCATAGGCATTCCTTGTTTTATGGCACTTCCCAGATCATGTGTTTTTTACAAATTGAAGGTTCCTGGCCACCCTGAGTTGAGCAAGTCTATCGGCGCCATTTTTCCAACAACGTTTGCTCACTTCATGTCTCTGTGTCAATAAAGTATTTTAAAATTGAGGTGTGTACATCCCTTTTTTTTTTGACATAATGTTATCGCACGCTTAATAGGCTCCAGTAAAGTGTAAACATAATTTTATATGCAGTAAGGAGCCAAAGACTTCATTTGGCTTGCTTTATTGTGATGTTTGCTCTATTGCAGTGGTCTGGAACAGAACCTGCAGCAGCTCCGAACTAGATGCCTGTATAAGATAATAAATCCGTTTTAAGCCACTATGTTTGTGGTAATTTGTCATAGCAGCCGTAGGAAACTAACACCTGCATGGTTGTCCAGGCCTCTGGGAAGCCTGGCGGCTTCCTTGATGTCAGTGACCCACCTTAGAGACTTGGATAACTGAAGTGTCCAGAGGTAATGCTGGCTTCCCAGGTGCCTGGGGCAGGGACTCACACAATGCCACCAGGACATGCTTTTTCGGGATTGACTGCATTCTCAAATAGGCTCTCCCTCCGAGGCGACAAAGTGACCAGAGGCTCCAGCTTTACAATTCTGAATCTAGCAGAGAGACTCTGGGAGAGAATGACATTCCCTAGAGGTAGGTAACATGATGGCCTCAGCCAAGGCAATGGGGTTTGCTCATTGGCTTTGGCCTGGCCTATGTGCTCATTCTGGAGTGGAGGTGCAGCCCCACCTGGGCCACCTGGACTTGGAGTGAGTGTGTCGGGACTCTTTATTGCGAGCAACACAGAAGACTCTGCCTGCCCCCAAAATTCCCATAAAGAATGGGCTCTCCAGAAGCTGATGCTGGCCAGCCAGCAAACATGACATCATCTAAGAAAGTGGGAAGGAATGGATTCCCATCCTAGATCAGGGGCTGTGGCTGGAGGCAAGGGGAATTAGGGTTGGGACGATGGGTGGCCAGCACCCAAGTCAGAGGCAACAGTCACACCACTGTCACGGCCCTGCAAACTTTCACCTAGAGTTCTTGCATCTCTGTGCTGCAGACATTCCCCCCCCCCCCCCCTGCCAGAACCACCGAAGGCCACTCTGCCTGAGGGTAAGGCAGGCTGCGAGGAAGCAGCTTCTAGGGAGAATGCATACCAGCTTCCACACCCCTCAGACGGCATTATTCTGAGGCTGGAGGTTTGCACTGTTTCATAGCATTGTCCCACAGGATTGAATCCAGCTGCCCAGAGCTTGTGGCATAAGCAGCCAGCCACCCAGTGGTGGCTTTGGGGATAGCCCTAATGCACACAGCCTATTCTCAGGGACCTGCAGGCAGAGTGACTTTACCTGGTGGCCTCCGTTTAGACCTTTGAGATGGGCATGCAGGGAGTCCTATGTCCCGGCCAAACATCGTCCTACAGCACTTGGGCCTGCTGGTTGGAGGAGCCTCCAGTGTGCTTGAGAGGAATGAGGAATCCTGGTGGCCGGGCATATGGACACTCAGAAAACTGTCACTGGGCGCCTCCCCAGTGGGAGACTCCAGGTTTAGGAGTAAAATTCCCATTTTATAATTCAAGGTAATGGGAAAACAGGGTTCTTTATGCAAAACGTTTCTTTATAGGTGATATTTAGGCCACATCTGTTCACTAAGCACTGCCTGGAGGAGGGTGGATGTTAGGTAAAGCACCTAACCCGGAGTCCAGTAAAACCCCGTTAAGGCTTCCACCCTTCTAACGCTACTACGTGAAAATGCGGAGAAAGCTGTTGTTAAAATGAGCTAGGCGGATGCTGCCCCCCAGTGGCCTAGCGTTTCCTCACAGCGTATCACGGATTGCAGCAGGGAGCGCGAGCCCAACGCTCTCACCAGGACATCCTCCCCTGCTTCCATTTGCCCTGCTCCCAACGTGTCTCACCTGGGGAATTTCTGGGATGATGAGGGATCCTGGCCTGTGCCACAGAGGGACAGCAGGAGCAACTGGGCACACTTAGCAGGAGAAAAACAATGGCTAACATTTGTTGAGCACTTACTTGGCTCTGGCCTAAGTCTTACACCATTTGCATGTATTTAATCTTCACATAGACTCACATAGACATTATCCCTTTAAAAACCAGGAAACCAAGGCACAGAGATTTTTTTTTTAAGATTTATTTGTTCATGAGAGACACCCAGAGCGAGGCAGAGACATAGGCAGAGGGAGAAGCAGGGTCCCTGGAGGGACCCTGATACAGGACTTGATCCCAGGATTCTGGGATCATGACCTGAGCCAAAGGCAGACACTCAACCACTGAGCCACCCAGGTGCCCAAGGCACAGAAATCTTAAGTTAGTGACGGAACTGGGATTTGAACCCAGGTCCCTCCAACCCCTAGACGCAGAAACAGTGTGTTTCATTCACCTTATCAGTGGTTTTCTGGTAAGAACAGAGCACTCTGCTGTGCTCAAGAATTGTTTGGGAAGGCTGTCAGAGATGCAGAGCCCAGGGCTCTGTCCCTTGAAAACGTGACCAAGTGGAGTCTAAGGAGCAAAGACAACTGGGAGTCTGTCCTTAGGACATTCTGGGTAGAACCCAGTAAGTAATCCAACGACGGTCACAGGCCGCATTTTGGGAAGCACCGAAGTAAAATCTCATCATTGCTAGAAGGGAGATTTTGTCTGGATACAAGAAAGAACTTTCTCTTTTTTTTCTTTTTTCCTTTCTTTTAGATTTTATTTATTCATTTGAGAGACAGAGAGAGAGAGAGAGTGAACCAGAGGGAGAGGCAGAAGGAGAGGGAGAAGCAGACTCCCTACTGAACAGGGAGCACAATGCCCCAGGCTCAATCTCAGGACCCTGAGATCATGACCTGGGCCGAAGGCAGACACTTAACCAACTGAGCCACCCAGATGCCCCAAGAAAGAAATTTCTAGTTATATCTGCTGATTCAATTCATGTCTGCATGCCGTGCATTTTGATAGGTGCTCTCATGAACACAGTCCATGTTCCCTTCCTTGGTAACCTTGGGAGGTCAGTGTCCCCGGTGTGCAGATGACGGTGCCTCGATGCGTCCGAGAGACAAGCCCCTTCTCCCTGCTTTCTTGTTCTTGGAGATTCCTTTCATTCAGCATTCCACTATGTGTTTACAGTGGGTCCCCCGGAGGCCCTCAAGGACAGGCCACTTCTGCATAGGCATTCTTTTGAAAGGAAGGTGATCCAGAAGCAGATACAAGAAAGATATCCTGTCCTCCTCTTATATCCTGGAAAGCAGGACATGAGGCTGTGTAAGGGTCCCCTTCTCCCCTCAACTAGGAACAACAGAAGTTGGTCACCAGAGAGAACTCTATACTCTCCTCTGCCCACAATGGCACTCCATAACCAACATTGCTAAAACTAGCCCTTGGTTCCCATTAATTTCCCATTTGCTGCCCTAGAAACGGTCTTTTTTCTTTGTCTTGCTTCTCTAAAAATGTATTGTTCTTCTGCCAAGATGCTGTATGAGCCCAAGTTCTAACCACCCTTCTGAGTCATTCAACTCTGAGCGCTCCCGTGCATATGTGGGAGGAACATGTTAATAAACTTCTGTTTGTTTTTCTCTTGTTGATCTTCTTTTCTTTTCTTTTTTAAAAAGATTTTATTTATTTATTCATGAGAGACAGAGAGAGAGAGAGAGAGAGAGAGAGGCAAAGACACAGGCAGAGGGAGAAGCAGGCTCCACACAAGGAGCCCGAGGTGGGACTCGATCCTGGGACTCCGTGATCACAACCTGAGCTAAGGTAGATGCTCAAACACTGAGCCATCCTGTGTCTCCTTGTTGATCTTTTTTTTCATCAAAACTCCACCCTTTGTCATTAATGTACATTTACTTCATTTGGTACTTCGAAGTGAAGGATAACTTGGTATATTAAAAAGTTAACGAAGATGAAAAATTATCTCAATTTTCCTTATCTTTCTTTGAAAGCAGTAAGTGAATTCCTTCCATTTTGAGGCTTTTCCTCTGAAGTACAGTGATCATTATTACAGATTGATGAGTTTCACAGAGAAATATGGCTTGAATCAATAATCATCCACCTTATTTAGAGACGATCTACCACTTAAAATAGGCAAGGGGCACCTGGGTGGCTTAGTGGTTGAGCTTCTGCTTTTGGCTCAGGTCATGATCCTGGGGTCCTGGGATCGAGTCCCACATCAGGCTCTCCCCTCAGGGAGACTGCTCCCTCTGCCTATGTCTCTGCCTCTTTCTGTGTCTCCCATGTAAATAAATAAATAAATAAATAAATAAATAAATAAATAAATAAATATTTTAAAAAATAAATAGACAGGGGCAGAAATAAATTAAAAGGTAGAATAGGGGTGCCTAGGAAGCTCAAGTTGGTTACGTGTCTGATGATATCAGCTCAGGTCTTGATCTCACAGTCATGAGTTCAAGCCCCATGTTGAACTCCACACTGGGCATAGAGCCTACTTAAAAAAATAATAAATAAATAAATAAATAAATAAATAAATAAATAAATAAATGATAGAATAGACAAATATCTGAATCATTCCAGAAGATGTATCACTTGTTAACTTTTTTTCAAATTTGTGAAGTATTTGTTGATTTTTTTGAGATTCGAAGTCCAATACCCGTGGAAACAAAACTCGAAAGAAAGTTTTTGTTCTAATATTACATTTGCTATTATAGAAGTAGTTCTAGATAAAATGGAAAGTACTTCTGAAATCTGTCTTTGGTTAGGCTAACTTACAGTGCCCCCAGCCAATGAACCTGAGCTGAGTAGAGGGGGAAAAAAAGTTTTTTTTTTCCTTCCCCTATGCCCCCATGGAAATGAAGCACCTTGATGTTGCTGGGGACATTTGCATCATCTGGCAGAGGCCCAGAGTGAGTGCAGGTAGTGTTGTTGAGCTGGAATGTCCCAACTGCCCTGAGCAGGGTTGAGGGGGGCTTGTGGGGTCTATGGAGCGGCTGCCCCAGGTGTCACCGGTGGGGGGGATGGGGCATCAATCCTGGTATCTGAAGCAGCTAATCCCTGGGACAGGCCCTGGGGGCGGGAGTGGGGAGATAAGGCCCCATAACAGACCATTTGGGAACCAAGTCCCAGTCACCGTGGGGGTGCTTTTCATGTGAGCCACGGAGTGCTATCAAACAAGGACACATCCTCTGCGAGGAAGAAGTCCGTGTGGTCAGTGGAGGAACCAGGCAGCATGAAACCTCACAGTAGGCTGGGAGGAGGGAGGCCAGCTTGCTCATATTGGGGGCCCTAGCACTGCTGCTAAGAAGTCATAAGATCATAAGAATGATCATCTTCCAAATAAACCCCTTATTCTTAAATCCCTGACTTGGGGTGTGCGTTTAGGGAAAACTCAAACCAAGCCAGTGGCCCTCCCTGGGCCCAGAGCCCCTGGTATGGTGCTTCTTCAGTGGCACACAAGTCCACGTTTAATGTCTTGCTGTCCAGCAAATATGAAAAGCTCTGGTTTGCAGTGTTTGCGGATTTCTGTGGTGTAAGTACCCCACCAGGCTGACCTCCATCCACCAACGCGATGTCCCTGATCCACAAGGCAGAGAGGAGGTGCCCACTGCTGGCTCTCAGGGTGGTGTGAGCTGGCTCTGTGCGGCACTGCCCTGTAACATCTGCTGTGCTCTACTGTGTCTGCTGCTGCTCTGCGGCCCCTCTGTGGTGTCCTGTCATCTCAGCACTTGGCAGTGTCCCCTCATCGTGAGTGCAAATATTTGTTGAGCCAATGAGAGTAGCAAAACCACGGTGGTTGTAGAGTTGAGAACTGCTGTCAAGATGTGCCTGGGCAGGGGATCCCTGGGTGGCGCAGCGGTTTGGCGCCTGCCTTTGGCCCAGGGTGCGATCCTGGAGACCCGGGATCGAATCCCACGTCGGGCTCCCGGTGCATGGAGCCTGCTTCTCCCTCTGCCTGTGTCTCTGCCTCTCTCTCTCTCTCTCTGTGTGACTATCATAAATAAAAATTAAAAAAAAAAAAAAAAAAAAAAAGATGTGCCTGGGCAGAGGGGAAGGGGACCCATGGGCCTGGGAAAACTAGACTACCTAGAGGTAGTCTTCTGGCCGAGACCTGAGTGTTCAAGCATTAACTGTGAATCCACCAGGCCTGGCAGGGAGAAACTGAACATACAGGGGTCAGCAAGAATAAAAACTGATTGGGGTAAAGAGGGAATGTGGGGGAATGTCAGGTCTTTGGGAAGCAGGTGGCTGCAGCATAGATGAGGAGAAAGGAGAGGTGTCCCTCAGTCTCTGGGGAACAGTGACCCTAGTATGATCTGCTATCCCACTGGCCCTCCCTACCCCCAAAGCTGAAACCCAGACAGAACCTGCCAGTGGCCCACCAGCTATTTTGAACATGGGAGCCCTGACCTGGTATCCTGTTAGTTCTAGTTTGACAAGAGAACTTGCAATCAGTGTCTTTCCCCAAACTGCCACCTTCGGGAGCTCCTGCAGCTTCTTTCTCCAGGGTCTGAGGAGAGAAGCAGGAAGTAAGCAGGGTCTGTAAAGCCCCAGTGGGGCTGGGAGGGCAACAGGAAACTCACACTAAGAGCCTGGTAGGATGGGAGGTAGAGACAGGCCAGGAAGCCAAGTTCACTGAGCTGCTGCAGAACCAGGTGAGCTGGGAGCCATGAACCAGGCCTTCCAGAAGCTTCTGCACTTCTGCACTTAATATGCACTTCTGCATATTAAGGATTCAAAAAGAGCAGATGGGGGTGCCTGGGTGGCTCAGTCTGTTGAGCATCTGCCTTCAGCTCAAGTCATGATCCCAGGATCCTGGGATCAAGGCCTGCACTGGGCTCCTTGCTTGATGCTTCTCCCTCTCTCTCTGCCTCTCTCCCCTGCTTATGTGCTCTCTCTCTCTCTCTCAAATAAATAAATACACAAAGCTTTAAAAAAATAAAAGCAGATGAGAATGACCTACCTACCCTGGAGAATTAGCCAGAGCCTGAAGACAGAAATGACAAACTGACTTTGCTCTTGCCTCTCTCACTTTAGCTAGAAGGCAAGAGCCTCGGGCTACATACAGGGAAGCATAGGGGCCCGCAAACCTGGATTTGAATTCTGCTTCTGCTGCTTACTAGCTTTGTGGCCTTGGGGAGGCTGTTTACCCGGGTCTCATCACTCATCTGTGAGATAAGGCTCCCAGGGTTGTGTAATAACGTATGATAACTGACCAACATGGTGCCAGCAATATAATTAGTGTTCAATAAATAATATTGGATTTCATTGAACCTAACATGTCATCATTTTTTTCCCCTCAGTTTACTGAGATATTATTGAATGCCACCAATTTTAAGAGTCCATCTTTTGGGGGAGAATGCTTTTATAACATGTACATGCATCTTGTACACTTTAAATATCTCACGATTTTATCTGTCAGTTTGTCTTCAATTGAAAACATAAAGTCATCTTTATACTTTTCTAAGAAAGAAAACAAAGCTACCAAATAAACTGACCTGCCATCCGTTGTAAGATATGCCCAGATTCCAGAGATAATAAAATATGAAAAAAAAGTCCATCTTAGCCCTGATGAAATGTTGTCGTTCTTTTTTTTCTTCTCATCTGTGATTTTTATGCTTCAGGACTTTTCTGCCTTTGGAATATTGTAGAGTGCAAGAACCCCACCCCCAGCTGGCCTGGAGAAATAGTTTCAGATCTTCTGTTCTCTTTCCCTCCAAAAACACTACTGCCCTCTCTGGACTGGTGCTTGGGGGCTGGATGATGCACGTGGTTTCTGGCTGCTTGAATGTCCCTCTTGACATCAGTCTCAAGGGGCCCAGGAAGTCAGGGTCTGTGGTGGCTCACACTGTGTCCAGGACTTTCTAGCCTCCTAGGGCCATATCCACTGCCCACATGGGTCTCCCACATTTCAAGAGGCTGACATGCCCATCTGATTTCTGCCCCCTACAGCATGCAGAAGTTTAAGATACAGTAAAACAGGCCACGGGCTTCCTAGAGTCGCAGCACTGACCATTTGTGCCCTAGAGGCTGATGCAGGCATGTGGCAGTCCCTGAGCCTGATGCCACCTGGAAACATGCCCCGATTTGACTTTCCTGTAAGTTCTGTCCTGTCAAATGTTTTCTTTTCATGCACAACTCACAACTTCACTCCCCTTTTGCTACACTCTTAAGGTAAGGCTGATGGCTCTGAATCAAAAATTTGTTTCCAAAATATTTTTGTTGTTGTTTTGAGATATCTTGGCTAAATGGTTGGTAGTTTTGTTTTTCTGTATGAAAATTATATCTGCATTTCAAAAACTATTGAGCAATCCCATGGAGTTCCTCAGTGCACTCTGAAAACTTAACCCTGACCCCAGTTTATTCTGGGTACTTGGACACCTAGAAAAGTGGTTTCCTTTGGAAAATGTACAATAGTTTTTTTTTAATTGAAGAGTATGAGTTTTAGAATTAGCGGGACACTTCCTGGTGTGTTGCTGTTATCAATGAAGCTACAGAGGAACTCCCTGAACATGATCTTTGTCCCCATGAATGCAGATGTGTCTGTAAGCCTCATTACCAGTAATGGGATTGTAGCATTGATGAGTATGTGCTTTTAGCCTAAATAGCCTAAAAACTACCTTTCATTTATGTTCCCACCTTAATGTTTGAGAGATCCCATTTGTTTAAATATGAGATTAGGGCAATCTAATAGGATAAATAGGATAAAAGCTGCATAACTAATTTGATATAAGAAGTGGTAGGGATCAGCATCAATTAGATGTCAGCGTATTTGTGTGTATGTGTATATATACAAACATATCATCTTTTCATTGCCTAAGGTTTATAAATTATCTGCCTGGGATTTTTAAAATACACTGCTTTATTGAGGTCTGGTTGATAAATAGAAAGCTGTGGGTATTTAACGTACACAAGTTGATGTGCTTGTGTCTGGCACCTTTTAAGTCTCTCCATCCCTGGAAATCACACAGTTAACGTATGTGGGGGCCAATAAATTAGACATCGCTGTTGTTCGGGGTTTTTTATTTTTTATTTTATTTTATTTTATTTTTTTGTTGGGGGGGGCGTTTAAAATGAGAAAAATCGAGTCCAGCTGGGAGGACCTAGCCGCAATCCTGCTTCTGGCCAGCAGATGGCGCCTGTGCTCCCCAGTGGCCGCCCCGCTGTGAAACAGGACTTAATATAGTAACCCGATGTTGCCCTGAACGTCTAATTTTCAAACCTCCTATCCCACCACAAGGAAAACCTCGGAGGATTTTCTTCTGGGAAGAGCAATTAGCCTAACCTCTTAGGAGGAGAAATTGCATCCCCGAGCTTGACTGGGAAAGTAAAATATCCTCCCTAAGCGGTCTTGAGGGGTGGAGAGAAACCACCAAAGGCCTTGGGGAGGGAGGAGTGGGGAGGAAGGGCTGGGAACTGCAGGAGCGGAGTTAGGGCTGGGGTGGGAAGTGCCTCGGATCTGAGGACATCAGTCCCCAACCTGTCAGTCTCTGGGTTTAGGTGGGAGGGTGATGGAGATACTGAAAAGTGGCAGCATTACTTGGGCTGGGTGAGGAAGGGGTCTCATGCGAGCCCGGCTCAGACCTATGAGGACCAGGCCAGTGCAGGAAACTGACACCCGCCCCCCCCCCACCGGCCCCCATCTACAGTGAGCAAATGTCACTAGAGATGCAGCTGTGACAAGGTGGGTCTGGTCCTGTCTTCACAGAGCCCCCAGTTTGGGGTGGAAGCAGAGCAGCCTTTTTGCTAGTGTTTCCTCCCAGTCAGGGCACCCAGGTCAGTCGCCTTAGATTCTGGACACCTTGAGATTAAAGACTGGAGGAAGTGCCCTGAACCAGAGAGGATGGCCTAGAAAGGCCCGCACAGCAGGAGAGCCAGCTACAACCCATCAGTGGGGGAGAGTAGGGAGCTTGGAACTGGGGGGTGGTGGTGGTGATGGTGGTGGTGGCACTTGTCACTAAGGCTGTCAGTAATTAGAACCAAATGAAGCATCCAGATGGCCAAGACTGTGTGACCCTGGGCAAATACTTAGGCTCTCTGTACCTCAGTTGCCTTATCTGTAAAATGGGAACAATATTAGCAGCCACCTCATTGGGCTGCTTTTAACAAAAGGGTGAAACACAAAATCATGCTTGTAAAGCACGTAGCACCGCCCCTGGCACCTGATGCAGTCTCAAATGGTGTCTGTTGCTATCATTTATCATCATCGTCGTCATGATTATTGTCATCAGCTGGAAGAGGAAGGATGGGCAAAGGTTAGGATGCGGATGGGCACGCAGAAGCCAAGTCATGGGGTGGGGAAGGCAGAGCAGGCTGGACTGTGAGGTGCAGGGGGAGCAAAAGCCAAGAGGTGGACGCGTCCAATGACGAATGTAAACAATTTAGCAATGAGTTCGGTGTCTTTTGAGGAAAAACCGTTGGGGGGGGGGGCGGGAGTATACTGCCTCCCAAGCGCGTGGGGCAGGCTTTCCCAGGGATTTGGGGCAAGAGTTTTTCGTGGAAACAGGGCGTGATTGGCTGGGAGGGGACTGATGCCCTTAAATGGCTAGCGCGTCCTAACCTAAACGGCTAGGGTCAGGTAAGGGGGCGCCGGGGTGGAGGACTGTGATTGGTTAACGTTAGGGTTCCTCATAGTGACGCACTTCCTGTTCTGGGCGTCCTGACGTTCTGACGTCGTTTAGGTTTGTGACGTGCTCCGCGCCGCCGTGTGGCAGCCGCCATTTTGTGGGCCCGCCAGACGCAAGTTCCCTTCCTCCGAAGGGCCTGGCCTGCGTCCTCGTTCGCTCCTCCAAGCGTAGCCCGAGGAGCGGCGGCGGCACCTGGAGCTCGTTAGACACGCACACGCTTGGGCCCCAGCCCAGGCCTCCTGACTCAGGATGTTCTGTTCGTCAGGCCGTGTGCAGACGCTCTGTTTGCACGTTGGCGGCCGCGGGGCGGCGTCGCGCCGCGACTCAGGGGCGAGGCGGGTATGGCGGGGCAGGCGGGGAGCCGGGCTGGGGCCCATCAGCACGCGGCCCCTTGCGTACTTGCACGTGCACGCGGTGCTTTGGGGCGCGGTGTCTGTTTCTGGTTCCCCCGCCCTTGGAGGCGAGACTCCGATGCCGTGAGATGCACGTACCTCCTGTCCCTGTGAGTTCTGACAAACGCGTCTTCCGTCGAAACGACTCTGACCAAGATCTCAGACGTTACCAGCGACCAGTAAGTTCCCCCGTGCCTTTGCCCCGGCCCCTCGAGGCAGCCTGCATTCGGATTTCTTTCCCGCCAGGGCTAGTTTTGCCAGTTTTTTTTTTTAAGATTTTATTCACTTATTCATGAGAGACACAAAGAGAGGCAGAGACACAGGCAGAGGGAGAAGCAGGCTCCATGCAGGGAGCCGGATGCGGGACTCGATTCCGGGTCTCCAGGGTCACGCCCTGGGTTGAAGGCGGCGCCAAACCGCTGAGCCACCCGGGCTGCCCCTGGTTTTGCCAGTTTTATTTGAAAGATTTTATTTATTCACGAGAGACGCAGAGAGAGAGAGAGAGAGGCAGACACAGGCCGAGGGAGAAGCAGGCTCCCCGCGCGGAGTCCCATCCGAGACCGGATCCCAGGACCCCGCGATCACCACCCGAGCGAGCGGGAGGCACGTGGCCAACCACTGAGCCCCCCACGTGCCCCTCTCTTCCCACTTTAGAACCCCAGAGAAGCAGAACGGCGCGGCCAGTCTCCTTGGCAATACCTGTTTCCGTCAGCCTAACGGGGGGTAACACCCTCGGCGTCGTGTGTGCCTGTGACACGTCCCTTTTCCTCATGGAGTCGTATTCTGTTGTAGCTGCTCGCCGGCCTGTGTATCCGCTAGGTTGCCTCTGACTGGGGCTCCTGAGGAGTAAGGCTGCCAGAGGCATTCCCGTGTGAGTCTTTTTGTGAACATAGGCCCTCGGCAGATAACGTACGTAGGAGGTGGACTTGCTAGGTCCTAGGGGAGGTGTATGTTTAGTTTTAAAAGAAGCCGCTAGATTTTTTTTTTTAAAGATTTTACTTATTTATTCACGAGACACACACGGAGAGAGGCAAAGACATAGGCAGAGGGAGAAGTAGGCCCCCCCCCCCCCCCCCCGGGGAGCCCAACGTGGGCCTCTACGACGTGTGGGGCTCAACCCAGGTCTCCAGGATCACACCCTGGGCTGAAGGCGGTGCTAAACGGCAGAGCCACCCGGGCTGCCCCCGCTAGATCTTTTCCAGAGCGGTTGTACCATTTTATACTTTCAGCAACAAAGTGTGACCGAACATTAGCATTTGGTCTTGTCAGGCTTTTTAGTTTTTGACCATTTTGGTGCGTGTGTGAGAGTGTCTCGCTCTGGTTTTATTTTGCGCTTCCTGATAAGGACTAGTAACGGATCGCTGTCTTTTTTTGTATGTTTATTGGCCATTCGCAGGTCTTCGTCTTTTTTGTTTGTTTGTTTGTTTAAACATTTTATTTATCTATTCATGATAGACATAGAGAGAGAGAGGCAGGCTCCATGCTGGGAGCCTGACATTGGACTGGATCCGGGGACTCCAGGACAGCGCCCTGGGCCAAAGGCAGGTGCTAAACCGCTGAGCCACCCAGGGATACCCCATTGGCATGTCTTCTTTTGAAACCTTTTGTTTAAATATTTCACCTAATTAAAAACGGCGTTATTTGTTTTTTTACAACTTGAGTTGTATGAGTTATTTCTATATCCTGGATATTGGTCCCCTGTCGGATATGTTTTGCAAATATTTTCTGTGAGTGGAGTTTTACAGGAATCTTGGCTATTGGGTTTGGCTCCAGGTGGGGCTGGTGTGGTTGTGTGGCTGGAAGCAGAGTGGGAGTGGACCACTGGCTTTGGGGTTGCTCTTCCTCTGGGGCCGCGAGTCCCTCCCTCACAGTGCTGGTGTGACATGCGGTCCAGAGGGTGTTACCACAGGGGGTGTGAAGGGTGCGGGTGGGTGCACAGCAAGCTGTTCAAGGGCTTGGCTCCCTCCCCTGTGCCTTTGGGCCCTGCATGAACCCCCTGATCCAAGGAAACCTTCCAGGGGAGTGAGACCAACACCGCCCTCCCCGGCCTTCCTGTGCAGGGTATGAGAGAACATGGGTAAAAGTCCTTTGTAAAGTATAACAAGATAAGCAGAGGTTTATCATTGACCCTGTAATCACAACAGGAGAAAGGACCCTTTCTCTGCCTTTTCTCCAACAGTGCAGTGTGTCTTGGGAGCAGGAGACTAGAGAGAAAAAGCTACCCCTTGGCTGGAGGTGGCCTCTCTGACTAAGATCTGAGTGTTATAGGGGAGCACCTAAAACAGTACAGGCTTGGTTATCACATGTAGGCTCCAGTCCATGTTCGGCCAGATACTTTCTGTATGCTCTTGGGCAAGCCCTTATTTCATCTGGAAACTGGAAACAACACCTACCTCAGCCCAGTCATTGTGAGGATTAAAACAACTCTTACTCTTGGTGGTATTATTATTTGCAGAACGGTATGCTGAGAGGGCTGCAGATGTTGGGCACTCCTCACGGTGACCCTTTGATGTAAGTTGTGTCACATTACACCTTTGATGTAAGTTTTGGTTTTAGGCAGTTGCTGGTTGCTTAGAAGATGCTCCAGGAGCCTGTAGGAGGCTGCCTTGAGGTTGTGCTCCCAGGAGTCCCATCTGGGGAGTGCAGCTCTATGCACCTGTGCGACAAGGAGCCACCAGAGGGCCCCCCTCCTTCCCCCCCTCCCCCGTGCGGAGACTGGGAGGTCCCCAGCCCCAAACTCGGCTTCCCACTGCTACCTGCTCCGTATCCAAACTGGTCTCTGTGGCATTTTTGAGGATGGAGTGTAATCTCCAGAAGGTCCCCATTTGGAGATGGGGGCCAACTGTCCCACGGGACCCTGCACAGGAAGGCCGGGGAGGGCAGTGTTGGTCTCACTCCCCTGGAAGGTTTCCTTGTATCAGGGGGTTCATGCAGGGCCCGAGGGCACGGGGAGGGGAGCCAGGCCCTTGAGCAGCTTGCTGTGAACCCCCCTACACATACACGCTTCACACCCCCTTTGGTAACACCCTCTGGACCACATGCCACACACACTCCCACACACTCTGGTGGAGGTAGGGATAACAACTCATGGCAAGGCAGGCCTGTGCCTGACCAGACATGACTCTAGTCTCCTCTTTGGCTTCCTCTGTCTCAAAGTTGTGGAGTACCTGGCACTTGTTCTCTGGAGATTCTCGGGCTCCCCCCTGCCCTTTACTTGCTTCAGTCTCCTCTAGAAACTTGGCTGGGGGTGGGGGTGGGGAGTCTCTCTGTGTGCCCTTTAATGTACAGAATAGCCCTTGACTTGGTCCACTTACTTTCCCTTTGTGCTTCATGGAAGGTATGGGGGGGGGGGGTGAGTTCATAGACCCATAGGTGCCCCTCCCTCCAATTCTAAGGTACACGGCCCCACATTAGAGCAGCAGTTTCCTCATCACCCAGTTTCTGACACATTATCCTTACTCCTGGCACCATCTAGCCTGCCCCACCTCCAGTCCAGAGCCCAAGTGGGGACTTACCCCAGAAGGAGGGGCCCTCGGTTCTCCTCGGCCATGGCAGTAAGCCCTTGGTAAGCCACTTCCATGTCAGCTCGAACCCACCCCCTTGGGCAAACAGGCTAGGGTACTGACCCCAGGGCCCAGTGGACAGTGGGCAGGGGTGCTATCCTGGCCTGGCCTTACCTGCCTATACAGGGCAGTAGTGAGGCCTCTTGGCCACCCACCCACCCCCACCTCCACCTCAGGCAGGGCCAATGGATCTCTTGCTCCTCTTTTCCTCCCAGCAGGGGTGGGCAGGTCGATACCTCCTGGCTCAGGGTCCTCTTAAGCAATCGAGCTCTCAGTGGCCAGTCGATGATTGACCAGGCCAACCTGTTACTTGGTCACCAAACGTGCATGTGTCCGGCAGGCAGGGGCCCTGGGGCTTCTAGAGCCCCTTATTCTGGAGACTTGCTGTCTAGGGAAGGAGACCTGGGGGGAATTCATGGTGAGCCATCACGTAGTGGGCCACCCAGTTTCTCAGAAGCCACATTCCTTCCTGTCTCCCAGAGGCCATGTGACAGAGCAGCTACTGTTTTTCCCTCCAGCTGGGCCATTAACCATACAACTACTGGTTTACTAGTTTACTTGTCCACTTGTGCACTGGTCCTCTCACTCATCCCTGTGCTAATCCACTTGTCTACTTGCTTGTCCACTCCCTCTCTTGTCCAGTGAATGTCTGAATACATCAGGTGCCAGTCCAGTGCTAGGAACAGCCAGCAGGGAAGTGCTAAGTGGTGAAGGGCAGAACCTCCGGGGTCGGAGGGACCAGATGTGACTCCTGGTTGTAGTATTTCCTGGCCCCATAACTGTGGGGGCACATTCTCAAATTTCTGAGTGCCAGTCTCCTCATCTATAAAATAGAGACCCCATGCGTCGTCTTCCTCCCAGGATGGGTTTGAAGATTAGCTTCAGGATTAATTCAAGTGCTTTGACCACAGGCTGGGAACTGGAGCTGTGGTTACTGGACCTCTCAGGGGCCATGTCCTGGCCATGGGGTTTGCCTTTGGCCTATTTCCCCATGGCTACCCCATCTCATCCCTGTCTCTCAGCCAGACTATGTTCCTTAGATAGGTGGCCCCCACACCCAGCCTTGAAATGGAAGGCGATAATCACTGCCTTCCCACACAACCTTCACTCTGCCTTCTTGCCCATGGGGCACTCAGGGGTTGCGTCAGGTCAGCCAAACACCTGGAAGATCCAGCTTGCTTCTTCCCTTTTTGCTGCCTAGTTCTCCATGACAGCCGTGGGGGGTGGATACAGGCCTAGAGCATCTGATCCCTTGAGGGGTCATTTCCCCTCCTGTCTGAGGCCTATACCTGGCCAGGACTTAGCCCCTACCCTGTTCCCTTCTCAGGCCTGCTGTGGACTCTTCCCTTTAGCTGCTCTGGGGGATTCTTGGGGTTAGAAGATGCTTCCTGGCTGCAGAAAAATTGGCTGAGCTGGAAGGGTGGGAAGATGGGAGAAGACAGGAGCATGGTTGAAATGAAGCTCTGTCTGAGGGATTTCTTCCCCACCTCCCCACCCCTGCCCCTAGACAGCCTGGCCTGGAGGCTGCACAGTACATGGGGGAGTGTGGCACGCTAGCTTTGGCTGGGGGAGACATGTAGAACTGTGGGTGTGGACTTTGGAGTGGGTTAGACAAGAATGTAAATCCTCTACAAGCCATGTGACATTGAGCAAGTCACCAGTAAAATCTCAGTGGTTTAAGAAATGCATGTGAGGGGCGCCTGGGTGGCTCAGTTGGTTAACTGTCTGACTCTTGATTTCAGCTCAGGTCATTATCTTAGGCTTGTGAGATGGAGCCCTGAGGCAGGCTCCTTACTGTGGAACCTGCTTAAGATTCTCTCTGTCCTTCTGCCCCTCCCCCTCCCTCCCTCCTTTGGGGGGGGGGAATTCCTGTTATGTGCTGAGCCTGAGATGAGCCTGGCACCTAGGAAGTGCTCTGACATCAGGGGCAGCCGCTGTGGGCAATGGCAGTATACCAGTCTGGGTGTCCCCTGGCCATTTGACTCAGCCCAGCACCCCTACCTACAGCTGCCTTCTGGAGTGTGAGATGGGGTCCTGTTAGTGCTCAGACGGAGCCTCTCTCTCCCCTCAGCCAGGTCTCTGGAGCACCTTTCCTTGTTGGGAGAAGCTTTTTGCATCCTGGATGGGGGTGCTGGTGGCGGGGGGAGGGCGGTGGTTAAGTAGCCCAAAGCCCATTACTGAATGGACCTGCCTTGGGGGATTATACTCTAAAGATGGGCTCAGCTGTGGGACCCATGCAAGCAGATGCACAGCCACACTTCAGCTGCCACTGCCCATGGGGTTGGGGCCCCGCCTCTGGGCTCCTCGCCCCTGGCAATGTGGTCAGTATTAGTGTGTTTAGTTTGATTAGGTCACTGAGTTTTTTAAAAATATTTAATTAATTAATTAATTAATTAATTTAGAGATCAAGTGAGTTGGGGGGGAGGGGCAGAGAGAGAGGGAGATAATCTCAAGCAGACTCTGTTGAGCATGGAAGCCGGTGTGGGGCTTCATCTCATGGCCCTGAGATCATGACCTGAGCTGAAATCAAAACTTGGACATTTAACTAAGCTTCCCAGGCACCCTAGTTCACAATTTGAAGCTTCTAAAGGACAAGGACTTTTTTTTCTTAAAACCTCAGTCTTCTTGTTGCCTCGTAGTGTGACTGGCTCTGAAGGACTGAATGAAATGAAAGACCACTAGGCAGGCACGTGGTCAGAACAGGGTAAAGGGACAGTGACTACCATGTCTTGTCAGGCATTGAGTAAGCCAAGGTGGGCACCTCAGGCAGGTCTTCTAGAGGCCTGGGCACCACCTGCCCTGTGCTCTCTACCTGTACTGATGTGGGAGGCTGACAGGCCTGGAATGTGTGCAGCCTTCTTGGTGAGCTCAGGGATTTCCCCTGTCCTGTTCCTGGGTCCTAACACCCACTTCCTATTTGGGGCTTGGCACCCTCTTCAGAAAGGGAGTGCTTTAAAGGCAGGGCCCACATGGCACCTGGCATAGAATGGGTGCTTAAGAAACACTTGTCCACTGAGGCATACACTTGCCGGCTGGGCCTGGGAGCTCTGCCCAGGGAGCTGGCCAGGGACAGTGCTCATGACCTGGCCTGCCCAGCAGGCTAGCCCCAGGCCTGTGGCACCACCCAGCTTCATACCCAGTGGAGACAGATGGCTTGAACCCCAGGAGGTTGGCCAAGAACTGGAATTTCCCCTGAGGAGGTAGCCTCTTCTACCATCCTCTGGCCTGGCCTGGAGCAGGGTGACTGGGAGGTCACCTTAGCCACACCAGTGAGCCCTCCTCTTGGGACTGTAGTGCCAGGATGGGGCCCCCTCGGGAGCAGGCATGCTCACATGCCGTGTCTCCACCGTGGGGCTCAGGCTGCGACCAAATCCTGCTTGGCTACTGGCTACTGGCTGTGACCTTTGGGTGTTGATTGCTTGTCCTGAGTCCATTTCCTTGTCTGTAAAATGGAGGTGCTTCCACACCATGGAGCACTATGCAGCGGTAAAAAGAAATGGAATACCAATCCGTGCTAAAGTATGGATGAACCTTGAAAATGTGCTCAATGAAAGAAGACAGACATAAGGTCTGGGCTCATGAAGTATCAGAATAGGCAAGTCCATAGAGACAGCACATTGGTGGTTTCCAGGGACTGGTGGGGACCAGGCAATGGGGAGCTACTGCTTAACGGCTGCAAGTCCCCTTTTGGGGGAAACATAATTCATGGCAAGATAGAGGTCCTGGTTGCACAATGTTGTGCACGTGCTAAATGCCACTGAATTGTGCACTTTAAAACGGCTCACTTTCTGTCACGTAAATGTCACCTTGGTAAAAATGATGGGCTCGCTGCTGACCTCACTAGGGGGTTGGGAGCATCCGGGGAGCGGGTGCGTGAGAGGCCCTGGCTGGATGCTGGCAATTGGGAACAGAAGCCGCATCACCCTGGCGGCCATACTACCAGTTCCCTTCCTCGCTCTGCCCTGGACTGTGGGGTCTGACACAGAGGCCCAGGTGGAGGTGAGGGCAGGGGGCCTAGCCAGGCCTATCCCCTCAGCCAAGGGAAAAGGGAACTTCACTGGCTGCTTCACCAGCTGTGGTCCAGGTTCCTATGCTCGAGACCCAGGCTCCAGCCTCTGATTTGCTGGGCAGCTTTGGGCTGGCCCTTCAACCCTGGCCCATTTCTCAATCTGCTCATACCTGCCTCTGCCTACCTTGGAAAGTATGTGGCTACTGTATTGGACATGTCACCCTTGTCACATCACTGTGGCCCAACTCCCATCTTCTTCACAGTGTACACCATTGTCGGACAATGTATTAGGAACCTCTTGGTTGTGTTTATCATGTGTCTTCCACATAGAATGCAAGTTCCGAGGCACCTGGGTGGCTCATTTGGTTAAGCATCTGCCTTCAGCTCAGGTCCTGATCCCAGGGTCCTGCTCAGCAGGAAGTTTGCTCCTCCTTCTCCCTCTGCCCCTCCCCCTGGTCATGCGCCCGTGCTCTCTCTCTCTCTTTCTGAAATAAATGAAATCTTAAAAAAAGAAAAGAGGGATGCCTGGGTGGCTCAGCAGTTGAGCGGCTGCCTTCGGCTCAGGGCGTGGTCCTGGAGTCCCAGGATCGAGTCCCACGTTGGGCTCCCTGCATGGAGCCTGCTTATCTTCCCTCTGCCTATGTCTTTGCCTCTCTCTGTGTCTCTTGTGAATAAATTAAAAAAAAAAAAAAAAAAAAGCAAGTTCCACAGAAGTAGATACGTGATCTGTTTTGTTCATGACTAGGTCCGGGTTGTTGTCTTGCCCACTTTGTAGATAAGGAAGCTGAGGCGCTGGGACATGGGACAGCCACCATAGAGCTGGGATTTCCACCCAGCAGGCTGGCATCACAGTCCTCACTGTGACCCACCCTAGTAGGCTGTCTCCTACCCTCAGAGCTCCTGGTCTAGAGGGCAACCTGGGGCCTGGAGCATCTCCTGCCTCCTCAGCCAGCTGGCACCTCCCACTCCCAGGACCTGGGCGGCCCCACATTCACCGCCCCGGAGCCTTTTTCTCAGGCTCACAACCACCTCAGCCCAGCTTCCTTCCCTGAGAATCACTGTCATAAAGAGGGCGAGGCCCTGATCTGGCCTGTCTCTCCACCCCCAGGCCTTCCTCACCCAAGGGAACCTTGGTTATAAATACGGGGGTCACACCTTGCATTTGTATTAAGCACCTTTCATCTGGGGAGCTCCTGGCTGTGTAGAGGCTAATTAGCTGCTCTCTGGGAAGAGTGAGTAAGAGCTGACATCCCAGCATGGGCATTGGCTAACTAGAGCTGGGGCTGGCCCTCCCAGGGAGAAGTGGGCGCACCACCACGTGGGTCACTTACTCCTTCATGTTTCTCTTTGCCACCAGACCTCTTCACAAGGGTCCCCTTTCTCTGGCTGATCATGAAGGTCACCATTTATTGAATGCTCACCATGTTCCAAGGGCTGGCTAAGCCCCTTCTGCTGGATGTAGCCATGTGTGCACACAGCACTGGGGTCCATTGTGAAATGAGAACCATGGGACTCCCATTATCAAACCTTCCTCCTTGTGCCACAGGGGCCAGTGCTTCACAAAGGGCCTCATGGAACTGATAGGAAGCCCTTAGCGCAGTGCTACCCGTGGAATAAACACTCGGTAAATGGTAGCTAGTACTATTAATCTTCAGAGCCACCATGTGAGGTAGGTACTGTATTATCCTCATTTCTCAGAAGAGGAAACTGAGGCCCAGAGAAGTTAAGCCACTTGCTGGAGATCACACAGTGAGTGGGAAGCAGAGCTAGAATTTGACCTGGATTAGTTTGACTCTAAAACTGCATGTTGGGCAGCCCTGGTGGCTCAGTGGTTTAGCGCCGCCTTCAGCCCAGGGCGTGATCCTGGAGACCTGGGATCGAGTCCCACATAGGGCTCCCTGCATGGAGCCTGCTTCTCCCTCTGCCTATGTCTCTGCCTCTCATTCTCTCTGTGTCTCTCATGAATAAATAAATAAAATCTTTAAAAATAAATAAATAAAACTGCATGTTGCTTTTCAGGTGCTCTTTCCTCCCTCCCCTTGAGGCTATTACACCCCAAAGGCCTGCCTTTGCATAGTTGCGGGTCACTGAGCAGGGGCTTTTACTCATCTATCACCCCCCGTAGTGTGCAGGTGAGCCAGGCTTGCACTCAGACACCTTGGGGATCATCCCTGCCCCCCATTTTTCAGATGAGGAAATGGGGGAGGGCAGTGACTGCAAGAGGATGGGCCTAATGGGAAGATGCCCTTCCTGCTCCCATTAAACACACTGACACCAAGTCAAGAGCATCCTTACACCAGAATGGCCTCCTTTTACCCAGCTGTTCAAGCCAGAGGAGCTGCCCAAGGGATGTGTAGGTGGGATGGGGGTCTCATGCTATAGGTTAGGGACTGAGACTGGGGGCGGGGGATGGTACTTCATCTCCTGCCCCGCAAGGTGCAGTCCAGGGCAGGCCTCCCCCTTGTGGTATGCTTGACATGTCACTGGAGGGACTCTACTACAGACCCACAGTAGGTACTTAAAAATGGTCATTGGAGAAATGGCTGTGTCCTGGACCCACAGTGCGGGAGATGAAGTGTGGAATGTACAGAAGGTTAGGAGGGTATGCCATATCTTCTCCCCATTGCTCGGTGAACTGGATCCATCAAATGTGGCTCTCCTTTAGATGTTAGGAAGGGGCCTAAACAAATCTGGTTTGGGCAGCAGTAAGTTGGGCCACAGGCACTTAGCTGAGGTTCCCACAGGTGGGACACCCTTCTTGGGTGCTGAGGGAATGGCTAAATGCTCAATAACCACCTTCTCTCCTCTTCCCCTTTGAGTGTTGACGTTTCTGAAGAGTCAGGTCTCTGGGTGCCTGCCCCCCAGCTCTGCCCCTCCAACTTCTGCACTTCCCTTGGACTCTGCAGCGTCTCCCTGCTCTACCTGCAGCCTCACCCCTCCTACCCAGATCTCTCTCCTCCTTCTGGCCTCAGCTTAAGGGTTTCCTCAGAGAGGCCTTCTCCAACAGCCCATCCCAATTTGAAACGAGTTTCCCCTATATATATATATGTTCTTTGAGCACTTTATTCTTTTTCTTCACAGGAATTCGAGAACTTTTCAAATGGAATCTTACATTTATGAGATTATTTGTTCAAAACAAGTCTGTCTCCTCTGTGAGAATAGGCCCCACAAGGGTGGAAACTTGGTCATGGGTCACTTCTTGTCCTTAGGGCCCAGCAGGTGCATTATCTATTCACGAATGATGCCAGAATCGCTAGGACAGGATGAGCCAACTGAGCCGGTTCTGTAAATGTGGTCTCAGGAGCAGTGGCAGCAGCAGCCCCTGGGAACTGGTCAGAAATGCAAATTCTCTGATCTGAGGTGTGGGACCCAGCAACAGTGGGTTTGAACCTATTGTCCCGGCACCCTGGTGCGTGCTGAAGTTTGAGAACCCCTGGAGGAAGCAGATCCCCTGCCCTTCCACCGGCGTGCCCTGTGGCAGACGGCAGCGTGGGCCTCCAGAAGAGGCACGGGGGTGAGCAAAGCCACACGGTCCAACCCCGCGGAGGGGCGGCCCCTCTGGCAGGAGGCAGGCGGAGGCGGACGCCGGCCCCGCGCGCCGTTTGGCGGGCTGGCCGCTGGAGGGCAGTGCGGCCACGTTGACGGCGCCCGTGCCAAGGCTGCGGCGGGAGCGGGAGCAGCCCTGGAGGCCGCCCGGACCCGCTGGGCGGCTACAGCCCGGGGCGGGGAGGGAGATGGGGGCGAGCCGGTGCCGACCGCGGCCCCCGGCGTCCCTCGGGGCGGAGGGCGCAGGCGCGCGCACCCCGTCCTCCGGCTCCCCGACGGCCCTCCCTGCTCGCCGTCCGGTGCCGGCCTGGTGGCCAGTGTGGCTCGCCGTGGGCCTGGAAGTTTCGGCGGGACTGCAGGCCGCGCAGGGGAGGAGATGCCGTCAGGCCGCCTGGGGCACAGCGCCAGAGAGGGCGGCGGGACCTTGACAGCCTCCCCAAGGCAAAGGGCAGCCTCCCGCGTGACCCCTCCGGCGTGCAAAACAAGTCGGCCATCTTGGCGGCCGCGGCGGGCGGGGAAGGGGCGGGGGGAGGGGCGGCGACTGAGACGGGGGGCGGGGGGAGCCTGGGCCCGGGCAGCCCCAGCCCCCGAGGCCTCTGCGAAGCGAAGCGGGCCCCTTGCGGCGCACCTCCTCCTCCTTGCCCGGGGTTAGAAGAGCCTACGGAGGCGGTGAAGCGGCTCCTGCGGCCAGCAGGTGTTGGTCTGCAGTCGGATCGGATCCGAGGCGAGCTGCAGCCAAGTGCGGTGTCTTGTTGCTCACTGCATGGAGTGCCGCTCCTCCCCAGGCCACACGGGTGTCCGGGTGTCCGAGCCAAGGGTCAAGGACCGGCAGCCTGGGTCTGAATCTGAGTGGCACTCTCCTCTCGGTCCCTCTCCACCATGAGGACTTCCAGTGCCATTCCGAATGCCCCTCCAGGAGCCTCAGGCCTGCGGGCCACACCACACCTGTGGTCTTCCATCTGACCTGGTTCACTCATCCACACTCTCTCTCCTGTCATTTGGGATTTTTCAGCTTCTAAAATATTCTTTTTTTTTTTAAATATGTATTTTATTTATTTACTCATGAGAGACACAGAGAGCGAGGCAGAGACATAAGCAGAGGGAGAAGCAGGCTCCATGCCGGGAACCTGATGCAGGGCTGGATCCCAGGAACCCAGGATCAGGACCTGAGCCAAAGGCAAACGCTCAAATACTGAGCCACCCACGTGCCCCTAGAATATTTTTAATATCATCAGTCCTTCAAGGTCTAACTTACATATCAGCTCCAGCAGGAAGCCTTCCTCAGTTTTCCTCTCTTTGCTGTCAGCAGACTCTGTCCCTCCCCTTCTCTGCCCACAGGTGGTACCATTAGCCTTTGCTAACAGGACTCTGTTTTCTTCCTTGTGTTTGTCTTCCCCCACTAAATTATGGGCACCTTGAGGGGAGAGACCACGAGATAGCAGTGGTCTTAGTGTCCCTGACAACAGCACACATGTAGGTCATTCAGTAAAGGGTTGCCAGACAATCATGAAATTATTGAATGGGTTTTGGCGTTGGAAACAAAGTTCTCAAACGTTTTGAACCTTGGGCAAAGGAACATATAATGGTGTTTTCTTAAGCCCTGTAATGGAATCCTTTTGTGTTTTTAATTGCTTTAAGTTATTTTTAGTGGAAATGTCAGGGTGTCATAGGAACAAACACCATGGAGCTGAGTTGACCAAGAAGACTAACCACTGAGTCCTGGGATGTTGCTTCCCCTGTGTGGCCTCGGGGTGGGATCCTGTGACAGGGATGCCCAGTCTGCAGGTCAGGCCCCAAGGGCCAGCCAAGACAGGTCTAAGCAGGGCTTGAGGTGGTATTTGGGCTGAGGTCCCACAGGAGGCAGAAAGGAAAGTGCCTGGAGAGTCTTGGAGGAGGCTGAAGCTACAGGAAGAATTCTTTTTCCTTTTAAAAGAATAAGCCAAATGCTTCATGAAGGACTCCAGAAAACCCCTTTCATGCCTCACCCACAGATGATTTGCTGAACGCTCATTAAGGGGAAAACAAAGAGGTGGTTTTGTTTATTTATTTAAGAGGAAAAATGAATGAGCTGTGACAAAACAATTTGAAACCAGGCCCCTCTGAGACCTGGGCTTTCACTTCCTTGATGGGAAGTAAAACAGAGAATCGAATCCCCCTCCAAATAAAAGTGAAGTTAATAATCAGACAGCTCGAGCCCTGGCCACATCCTGTGTCAGCTCCCTCCCTCCCTTGGCTCACTGTTTATAGCTGCAGAGCCGCCCTCCTGAAGCCCAGAGTCGTTTTAACTCTTTCCTTCCCATCCCAGGGAAGCCCAACCCTATGGTGCAGGCTGGCATCGGCAAGGGCAAGGCTGGCTCTCCCCAGGCCTGGCCACGTGGGCCTGTTCCCCATGGGGCAGCCTGCCTGCCTCTCAGCCTCTGGCTGATAAGTTTAATAAGCCCCCCTTAGAGTCAAGTGATGTTTTCTGCTTGTCCAGCACAAAAGTCAAAGTGGCCGCAGGAGGGCTGCACCCACTGGGTATTCCTTTCCTTCTCTACCTGTCCACAGACAACACTAGGTATCATTTCTACCCCAGACTCAGGGCCCCTCCTCCAGGCAGCCTTCCGAAGCTGGTGGCTTCCAGGAGGTGCATTCAGATGGCAGGATGCACAGATATTTGGGGCTTCTGATTTGCAGCACTCTGTGCATGTCCCTGAGCTGCTTTCTATGAAGACTTTACGCTTCCTTCAGATACTTTCCCACCTTGTAGCACAGTCATTTCTTCCAGGAAACGTGGGGCTGTCAGTAGTGCATCCCCACCAGGCTGAGGAGGGGAACCCTTGCTGATGTTTACTGAGGGCCTTTTTTGTTTAGCCATCATTGTAAGCCCTAGCTCTGCCCTATAGAGCCACTTGTTATCTTCATTTCACAGAGAAGACTGAAGCTCAGAGGGCTAAGCACCTTGTCCGTTGCTACAGGGTTGATAAGTAGCAGAGCTGGAATTCGAACTCAGGCATGGAGGCTCTAAAGGCTGTGCTCTGCTCTTAGTCTCCCCTCCCCCCACTTCCCGCCCCTTCAAGGTCTCACAACAGAGATTGCTCTCTGCTCTGGAGCCAGGACACTTTCATAGAGCTTAGAATAATCCGGTGAATGCCTTCCGAAGTTCCCAAAGCCCAAGGACATTTTGAGAGTGTTCACATTCTGTGTAGGGATACCTCCCTCTGTTCTGGTTTCTTACTAGGGAAGAAGGTGCAAAGAACATGCAGCCAGGTTGGGCAGACAATGGTATAAAGGAGAGCCTGGGGCATGAGCAGATTGGGATAGGACAGACACTATCACTGCTTGGCAGGAGGCCACAGAGCAAGAATCTAAGGACTTGGGGTGGCTGCTTTCTCAGCAACAGGACTGCCTTCTGCTCTGTCCCCTTGTGCCTTTCAGTCCCGTTTGCCTCATGAACACCTCCTCCTTACTGGTTCTTGTCTCTAGGAAGCCACTTAACCAGTTGCCTGGGGACAAGTGGCAAAGACTTATGAACTGGCTCTGTGGGCCACCGCCTCTTCTGGGATCCCTGCCTCTGGATGCCGCGGCTATTTAGTTTTGTTCTTAGAAGGGTGTCAGTGGTTCGGTCACCTTGCCCAGCCATTTGGCACCTCGTCCCTCTGACCTGGGAAACTGTGTTCTGCTGCTCCCTGGGGTCTGGAGGCCTTCATGACCACTTGCCTATAACTCAGCTGGGGAAGGTTTCAGAGTTCCCTGCTGGGGAGCGCTGCAGAGCACAGGGCCTGCTGTCCATCTATGTATCCTGAACTCCTTGCCCCTGTATTTGGAAATAAGATGAACTGCTGAACGTCTGCCTTCTTAGGACCGACCCATCTTGCCATTCAAAGCCACGGCCCCCAAGTGCAGAGTGCCCTAGTCCTCATTTTTCAATTAATTCTTCAAAGAGAGAGGAAGTGGGGGCTCCATTCCAGGTGGCCCGTTCTTCTCAGAGCAGGAGGCCCTTCTGGAGAGGGAGAGGACAGCAGTGGCTTCTGTGACACCCAGTAGGGTTCTTGGCCCAGAGAGGTCTCAGAGTATGTGTGCCTTGACTTGTACCTAATTTCAATGTTTAAGTGAGGCCACTGCAGTTCAAATAGAACACTTAAGATGGGGTGCCTCCACTAGGGTCCTGAGAGGCTAAATACTGACATTTGCCAATAACTCCTCAAATCATACCCATCCTTCATCAGTGCTTACTAGTACCAAGACACTTAACGTACTTTAATCTCATTTTTTAGCCTCACGATCTTGGAAGTGGGGCATGTCTGATTCACCTCATTTTCCATTTGAGGTTAGGGAAGTTGTCCACTCTGCTATAATCGCTGTCTGCTGGGGAAAAAAAATGCATTGTGTTTTAAAATACACTGAAACCAACCTAAGAACAGTTTTCACTGAGTTTAAAAGCAGTGCCAAATGAACACCAGTCTCTTTGAATGTTTCTTCCTAGCCTGGGAGGCCCTGAGTGATGGGACACCACTCTTGGTTCTCCTATGTGTGGGGGGAGGTGGGTTTAGGTGCCTTCCTGCCCCCTGGGTGGTGGTCTTCCTGCCTCTTCCCCAGTTCTCCCCACTCCTGGCAGGTGTCCCATAGCCTCATCTCTTGTCCGAGAGCACATGTCCTCAGGAAGTAAAATGTCATGTTGCAAGAACCAATAAGACAAGAATCCCTGAGTTTAAGATGGTTCAGCTTTTATGAACTTAAGACATTTTATTATGGAAAATGTCAAAAATATACAGAAGACAGAGTAGTACCATGAATCCCCACATACCCATCACCAACATCGGCAACTCCTGGTCAGGCTTGTCCACTGACTCCACCATCTGCCTCCCCACCTCCCATATCATACTGAAGTAAATCCTATATATCAGGGCACACTGTTTTATCTGCTAGTAGTTTAGTATGTACCTCGAAAGAAAGGGGCTGGTTACACTTTGTCACACTGTCTTTATTTCACCTAAAAATTAATAATACCCCTTAAATGTTAACAAGATTCAGTTAGCATTCACAGTTCCAGAACATTTTTGAACTCTTTGCCTTTCTACTTTAAGAAAGAAAATTGGCCCTGAAATAAGAATTTCTCAGCATTTGGTCATATCCTCGCAGGCTAGCTCCTAAAAGGACAGATCTCTGAATTTGGGCATAAAGGCCCGGGTATTAACTCTCTGAGGCTTGTGATCCCTGCTCAAGCTTGCTCCCCAACGATGGCCCTTGGCCTGGCTGGCGCAGAGCACATAGTGGGTACTAGGTAACTACACGCTGGGGTCCATGGAAGGATGAACACATGCAAGGGTGGGGACACTGACGAGTTGAGCTAATGCGGGAGGACTGGAGCGCAGCCCCCTGCGTCCTCCCACCCACGCTGTGAGTGGCTGTCCTTGGCTCTCCCTGCAGTCTCCACCCGCCAGCTGCCTGGGCCTCCTCTGGGACCCTCTTCTCTCTCTCTTGCTCGGGATACTTGACCGCGTTCCAATGACTCCGTGGAACCCCACTTTGTGGGGCCTCCAGCCTCCTCCTTGGTCTTGCCAATTTGCTGCAGAACATACAGCAACAGTTGACTAGGGGGGTGCTTTTAGGGAGGGGAGCTGCTCACATGTGCCAAGCGCCTTGCTCATCTGTCCTCACAGCAGCAGCCCCAGGAGATGGGGATTGCTGTCACTGCCATTTCATAGCGGAGGAGACGGAAAAGGCAGGTAAGTCCCTTGTCTGCCTAGGCGGTGGCAGTGCCGGGGATCTGAAAGTGGTCAGGCCTAACACGGGCAAACATTAAGACTTGTTTGGCAAACTGCACGGCAGCTTGGCCCAGGACCAGGCACTTACCCTTTTGAGGACAAATCTCAACAAGTTGGGATCTGCAATCACCATGCACTCTTCCCTGCGATGTTCACATCTTCCAGAACAGATATAGCATGACTTATTATTATACACACCCTTATTAGGAGATTAGCTCAGTTGAATGGAATAAATTTTAGGTCATTCAGCCTCTAATTTCCTGGTTTGTCTTTTTTTTCACGGTTAAATAATAGTTTGAGTCATAGATTATACGACTGTGGCAGATTGGAAGGTTAGGAGGGATGAGAAGAAATTGGGTTGAGTATCCAAGGCTACAACCTAGACGTGATACCTGCTGTACATTTTGCCACATCTCTTAGGTTTTTTATAGAAAAAATATGACTTTTGGAATGTACAGAACCAGGGTGAAGTATTTAAGAATTCTTGGGGAGAAGGGCCAGTGTGGGCACTGTTTCCTTTGTCCTCATCAGGCTGTGTGGCTTCCCCTCAGCTGAACTCTGGGAGAGAATTTTTAGGTGGCCTGGACCCCTGTCTACCAGGAGCCTGCCTCCAGACAGCCTGGGCACGCCAACGCTGGGCGCTTAAACCAAACTCGCATTTCTTACTTCCTTTGCTTCTCGATTTTGCTTTAGCTTTCTCCAGACTCCTGCTGCGCTCATAGAAAAATGGACTAGTGGGCAGAGGTGGGTGTGATGAAGTAAGGGAAACGAGCGACCTAAGCAGACACAGAGGAGAGGCCCTGGCTGACTCACAGGAAGAGGGGCAATCGAAGGCTGAAAGGCCAGGCAGACAAAGGGAGAGGAACCAGCATCTTCTGCAAGCCTTCTTTGCCGATAAATGAATTCGAGGCATGGAAGATGAATTTCAAAAAGCTAAGCTGTTTGCCACCTTAGCAATGAGAAAACTGTAGCTATTTAAGTCCCCTTGGGAATGCCTGGAAGGGAATTTAAATCGTCTAAGTTGTTTCCAAAAGTTGCATTTGCTGGGGCTCCTCAGGCTCTGCATAGAATTGGGTATGCCATCTTCCAGGAACCCCTGCTGTTCCAGGCACCTTGTGTCTGAGGCCTGGGCTAGCCCTGGTCCATCGACAGACAGGTGGACCTGGAAGATGAAAAGCTGATGGTACAGCTGCATCACACCCAGTGCTTCTCCATGCCAGGGCTCCTTCAGCTCAGTTTCCCCAGTGGGCCCTCCAGAGGGTACCATGATGGAAGCCACTCGGCTCTGGGGCGAACGGCAATGGTTTTCAGCCTTGCCCCAGGAAGATGACCTCTCCTCCTGAGAAGGACCAACGGTGGGGTGAGCTGGGGGACTCATAGGAAAAACATGGGCACACAGGAAGGTTTGTTTTCTAGGGCATGCTCTGCTCAGTGTTAGAAGAGTCTGAAATCCACAAGTGCAGTAAGACTCAGAACATTACTGAGTGTGGTTGGTTGAGGGTCAAACCAGTTTTAAACTCATTGCTGCCCCTCTTTCCCTCCTGGGTCTTTTTTTTTTTTTTTTTTTCTGTTGTTGTTTGCTTTCACATTCTTCTTCCTTTTCAGAATATTTATAACATTCCCCCTCTTTTTCATTCTCAATTCCCTTCCCCACCAGACTCTGCCTTCTTAGCATAATTTTTCTTTTCTTTTGGCCTGCCTTATTTTACATCTGGATTCCCGGATGGTTTACTTTGTCAGTTTCCTGAACTCCCTTCCTCTCCTCTTCCTCTTCTTTTCCTTCAGCATCAGTTCATTCCCCTAAAGCTTTACTTGGGCCACACAGGCTTTTATTCTTGCTCATCTGTTTCAGCAGTGCTGGCAAGGAGGAGGCCACAGCCGGCAGGCAGGGCCATGGTGGCAGGAGAGGACCCAAGCATCTGAAGAGTCTCCCCTAGCCCTGGTATCCCTGGAAGAGGAGCTCGTTTCTGGAGAGGGGGGCTTAGGGACAGTGAGGCTGTCCTCCTGTGAGCGTTCATTGTCAGGCTGGGGCCGAGGGTTGGGGCAGATGGTGTTTCCTCCATGGTGTGTGGGCCTGGGTCCCATTCCTCTCTGAGGGGACAGGTGGGGGATTCATCAGGTTGCACGCTAAAGGCTGGAGCTCAGGGGAGGCGCTGCACACACTGGGAATATATTACTTGCAAAGCTCTGTGCTGTGGGTGGGGGCCTTGCAGCATAGGGGGCTGCCTCTTGGGGGAATCTAGGTGTCCTTTGATACTAGCTCTATGGCCAAAGACCTGAGGCAGCCTTCCAGTAGAAGGCCCTTCCCTCCCAATACCCCCAGCCTAGCCAGGGGGTGTTTTTTAGAGCACAAGGAGAATGCAAATAGTGGCTGGTCATTTCAAGGTGTCTTAAGGGTGGTTGCAACACAGACTCACCTGTGGGAGGCTCTGAGGGTCAGCCCCATACTGATAGAAGCAGGTGGCACTTCTTGAAGGGTGCGGTGGCAGAGAAACCCTAGAAGTCGCAGCTGCACCCCTCCTGTGTGAAGTGACAGGGGAGGGGGAAGAGGCGCGTCCTGGCTCTGCTCCCCAGCTGTCTGAGGCAGATCGACTGGAGTCCATCTGGCCGTCCCCCACCGCCCCCACCCATGCTTGTCTCCCACCCTGGGACATTGGTGCCACTGGGGCCTGGCTGAGCTCTTGGCGGGCCTAGATAAGGAGTGCCTAGGTCAATATATACCTGAAGCTGAGCTGCATCCTGGGGTGCTCCCCAGGTGGACGTCCATGGGGCTGCACTGCCTTTTCCTAAGCCCTGTGGCGATGGGCATATGCTGCTCTGGAAGCACCATCGAAGTCTCCCTCACCTTCTCCACCCCTTGCTCTCCTGCCAGGTCCCATCAGTTCCTCATCATCTTCATCCATGTTCAACATTACTGCTACTTCAGAAAAATATCGTTGAGGACATAGAAGCTTGAGAAAGATCTTTGCTTATTTTATGTTTTACCTCTGTTTTCTAAGCCTTCAGCCCTAGAGTCCAACTCTTGGGGTCCAGCATCCTTTAAGAGTCTAGAACCAGCAGCTGCAGGAGCCCACAGGTCCTTACTCTTGAGCCCTGTGGACCTGCTTTGTCTCTCTGGCTGAAGGCAGAGCCTCTGGTTAGGGGACTTATGGGAAAGATGGTGAACTTTCTTCTAAGGTCTTCTCTTAGCTCTTGAAAGAAGGATGGGGGCAAAGATCAGCCTCTCTGATATAGCAGTTTGGTGGGGGGACAGGGGCATTAGGATCCTAGTAGCCTCTTGCCCTTCCTACCTGATTCCCACCTGAGCAAGCTCCTACTCTGTGGTCTCAGCACCACCTCTGTTCCTGCCACCTCCCTCTGCCTTTCCTCTTCCCACATACCGCGCTGTATAAATATTTACACCCCCAGGCTGGCAAGAATCTTTCCCTCCCTGCTTCCACCGTCTCTGGGAGAGCTTGTTCTCTTTCTGAACAGCTGCAGCAGATCTGGTTGCCTTTGGTCAGACCAGGGCAGGCCCTGGTTTGGGGGCCCGTGGTTCCCGCAGGGTGGAGAGTGCAGTTGGCAGGAGAAATTCAGCTCCGAGAAAGTCACAGGGCTGTGGCAAAAATCCATCCTCTCTCTCTGGCTGCCCATGTGATGACCCTCCAAGAACTGTCTGATGGCTGCTGTGGCTGGGGAGGGGGCAGGTCCTGCTTCCCAAAGGAACAGCTCCCAGGGGTGGGCTTGATCCATTTCTGGGCTGGGCTTTGCTGGAGAGGGCTGGAAGGTAATTCCAAAGCAAACTGGATGGTGCTAGGACAAAAGAGAAACTTTGTTTACTTGTGAGCCCTTTCCAATTTCTAAGTATATCTGTACCCTTTATTCTTCCTGAAGCAGCCACCCCAGTTCAGAGCAAGAATCCCTTGGAGAATCTTCATGTCAGGCCTCTCCCGGCCTCCTGCCCCAGGCCACCTTCCCTCCCTGCCACCAGTCCCTGTTCAGTCTTTCTACCTGGGGGCTGGGGAGTGGAGAGGACAACTCTCCTTACCCCATATTCCCTGGTGACCCTGGAAGCAACAGTTTGCCAAGGAGTGAGACTGGCATTTGTTGGGTTCCCATGGGCGGAGCACCGTGTGAGGTACTTCCCCATATTCTCATGTAATTATTTGAGTCATAAGCCCAGAAGATTTTTTAGCTTCCTTGTGTATCTCTTTTTCTGTCCTCAGAGAGCGGGCTGCATGGCACCAAGTTCTCAGACACAGGGCTCTATCTTTTCTCTTGTCACACTTGCACCAGCAAGTAAGCAACCAGGTTCAATCTCTCACTCCTTTGGAGTGCTCAGACCCCTTCTGGGAATGGGAGAAGAGCAGAGGTCAAAGAGGCCTGGATGAGACTGCTTGGTGTTTAGGGGGTAGACAGCCCCCTCAAGTGAGGGGGCAGGGGGCCAGGTCTGGCCTGCTGGGGAAGACACAGGGAGAAAGGTGGGAGACTGCAGCTCAGAAGCTCTGCAGCTGGCGAGATATTCCTGCTGCCTGCCAGCCTGCCTGCCTCCCCACCCCCAAAAGGTGAAACAAAACCCAAATAAAAGCCTGACCCGGCAGATATTAATACTCCAGAGCCAGGGCTGGTGTGCAAGCAGCCACCCACCCCCCTTCCTCGTGTTTCTATAAGCGGCTGAAATAAATTTAGCGAAACAACCCCACCCGTCTGAGGGCCTAAGATTTCAGAGCAGTGTGACTTTTATACCCTGAAAGCCCCTGTTTTTCAGAGCTGAGAGCTTTTTGTTTAAATTCCCTTTGGGAACGGAACGCTCTCAGTCTGAAATAATTACTGTCCTGCAGTCACCTATTCCTCGTTGATGACTATGACTTTGACACAGTATGGCTTGCTAGAAAGCTTATCTGCAGATGCACTGCAGTTTCAAATAGTCAACTCTACGGGGCTAATGCCTCAGTGGATCCACTGGGGTATTTATTGTAAGATTATTCTTCAGGATGTCTGAACGTTCAGCCAGGTCCCTCTGCTGTCTGTGAGAGGGGCAGCGGTTATAGCGGGCTAAGTCACTAAAATAGAAAGTTACTTATTGAGAGCCTACTGCGTGTTAGGTCCTGTTCCAGGCACTGCAGGTTGAGAGCAGAGAGACTGCTCTCTCATGGAGCATGCATCCTACTGGGAAGGGGAGATGTCAAAAAGTTAAATGACTATATTAAAAAAAAAACAAACACTTGCAACTAATGTTGTACTTAATAGTCAAAGACTGAATGCTTTCCCCTAAGATTGGGATCAGGTTAGAGTGTCTACTCTCACTGTGCCTATTCAATAGCATACCGTAAGTCCTAGACAGAGCAATAAGGCAAGAAAAAGAAACAGGATGCATAAGATTGGAAAGGAGGAAATCAAGCTCTTCCCATTTGCAGATAACATAATTGTCTATGTCAAAAACAAAACAACAACAACAAACACACAGGGAGGGGCACCTGGGTGGCTCACTTGTTTGGGTGTCTGACTTTTGATTTCCTCTCAGGTCATGATCTTCTTAGGGTCATGAGATTAAGCTCTGTTCTGGGTGTGGAGCCTGTTTAAGATTCTCTCTCTCCTCTCCCTCTGCCACTGCCCCTGCTCATTCGCATGCTCTCTCTCTCTCTCAACAAAACTTAAGGAATCTACCAAAAAAGCCTTACAATTATTTTTTTTAAATTTTTATTTATTTATGATAGTCACAGAGAGAGAAAGAGAGGCAGAGACACAGGCAGAGGGAGAAGCAGGCTCCATGCACCGGGAGCCTGATGTGGGATTCGATCCCGGGTCTCCAGGATCGCGCCCTGGGCCAAAGGCAGGCGCCAAACCGCTGCGCCACCCAGGGATCCCAAAAGCCTTACAATTAAAGTGACTTTTGTAAGATCACAGGATATAAGGCCAATGTACACAAAACTGTATTTCTACAAATTAGTTATGAAAAAATTAGAAACAAATTAAAAGTTCCCCCCCACCAAGGGGGAAATACTAGGTATAAATCTAACAAAACATGTATAGAATCTATGTGCTAAAAACTATACAACACTGATTAGAGAAATCAAAGACCTCAATAAATATACCTATCGTGTGTAGATTAGAAGACTCTACACAGTAAAGATGTCATTTCTTCCTGAATTGATCTGTAGATTTAATGCAACTCTAATAAAATTCCTAGTACTATTTTTTTTGTAGATATAGACAAGCTGATTCTGAAATTTATATGAAAAAGCAAAGGAACTAGAATAGGTAAAACGATTTTGAGAAATAAGAAAAAAGTTGGAGGAATTATACCGATTTTAGGACTTGCCATAAAGCTACAGTAATCAAGACAGTGTAGCACTGGCAAAGAAATGAACACACAGATCAATGGACAGTATCAAGAGACACAACTACGGCAAACTGATTTTTGGACAGGTGCAAAGAATTCAATGGAGAAATGATAGTCTCTTTAATAAACAGTGTTGGGATTGGACACATAGGCAAAAAAAAATGAACTTCAACCTAAATTTCCCATCGTATATAGAAACTGACTCCCAATATAGATCTAAGTGTAAAACATAAAACTATTAAATTTTAGAAGAAAACAAAATCTTAATGATACAGGGTCAGGCAAAGAGTCCTGGATGTGCCACTAAAAGCATGATCCACAAAAGATAAAACTGAAAAATTAAACTTCATCCAAATTAAAAACCTCTGCTCCCTGAAAAAAATTTTGCTCAGAGAATGAAAAGATAAGGGGCCGACTGCAAAAAATATTTGCAAATTACACATCCCACAAAGCAACTGTAGCCAGAATAGGTAAAGAACTCTCAAAACTCAACAGTAAGAAAACAAATGACCCAGTTAAAAAAAAATGGGTAAAAGACACTTGAACAGATACTTTACCAAAGAGGACACACAGTTAGCAAGTACACACATGAAAAGATGTTTAACATCATTAGCCATGAATTAAATGCAAATTAATACCACTACATACCTATTGGAATGACTAAAATAAAAAATACTGACAATTATAAGTGTTGGTGAGGATGCAGAGCAATCAGAAACTCTGATATATTGCTGTTGGAGATGCATAATGGTATATCCATTCTGGAAAACAGTTCGGCAGTTGTTTCTTAATCTCCACATACACTTCCCATTTGGCCCAGCAGTCCCACTCCTACCTATATACCCTAGAGAAATAGGCACTGTGTTCACACAAAAGTCTGTACACAAATGTTTACTGCAGCTCTATTCATAATGGCTCTGAACTGGAAATCCAGTGCCCTTCAACAGGTGAATAAACAATGGTGTACCCATACAGTGAAACAGTATTCTTCTAAAAAAGGAATGAACTATTGATATATGTGACAGCACAGATAAATCTAGAAGGCTTTATGTCCTGTGAAACCATACTTACTATGTGATACTACTTATATGGCATTCTGGAAAAGATCAAACTAAAGTATAGGGAATAGATCAGTGGCTACAGACTAAAGGACAAGGAAGAGCATGACTACAAGGCAGTAGCATGAGGGAGGTTTTTCAGGGTGACAGAGCTATTCTGTTTCCTGATCATGGTGGTGGTTACATGAATCTATTGATGCTAAAAGTCTGTACACCAAATGGAGGTCAATTTTTCTGTATGTGAAATTTAAAAATTAAAAAAAAACGGTTACAGGAATGAATATTATGCATAAACCAAAATAATTACTCTGAAGGAAATGAACATGGCATGAGGACATAAGAGTGAAGACAGATACCTGGCCAAGTTGAGGGGGAGGGGGACTCCAAGAATGGTTAAGGAAGTGATGCTTGAGCCTTTTTTTTTTTTTTTTTTTTTAGATTTTATTTATGAGAGACACACACACACAGAGGCAGAGGGATAAGCAGGCTCCATGCAGGGAGCCTCATGTGGGACTCTATCCTGGGACTCCCAAGATCACACCCTGGGTGGAAGGCAGATGCTCAACCACTAAGCCACCCAGGCTTCCCCCTGAGCTGGATTCTAAAGGATGGTTTAGAACTTACTTGGGCCAAAGGCAGGTCAATTCAGATAGAAGAAATAACAAGTGTCAAGGACCTAGGGCAGAAGGAAGTATCCTTCGTTTTCATCTGAAACTGACCAGAGCACAGGGAGTGCCCTGGTGGGATGGGAGAGGTGGTAATGGGGAAGGAGGAGTGTAAGAGTCCAGGCTGAACAAAAAGTCAGATTTTGCTGGACTGAGGGGATGGCTTTATTCTAAAAGGATCCCATCCTTTTTAGATGGGGCTGTAGGCAAGTGTGCCACAAGATCAGATCTTTGTTTTGAAAAAGATCTCTTGGGCTGCCCTAATTTGAGGGGTTTTGGGGAGAGTAGGGATAGAGCCTAAGTAAGTACACAGGAATCTTGGAGGTGGAAAGAACCTCCAAAACTGGGTTTCTCAGGGTAGCTGGGTGGCTCAGTGGTTGAGTGTCTGTCTTTAGCTCAGGTCATGATCCCGGACTCCTGGGATCAAGTCCCACATCAGGCTACCCGTGGGGAACCTGCTTCTCCCTCTGCCTATGTCTCTGCCTCTCTGTGTGTCTCTGATGAATAAATAAATAATATCTTAAAAAAGGAAAACCAGGTTTCTCAGTTTTGGTACTCTTCACATTTGGGGCCAGATAAGTTTTGTTTTGGGGGCTGTTGTGTGGATGTTTAGTAGCATATCTGAACTCTACTTTCCAGATGCCAATAGCTCTGGCCTTCCTTCCTTCCTCCAATAGTGACAACCAAAAATGTATCTAGACATTGCCAAATGTTTACTGCAGGACAAAATAATTCTGGTTGAGAATTATTGCTCTAAAAGAGACAAATCCAGTGTTTCTGGCTTCCTAGGAGAATCATCTGGGGGGCTTAGAAGATGCATAGGCTGGGCCTCACCCCAGACCAACTGAAGTGGAATCTTTTGGAGGTGGGGTGGGGTGGGATGGGGTGGGGCAGGGCATCTGTATAGCTCCCCAGATATTCAGCTCGGAGTGATTATTTGAGTATCACCTGTCCAGTCCAACACTCTCTATCCACAGAGCAGAACAGGGAAGCCCAGAGTAGAGAATGACCTACTAAACTAGAAGCAGAGTAGTTCTAGAATCCAAGATTCCTGACTCCTAGACCAGTGCTCAGTCCATTAGACTATATCACCTCTTGGGGCGCCTGGGTGGCATAGCGGATTAAGCGGTTAAGCATCTGCTTTCTGCTCAGGTCATGATCTCAGAGTCCTGAGATCCAGCTCTGAGTGGGGCTCTCAGCTCAGCAGGGAGTCTGCTTTTTCCTCTTCCTCTGCCCCTCCCCCTACTTGTGCTCATGCTCTGTCTCTCAAAAAAATAAGTAAAATCTCTTTTTTTTTCTTTTTTAAAGAGTATCACTTCTTAACAGCTGCATAGAACATGCCCTGGGCCAGCTGTGGAAGCCCTGCTTCCCTGAATTACCATCTCTGGCTTTCTGAACCTCCCAGTGGTAAGTAAGACTGCCATCTCCCCTTATGGCAGAGCCCAAGCCCTCCCTTTCTGCCACTCCTGGAACCTCTGCCACCCTTCTATCCCATTGCCAAATTTAGGGTGACCGATGTGTCCAAATGGTTTCAACAGCAAGGTTCAGTAAAAATTGAAAAGTGCTGCGTGCCAGGACTAACTCCTGAGGCCTGGGTAATAGAGCTGCCCGTCCTCGAGGAGTTTACAGTCCAGGGGGAATAAGTGGATTAATTCCCATCAAATGCAGCCGAATGCTAGAGTGGCAGGGCTGGGAGAGAGGCATTTTGCCTGCTCGGGCGCTGCCTGAAATCCCGACAGAAGGAACCTCTTGAGCAAAGCCCCAGGGAGGGGTGTGCAGCAACCACCAGCAACTGCTAGCAGTTTGGAGTGACTGGAGGGCAAGTGGCTGTCTGGGCTAAGCACTGGCTGGAAGAGTTTAACCTTCCCCACCATCCCAGAGGCTAAGTGACCTGCTTGACGTTGTGCAACCAGTGGCCAGCTGGCAGAGTTGGGCTTCCCATCAAAGTTTAGGTGACTGAAAACTCATGGGCTTTCTTGTGTCTCTAGGCAGGCCCAGGCAAAAAAGGAGGAGGTACAGCAGTGGCCAAAGTTGTTAGCTGGACCATTTCATGGATGTTTATTATGAAGAATCCTTTTGCAAAGTGATACTCCTCAGAATATGATTTGTGGTGTAATAAGGCCCCCCAGAAACGGTTTAGTTTACATACAATGGCTAGGCATATAAAACGATTCTGTGGGGTTTGAAACTAAGTACTTTATCAGCCAATTTTAGGCAGTCTTACTATCCATATTCTAGGGGTGAGAAAACAGAGGCTTTGGTCATGGTCTTGAAAAGTCACACAGCTAGAAAATGGCAGAGCCAAGATTTGGATCCAGAATGGCCCAACTTCCAAGTCTTGGACCACTGATTCTTAAACCTTAATGTCTGAGTCACTGGCAGGAAATAACTGAAAATACAGATTCCTTACCCCACCCCAGGGCATCTGATTCACTGGGCCTGGGTCCAAACAGAGGAATATGCATTCTACAAACACTACAGGTGGATCTAAGCCAGGTAACTCTCAGGCTGCACTTGGCCTGATAAAGGGCCTCTAATCCAGAGACCCTGCAGCAGTCCCAGGGTCTCAGGTAGAAGAAGTTGTGGTGGGCAGGGCGAGGCCCCATCCAAATAATTTGGGAGCTTGTGCAAGTGACCTGAAGCCTGAAGGGCTCTGGGATGGCAGGTCCTGTGTTGCAACCAGGCCAGGAGGGGATCCCAGGAAGGGGTGCCTTGGAGGGCGCTGATGACAAGGCCCAGCCCATTAGGGGCCCGGCGCCCCCACTGTCTCTCACCTGCTGCGAGGTGCGCCCACGGTCCAGATTGGCCCATGAATATGTCCATCGCGCTTCCCTAATTCCGAAGACTTTCACTTTCCTCCTTGAACAAAACCTAACACCTCCAAGCCAAAAATACCTTAGGCTAGCCCCTCCTGGCGAAGGGATCGGCTCCCAGGGAGCCAGCAGGGCCCGGAAGTCGGGCCTGGGACGGAGGACGGCGGTGCTGATCGCCTCCCGGTCCGCAGGCGGCGGTGCAGGTGAAGGCGCGGCCTCTCCCCACCGGCGCGGGAAGGAACCGGAGCGCTGCCTGCCTCGCCGAGGCGGCGGGGAGGGCGGCGCACGGCGTCGGCCCGGCTTCCTGCCGGGGTCGGCGCTCGCGGCCCTCCCCGCCGCCGTCGGGCACCTGCGGAGCTCGGCCGGCCGGCGCGGGGCGGCCGCACCCCGGGACTCCCAGCCCTCCTCGGCCCCGCCGGACGCCGCTCCCCGGGCCGCCGGGTCAGCGAAGGGTTAAGGAGGCTCGCTCCCTCCCCTCGGCTCCCTCACCCTTGGAAAGTCCCCGAAATGACGTTTCAACCCGACAATTAAAAGAGAGTTTAATTATAGAGACAGGCTCTGGGAGCTGGAACAAACTCGGCGGGTCGGCGGGGCCGGTAAACAACTCCGGAGCGAGCGGGCCAGGCCGGCCGCCGCCCCGCGGAGCCCGCGCCCGGGAGCGGGGGAGGGGAGCGGCGGCCGCGAGTTGGAAAAGCGGAGGAAATTCGAGGAATCGGCGTTCTCCTTGCGGGGGGGCGGGGGGAGGTAGGGAGGAAAAGAAAAAAGACTTTTTAGCTAGCCTGCGGCGCCGGGCCCGCGTGACGGTTCTTCTGGCCCATCCTGCAGCCGCGGGGGGACAGCGGGTGCGGGCCCGCGGGTGCGGGCTGGGCCTGCAGCCGGGAGGGCGGCCCCACCCGCTCCTGGTCCCCCTTCTCCCTCGCTGCTCCACCCCTCCTCCGAGCCCCCAGCAGATCTTCGCGAACCCTCCAGGGTTAAAGACCAACGGGCCTTTTTTGGTGGTGGAGGGGGGAGGGAGATAAAAAGACCAAATAGCTTCACATCAGGACGCAGACTAACCTTGTGGTTTTAACGCGCTGCCTGGTCTGTCCTGAAATCTGGAACTCATTACCTCATCACCCAGAAACTGCACGATGGCCCCCTCCCCGCCTTGGAGCTGGGGAAAGGAGCGAGCAAACACCCCTTTAAGAAAGAAACCTACACTTGAATGATTTAAATTAAGGTGGATGGAAGTTATTTCCCTTTCTGGCGCTTGCCAGATTTCAAGAAAAGCTGAAAAAAAAAAATGGGAGCAGGGGGAGGGAAGCAACAGGAGGCTGGACAGCAGCAGAAGGAAAGGCAGAGGGGGCAGCAGTCAGGTTAAAAATGGGAGCCATCAGTGTAAGTCAGAGGGGCCAAATAAAAGCAGAGCCGCTGGGATCACGTAGATTCGTGGCTGCAGCAAAAGTGGTGTGTTTCGCAAAGATTAAAAAAAAAAAAAGAAAAGAAACCGGTTCCTTTCGTTGTGATTTGGAAGGTTTCCCTGAGTCCGCTCAGAGGTTGACGAATACATCAGAAATGTAATAAAAATGCGTGTGTGTGTGGGTGGGTGGTGGTGGTGGTGGTGGTGGTGGTGAGAGCGCGACTCGAGCGCTCTGCTCCGCCCGCCCTGTCCTTTCCAAAGAAACGTGCTCATAATGGGGTGACCTAATTACATCGCAATGGAACCCGCTCTTAGCCACTCAGCGCACGGGGTTTCATAACAGACCCGGCGGCCTCGAGTGCTGGGAAGAAACGTGCGAGGGCTGAGGAGGCGGCCGGGCACGCGGGGAAATAGGAAAGAAACACAGCCCCGCGATTTCCGCCTGGGTCTTCGCTCCAGCACCCGGGGGGCCGTGGGCGACACGTTCGCAACTTTTTATTTGGGTGGATGGAGAAGCATCCCAACCTAACAGCCTCTATCTATCTATCTATCTATCTATCTATCTATCTATCTATCATCTATCTATATTACAGTCTTAAACGGAGTAATCTATGGGGAGAGGGCTTTCGGTTTCGAGAATCCCGTGCCCCCCCTCCCCCCATCCCGCCAAAACAGCGCAGCGTGACAAGCCATATGTTCCATTCCCGTGGGGGCGGGGGAGAAGCAACAATAACTTAGAGTGTCGCCTCCCCCATTTCTTTACCTTCATTCTTTTGCCAAAGTAACTTTTTTATTCATTGTTCAAGCATCTAGAGGTGTGTGTGTGTGTGTGTGTGTGTGTGCGTGTCCTAGTTCAGAGCGAGCGTGGAGAGCTGTGCGTTAATGATTTTTAATTGGGCGGGGAGGGGGGCGGATTGGCAAAGGGCATTCACGAAGATTCGGGTTTTCTTTATGAAAAACTTTTAAGGTTGGATGTGTCAAACAAATCCCACTCCCAGGCCTGTTAAACAAACAAGCAATCCGCCGGGGCGGTGGTCTTTTCCGCGACTTCCCCTCCCGCCGTCTGGCTGCAAAGCGCAGGAGGGTAAAGTCGCGTGCGGCGCGCGAAATCGTGCTGGGCTCGCCCCGCCGGGCCGAGCCCTCCCCGGGGGGAAAAGGTCTCCCTGGTTTCCCCTGCCACTCCACCTCCGCCACGTCCTGCTGGAAAATAAACAAAAAAACCCGAACCCCCTAGACCTGAATGCTTTGTGCGTCCCAAACTCCCGATCTCCTGGCCTTGCCTGGTTTGCGGAAGGCGGCCGAGTGAGGAGGAGAACTCGGGAAAAGTAAGGTGTGGGGGACACTTGGAGAAGTTTGGGGGGGATCTGCTCAAGATGGAAACCGCAGCCCGGGCGCTCAGGGCTCAGGACGGGCTTCTTTCTGCTCCAGCTTGCGAAAAGAGAAAGTCGAGCCCGCCTTCCTGCCCGACAAAAAAAAACAACAACACAACAACAAGAACCCCGAAGAGGGTGGAATGAGTGATGTCACAGAGCCGCGCTCGCAGGCTGACAAAGGGGGGGCGCCCCCTCCCCCTCGCGCCGCGCGGCCCCGGAGAGAGGGGCGCCCCAAGCGCCGGGTAGCCAAGCGAGCGCACTCGAAACTTTTCCTCTTTAAGAAAAAAAAAGTTGTGCGCGGCTCGCAGTTGGTTTTTCCCCCCCCCCCCCCCCTCCGGCTTCTTTCCTCGTTTCCCCTCCCCCTTCTTCCTTTTGAAAGTTTCTTTTTTTTTTTTTTTCTTTCCCGAGTTTGACCGCATGGCTGATTCAACTTCAGTGTCAATCAACTTTTTTTTTCCCCTCCTCTTCCTCATTTAAATAAGTTTAAAGCTCCTCCTTCCCCGGCCCACCAAATCTGAACTTTATAAATTGGGCTTCGCGCGCCGCAGCCGGGGAGAGTCAGAAAGGCGAGGGGCGCCGGGAGCGGGCGTGTGGGACTCCAGACCGGAGAGCCGGAGGCTGCGCCTTCCCCGCACCGAGACCTTCGCGACACGCCAGATCCTCGTCCCTGCCCCGTGCGAGCGCCCAGGATGACCACCACCCTCGTGTCTGCCACCATCTTCGACTTGAGCGAAGTTTTATGCAAGGTAAAGTGCGGCGGAGGGTTTGCTTTTAAAAGTTTCCTTTTTTCATCTAAAGAAAGATCCTCCCAAAAGTTTAGGTCTTGGAAGGCAGGGAGGAGAGGAGGGGGAGGCGAGATAGGGTTTTTATTTATTTTTTTTCCAGCCTCATTTCACCCCCCAGTTTAAAGGAATGTGGCTCTCTCCTTTCCACTCTGAGTTTCAACAGGTCCTCGCGGCGACTGCATGGGAATTTGGAGACCAGAGTTTTGGGGGGCGAAGTTTGAGTGGCGGGGCTGTCCCGGGGACGCGGGGCATTGGCCGGGACCGGGGCAGTTGCACGCTGATCCCGCCGTCCCTCCTGAGCTGCTCCGGCCGGGTTGCCCCGTGCGCGCTCTGGGTCTCGCCGCCTCCGTCGGGAGGGGTTCGAGTCTCTCCAGCCACACCGCCAGCCTTCGGGGTTAGCGAGTCTCGGGAGGGCGTTTTGCTGGGAGATTTCCCTCTCTGATGTCGAATCTGAGTGCTGGGGATCAGCGAGAAAAAGACCAAGAGTTGTGATTCAAAAGGATGTTGCAAGACGGGTTTGCAGTGGGGCTTCAGTTCGTCCCAGCGCGGTCCGGCTTCCTGCCGTGAGAGCCTCCAGTGCTGCAAACTTTGGGGTGAAAATGGGACTAGGGTTGTTTTCCGAGGCGGTGGGGGCACTCGACACCAAAATGCCGGCCGAACTCGAGGGGTTCTGCGAGGAAGGATTTAATGGGGCCTCCTTAAGAGGTGTAGCTTGGCAGCCGGTGTGGAAAAAAGGCAGGTTTTAAACACTGAATGTTCCAGGCGTGTTGTTTAAGTGTACATAGCAAAAGTCGATGGATGTTAAGTTATTTTCGCCCCCTCGCCCCAGTTTGAGAGCAGGGAGCTGCTAGGCTGCTTTTAATTGCTAAAGTGTTTCGCCTTCTTTTAAACACGTCGGGTCATGTCGCTCTCTTTTCTCAGCTTGCTTCTCCAGTCCGCCCAGCTGCCAGGGCCCCAGGGCTGCAGGGTTGGGGTGCAGGGACTCCGAGGAGCTGAAGAGCAACATCAAAAAAAAGTTTGAAATTTCAGCTTCCTTCCCTCCTTGGCTTTCCCAGACTCCAGCTGCCCTGGCGGGGGGCCTGAACTCAACCTACACTTCTTACTTCTTTTCCCGGCTTTTCTCTCTCTCTTTGATCTATTTCTCTTTTTTTCCACTCTCTGCACACCCCTGCCACCAACCCCCCCCCCCCCCAGGACTTTTTAAATGAACCTTATTGTTGAGAACCAGCTCTCAACTTGGTTCCTGTAATCCGCTCTGTGGGGTGGTTGCTGTTACAGATTCCCGATCCCCTGCAGCTGATCCTAAGGGACCAACTTTAGAATTTGCACAATGACACCCACATGGGCTGGGAGCCAACTCCCAGGTCCCCGGCTTGCACCCTTTCCAAATCTTGGGTACGGGTTGGGCAGGTGACCAGGGTCCCACTGGAACAGAAACCTATCTGTGGTGGCTCTGCTGCCCTCCCCCCTAAAGCCACTATTGACTAGGAGGCGGGTGGGGGGGATGTAGTGCCTTCCTTTTCCTTCCCACCTGCAGCTTTGCGTTAAAGATTAAACACTGGCACTCTTATCCAAGCCTGCCCTTGCAGCCAGAAGACTAACTGCAAAGGCATCTTCCCAGGGGAGGGGGTGGGGTGGGCTGGGAATGGTGGGGAGATCACTGTAGGAGACACCCCTTCCCTAAGCATGGGGCAATGAATTTTGTTTTTTGGAATCCCATCCTTCTCCTGGCCCTGACCCCTACCTCTGACCAAAGTGTTCTCCTGCCCCTTCCTCTCCTCCTCCCCTAAGCAAGATAAAGCCAAGGCAGTCTGGAAACCTTTTGCCAAAGGAAGGGAACACTTCTAAAGGAGGAAGTTGAGAGTCTTAGGCCAGGTCCTGTGTGTGTGTGTGTGTGTGTGTGTGTGTGTATGGAGTGTCCATGAAGGAGGGACTGATGAAAAGGGAGGTACTCCTAGTCTCTTGAGGTTTACCTGGTTTTGTTTGGGGGTAAGGGGAATCTAGAGAAGTCTGAGTTGTCTGAGATCTTTTGAGCTAAGGAATCCATTTGGGAGGTAAAGAAGTTAGATTTTGTGGATAAAAGTGGTACCTTCGGGAACAGGATATGGGGGCACATCCCAGAGGTCTGCAAAGAGTAGGGTGGACATATAACAGTTTGATATGGGTCGGGATTTTGTGGTTTCTTCTGTATGGGGCCAAAGTAAAGCTAGGTGGCCTGTCTGTGGGAGAAAGAGGGGGAGGGGGCATACCAGGGGCAGAGTTAGAGATGGTTCCTTAGAGATACAAGGGGCATTGCAGCTTTTGGAGGGGGCTGCACTTAGTGGTACCTTCTTGGCCCTGGTGGATGGCCGTTGTCACTAACCATCCTGTCTCTTCTCTCTCTTTCCTCCAGGGTAACAAGATGCTCAACTACAATACTCCCAGTGCAGGGGGCTGCCTGCTGGACAGGAAGGCGGTGGGCACCCCTGCTGGTGGGGGCTTCCCCCGGAGGCACTCGGTCACCCTCCCCAGCTCCAAGTTCCACCAGAACCAGCTCCTCAGCAGCCTCAAGGGCGAGCCGGCCCCAGCTCTGAGCTCCCGCGACAGCCGGTTCCGAGACCGCTCTTTCTCCGAAGGGGGCGAGCGGCTGCTGCCCACACAGAAGCAGCCGGGGAGCGGCCAGGTCAACTCCAGCCGCTACAAGACCGAGCTGTGCCGCCCCTTCGAGGAGAATGGCGCCTGTAAGTACGGGGACAAGTGCCAGTTCGCACACGGCATCCACGAGCTCCGAAGTCTGACCCGCCACCCCAAGTACAAGACGGAGCTGTGCCGCACCTTCCACACCATCGGCTTTTGCCCCTACGGGCCCCGCTGCCACTTCATCCACAACGCTGAGGAGCGCCGCGCCCTGGCTGGGGCCCGGGACCTCTCCGCCGACCGTCCCCGCCTCCAGCATAGCTTTAGCTTTGCTGGGTTTCCCAGTGCCGCCGCCACCGCTGCCGCCACGGGGCTGCTGGACAGCCCCACGTCCATCACCCCACCCCCCATCCTGAGCGCCGATGACCTCCTGGGCTCACCCACCCTGCCCGATGGCACCAATAACCCCTTCGCCTTCTCCAGCCAGGAGCTGGCGAGCCTCTTTGCCCCTAGTGTGGGGCTGCCTGGGGGTGGCTCCCCAACTACCTTCCTCTACCGGCCCGTGTCCGAGTCCCCCCACATGTTTGACTCTCCCCCCAGCCCTCAGGATTCTCTCTCGGACCAGGAGGGCTATCTGAGCAGCTCCAGCAGCAGCCACAGTGGCTCAGATTCCCCCACCTTGGACAACTCAAGACGCCTGCCCATTTTCAGCAGACTTTCCATCTCAGATGACTAAACCAGGGTAGGGAGGGACCCCCTGCCTACTCCACCCCTCCCATCCCTACCCTCACCTCCCTACCCAGCCATTCCCAACATCCTGACAACCCCAACATTAACAAGGTTAAGCTCAACCCCTTTGCCCCAGAACCTTGGAATGCCCCCTCCCCCCTCATAATCCCCACCCCCTTCCCCTAACATAAGGACAAGTCAATTTGTCAGTAGCTTCCTCTGGCTTGAAACCCCCTCTCCTCGATTTTATAGTCCACTTACCACGCATAACAGACAAGTCCCATATTTGTCAGTAGATGCCTTTCCCCCCGGCTTAAGCCTTAAGTGCCAAATCACAAAAGAAAAAGCAGTAACAGTTTACAGAAGCAATTTAGTGCCTTGTAATCTAACTTTGTCACTGTGACTACATTACCTCTTCAGCGCCAGAGGGCACCCGTGGGCCTCCCGGAGCCTCTGCCCATGGGGAGGGGGAGGGGACCCAGAACCAGCAGCTCCCTCCACTGGCGACCCAACTGCACCTTCCCTTATTTCAGCCTCCCACACACTTCCTCCTCCCTCTCCCCATGACCCCCACACCCTTCTTGGGAGCGTTGTTGCCAGACTCGGGTTTTTGGGGAAACCTATCTTGACATTCAAAACCTTTTTCTTCCCGACCTGAACCTCTGATGACTAATCTTGCCTGGGTTCGTGTAGGTCTACAGGAAGGAAGACTGAAAAAGTGGATGAAGATTGTGACATAGTGGGACTTTGTGATTTAATTTTTTGTCTTTTTTTTTTTTAAGTGGGGAGGATGGGGAAGCTAGATGGACTATGAGAGACTTGATTTTGGTGCTAAAGTTCCCCAGTTCATATGTGACATCTTTAAACAACAACAACAAAAAATAACAAAAAAAAGAGAGAAAAGCTAAAAAAACATGTAAGGGGTGAGCAGTTAATGGTATTCATTCCACATACAATATCTGTGTAAAACGATTTCCTGTAGAAGTAGCTTTAATGGTTTTTGCTCTAGAATACCGTAGGTCTATCCTTAGAGCACTCACGCCATGCTTTTTTCCCTGGGTTTTAAACTTCATATAACTTTCAGAAATTGGAGAGCAAAAATTTTGCTTGTCACTGCACATCAATATAAAAAAGCTTATTTAACTTATCAAAACGTATTTATTGCCAAAACTATGCTTTTTTTTGTTAATTTTGTTCATATTTATCGGGATGACAAATCCATAGAATATATTCTTTTATGTTAAATTATGATCTTCATATTAATCTTAAAATTTTGTGACGTGTCTTTTTCCTTTTTTTTCCACAGTTTTAATATATTATTCTTCAACGACATTTTTTGTAACTTTACACTTTTTTTGGTTATTTTATTTTAAAAAAATGAAAAATTAATTTAAAAAAATGCAAAAAACTGTTGGATTATTTATTTTAGAAATTTCCCCCCTTTGTGTTGGACTGCAAATTGAGTTTCTTCTTCTTTAGGCCTTTCCACAACTAGGACTGAGAATGTATGTAAAAGTTCTGTGACAGTACAGAAGGAAAACAACTTTTATGTATGGCTTCTAAAAGGGAAAAAAAAAAAAAAAGAAACCCTTTGACTTCCACGTGCCCATCTCAAGACATTCCGATTGCAGATTTGAGGTTCTGGATTCCAGGCTTGGAGTTCTCCAATGTTAATGCAAACAGAACTGGCACACACACATTAAGATGAATGTAATTATTCCTCTTGCTGGTCACTACCGTCGCTTCCTATTTCTCTTTCTTTGTGTGAATTTATTTAAAAGAAAAAAAAACTTTTTTGTAACGACTATTTGCAGTTTAAAAATCAATAAACCCCGTTTTTTTTTCAAGAAACATGGATGGTGAAGCTAGTTTTACTTCATTTGTGGTTTCACTTTGCCTGTAGGTTTGTCCTTTCCTTGTATGGGATGCAGGTGCTGGGGAGAAGTGGGGGGGCCCTGGTTGCTTCCCCCCCCTTCCTTACAGCTTAAATTCAGGGCTGTAGCTCCCTCTGTTGATGCTGGAAGTCTCAGCTTAGAAGGGATGGGATGGAAATTTTTTGCAAAGGAACCCGGACTTCTCTATTGTCCTCCCAGAGTGTTGGTTCTTGACACGGGACCAACCTTGGGCACCGGGGCAGCTTTGGAGGTTATTCAGAAGAGCTGATGAGGCCCATGGTTTGCCAGTCTTCTCCAGTCTGTGGTCTTCAATCCTCTGGGTGGTGATTGGAGTCCCAAAATGGTGGAGGGGGAACCTAGCACCTGGTACTTCAGCCATTCTGGGTTTGAATGAGTTCTTTTGAGTGTTTCCAGTCTCATTTTTCTCCCATGAAATCAACCTGAAGCTCTAGCCTCTCAACACCTGCCTGGGGCAGGCGTGATGAGGCATTGCAGGCTTAGTGAGGGGCAGCTAAGATGGCTAGGGGCCCAAACCACAGCACTGGGGATTGGGGTGGTTCCACAGGGAGCTGACATGTACTCCCATATCTGGAAGGCTGGTTAAGGAGAAGCAGCTATGAGAACGGTCAGTCATTAATAGGAAGTCCTTAGGAGTTCCCAACCCCTTACTCTTGTTACACCTCTAATGTCAAGTGGAATACGTAGGTTGTCCTCTTGGGAAGAGTGGGCTCCCCTTGGCCTAGAAGCACTGCAGCTAAGGCCAGATGACCACTCAGAAGGGGTTGTTTTGCCTGCCCGTGAGGCTGGATCCTACTGAAAAGGATCCAGCCTGAAGAAGACCCTGGATCTGGGTCTCGAGAGCAGTTCTTTTTTGGAGAGGCAGGGATGGATATTGCTATTTGAGGCTGCCTTTGGTTCCTTGCACTCAGTGAGTTGGGGTGTGTGTGCAGGGAGTAAGTTGAATTTCTGCCTTGACTCCACCTGGCTTCTCCCAAAGGCAGATCTGCAGCAGACATGGGCTGGACTTGCCCTTGGGGCTTGGGAAGACCCACCTTACCTACCCAACTTATACTTCCCTGGACAGCAGGTTCCAGCTGGGGGGCAGAGGCATGATAGAGAAAAAAGGGCAATGACCTTTCCTAGGGCAGGGGCTGCCAGTGGAGGTAAGGGAAAAGCAGCCCTTCTTGGGACTGGAGTGAACCTAAGCTACTTGTCCCTGAAGGAGGGAATGAGGTGTGTGTGTGTGTGTGTGTGTGTGTGTGTGTGTGTGTGTGTGTGTTGAGTGGTGATGGTGGTGGTTGGGGCATGTGATCTTCCTCACTGACTAAAGGCAAAGACATTTAATGGTTACCTCGAGCTCATTCCGTGCAGGCATAGATGAACATACGGCAGACATCTTTCTAGTTCTGTAGCTCATGGTAACAAGGGTTGGGTTCCCAGGGGCTAAGGATACCCACTGGCCTGTCCAGAATTTCTTCAGTTGGAGTCGATCCCTTGAGTGATACCAATGGTAGAAGCATGGTCTCCTGGAGGGAAGGGGTTGCCTGTACAGGCAAGGGGAGGCTCCCTATGGCCTTGGGAAGTTCCCTGTCCCCAAACTTTGATGCTTTACCCCACCTAAGTTGTCTCCATGGGAAATACGTGGGCTGCGAATTCAGCTGCTCAGGCCCATGCATGGTTATCACCACAAAGTTGGATTTTTTGCCATCTAGGTCTTCCAGGTAGAGGAGGAGATAGATCCAAAGCTCTGTGGAAAAGGACCTAGCAGGAAACTTTTGGGCCTTTCCTTCCAGGATGTTAGAAGATGGAAGGACGTTGGCAATGAGCCTGTGCTCTAGGATGGCAGGAGTCCAGGAAGGTATGAGCCCAGAGCTGGCAGGAGACCTCTATGCCTGGGTGCCTCTAAAACGGGGAGGACAGGAGCCGTGCAGATAGCTGGAGGTAAGGCCTACACTAAAGAAATGGAACAGGAAAGGCCAGGTCTGACTTTGTCAGCAAGTTCTTTGGGCACAACCACTACTTCCTCACTTCTTGTCCCTGACCTCGGGGCATCTCTGGTTTGGGGGCCTGCATAAGGGCAGGGCCTCCGTGGCTGTTGACCTGGCAACTCATGGTCTGGCCCTTTGGCTACAGGTCTTTTTCTCTTGAAGCAGCAAAAAGAAACAAACTATTCTGGCCACTGAGCAATGACTTACTTCCCCAGGCCGGGAAGCCTCATCTTCAGGAGGAAGGTTAGGGGCATAGTGCAGCTTATTGGCACTCTGGTGAAAAGAGGGCCTTTGAGAGACCAGGAAGCAGACATGAGAAAGGTTTCTCAGTCCACTGGATCGTGAAGCCCTGGTTGCCAAAGGGACAGAGAGAGTCATGATAGGAAGAAGAAGGGAAATGGAACCCTTTGACCTGGGTTCAGATCCCAGCTTCTTTTGTGTCGGCTGTGCCTTGGGCAGGTGACTCAACCTTGGATTTCTCATCTATATCTCAAGAGGTGACTGAGGATCAAGTGAACATTAGCAATGACAACTCTTCATAAGTGGCAGGTAGTCTGAGAACTTTGTGTGTGTTAACTCATCAAATGCTCATATCACCCCATGGAGGAGGCACTTTGACATTCTCATTTTCCATATGGAGAAATTGGGGTGCAGAGAAGTTCACTAATTTGTCACATAGCTAGCAGTGTTGGGATTTGAACCCAGGCAGGCCAGCTCCCTCATTGCACTTAACCACCATATCACAGGCTGGCATACTGAGTACATTTGGCACAGTCCCTGGCACATAGTAACTGCAAATCGACCGGTGTCAATTCCTGTCTCCCTTGGCCCGTGGAGACTTTGTAGGGACACAAGAAGCAGCCAGTTGGATTAGATGACTCTGCACACACCCCTCCAGTATCATGATCTCATGTCCCATGCGGCCTGGAGTTGGCATGTTTGTAGGATGGTGCCTGGGAGGAGGGGCGGGCCACCCCCTTGGACTTTCCCCTTTCCTGCCTGCCATGGGGTGGCTCCTGTTAATGATCAACAGAGCAAAGGGTGCCCCAGGGCCACCTGGAGAGTTGGCCCTGTGCCCTTCTTCCCCTGGGATCTTACTCCCCTGCACGTAGCCAACCATTTAATCACGTCTGGCTGGACTGCCTGAAACAGTGCCTGAGTTCAGAGGGGGAGGGGAGATACTACCCAGGCTCTTCACCTCCCCCTGCTGCCTTTTGGATGGCCTTTCTCAGCCAGGTTTCTGGTCTGCTGGGCACAAGTAGATACCTTGAGCATTGGGAAGCAGGACAAAACCTTGGCCTTTCCTTGAGGTCAGGCTAGCTCTTGGAGTTCCTGTGGTGACCCACCTTTTGGTGGGTAAAGCTTGGATTACAGAAAACCTTCTGGTCTAAGGGCCTACACTCCTTTTGCAGAAGTCACAAAGGGTTACCTCTGAGTTACTCTTGTGGGAAACTAATCTCTGAGGAGCCAGGGCAAGAGCTGTCCACATGCCAGGCCACGTTCCCTCCTGCCCATGAGAGCCAGCTGCTGGTCAGGGGATGAGGATGTTCCCACCACGTTTAGGATGTTTGCAGTTATTTCGACATGTTGGCGAAGACCAGGTCTCAAGGTACAGAGCTGGGAGTGACAACTGTATCTGCGCCATCAGCTTGGGGTACAGTGAAAATAAATATTGGCCATGGCCAAATCTGAGGCAATTTTCTCACTATCTGGGGCCAGTCGGGTAGCTGTCCCTCTGACTCCCAGTTGTACCCCAGGCAGAAGGAGGTCATGACCAGATGGGACAGAGTTCATCATTTCTGCCCACCCCAGTGCTCAGGGGGATGAAAGGCTCTGCTGCCCCAGGTGAGGAGCTGGTTTTGGAGTCAGAGAGCCATGGGTTCAAATCCCTGCTCAGGGTCAACCTCACTCTGTGACCTCTGGCTAAAAACTTAGCAAGCAGCTTAGATCCCCAGCTTCCCCATTTGCAAGATGGGGTGAGGACAAGGAGATGATGCTAACTACATCTATGGGTGAGCTTTGGCACAGTCACACAATGGAGTACTATGCAGCCATATACAAAAACAAGTGACAGGTAAACACAGCAACATGGATGAATCACAAAAACATAAAGTTAAAGGGGAGGGGTGCACCTGGGTAGCAGTCAGTTAAGTGACCAACTCTGAATTTCGGTGCAGGTCATGATCTCCAGGTGGTGGGATCAAGCCCCATTTCTTATTCTACTTCTCCTTCTTCCTCTGTTCCTCCTCACTGCTCTCTCTTTCTCTCTCAAAAAAAAAAAATAAATAATTTTTTTTAAGAAAGATTTTATTTATTTATTCATGAGAGACACACAGAGAGAGATGCAAAGACAGAGGCAGAAGGAGAAACAGGCTCCATGCATGGAGCCCGATGTGGGATTCGATCCCGGGGACCGCAAGATAATGCCCTGAGCCAAAGGCAGACGCTCAATGCTGAGCCACCCAGGCGCCTCTGTTAAAAAAAAATTTTAAAACCTCATAAGGTTAAGAGAAAGAAGCCAGTCAAAAAGAGTGCAGGTTGTATAAGTTCATTTATATGAGGTTCATAAGCAGGCAAAACTGAGCTACGATGATAGAGATTCCAATAGAAGATAGAGTGCATACACACAGAGGTTCATGGAGCTGCGTGCTGGAGATGTATGTACTTTACTGAGTGTAGGTTACACGTAAATGTAAACTCCTATGGTGTTATTTTAAGTGCTCATATACATTCAGGAAAAGTGAAATTCGTCAAAAAAAAAAAAAAAAGGAAAAATGAAATGAAGACTTGACCCAAGTGGTAGGCACTTGGTACCTTGTGGCTGGTTTTTGTAGTAGCCACGACCTGAGGGATAGCAGTCCTGCTCCCTTTTTATAGAAGGAGGGAATGGGTTCAGAGCAGCTGAGTAACTCGTCTACGAAAAGTAGGATTTGCATTCCAGCACGTCGGCTTTTAAGCCCACACAGCTGCTCACTACCCTAGATGCCCCTCAGTGCACAGGTGTTGCTTCCTTAGAAAAGCTCAATACAGAGTAATCCAGATTCCAGCAAGCTAATTAGTAAATTAAAAAAAAATTAATTAGTAAATATAATCATCTGCATTTAGAAAAGAGTTTTTTACTTTGCGGATTCAAAATTAATCTCCTGTGGCTAGTTGTTACCTCCCACACTTTGTGTGGGATAGATGGAGGCCAAGCTGGAGCCTGGCTGAGCTCTGAGGGGCTGCGGAGAGGAGGGCGTGGCTGGGCAGGCCAGCATCCCTGTCCCAGGATTCACCCGTGTGGCCTGCCTGTCCAGGCCCGTCTCTCCTGAAGGCTGATGGGGGCTGGGAGGCCTCCGAGGGGCCTAGCTGGCCCAGCCTGCCTGCCCTGGCCCTCAGCCTCAAGGGTGCATGGAAGCCTCATGTGGCCATCAGGGTACCACCTTTGACCTCTGTTCCATTCCATTCTTTTGGGACGTGGCTCTTGTATTGAGGCTTTGGAAATGTTCTTGGATCCTGACTGAGGGAGACACCTAGCTCAGCCAGGAGATCTGTCCACCCGAAGGTCTGGGGGCAGGTTCTTGCAGGGTTGATCTGCTAGGGCAGTGTGTGGAGACAGTAGTCTCAGTGCCCAGGCTGCTTAGTGGGCTCAGGCAGCAGGGCAGAAGGTAAGATGTTCCCTCTCAGGGTGGGGCAAGCGAGTGCCTCCTTAAACTAGGCACGCTTGGCACCTCACTCTTGGCACCCTGTCAGGCAGGCCTGGATGTGTAACCCTGCTCAGGCACTTACAAGCTGTGTGACCTTGGGCAAATCACTTTGCCTCTCTGAGCCTCATTTTCCTCCTCTAAGCATGGGTACAGGAAACACACCCTACCCTGGCCACCTCATAGGGCTGTGGTGAGGATCAGATGAGGTGGAGAGGAAGAAGTTTTCGGAATGAAAGCCCCTGGACAGAGGTGGCATTGAGAGTGTGAGAGTAGCTTGTGGCTCTCTGGAGGGACAGAGCCCCTTCTCTGCAGATGTTTAGTGTCACAACCTGGAGCGCTTGGCTGCTGTGGCTCACCTTCCGGTTGTCCTGCCTTGAATTCACGGGTGGTGTATATGTTGTAGGTGATTCTTCAAAATTTACCTAATAAGCATACTAACATGGCTCAGTGTTTGTGGAGACTTACCACGCATGCGTGGTGCTGGTTTCAGCCCTCCATCACACAGTCTCATTTGATAGCACCTATGAGCAAGTACTATTGCTAGACCCATTTTACAGATGGGGAAAGTCAAGCTCAGGACAAAGTTTGTATTCCCAATCACATAGTTGTACCTAGTGTGTCTGACCCCACACCACACAAGCTCATCCCCCACACTCCAGTCGGGAGGCAGATGTCAGATGGCACTGGGGTCACTCAGCAGATCTGGGTTTCTAATATTCATCCTCCCCTGGGGACCCACAGGCATGGAGGAGAATATGTCTCCCCCTCAGCCTGTCCTTTCTTGGGATGTTGCCATCCCGTCTGGTTACCCTCTCCACAGCCCAGGGGATCGGAGTGGTGAGCAGAAGGGATGCTTGTTTTCTGCCTCTTTTGTAAATGGAGAAACTGAGGTCCAATATAATAGTGGGGAGTGCCTGGGGATCACTCTCAAGTGCAGCAGCCGCCTTGAAAACCAAGTCCCCAGGGTGGGGGGGCTGTTCTGCCACCTGGCCAGCGGTGGAAGGAATAATATTTTAGCCCTCAGAGGGGTGTCATCCTGCCTAATGGTGATGGAGAAATCCAGGCTCCTGCAGGAGCCCCCTAAGGGCCAGGGTGATCACTCTCTAAGCGGCCTTCGGGTCCACCTGAAGGGGGGACCTGAGCGGGCCTTCTCTGGAAGGCACTGGATGGTTGCTCGAACTGGTGTGCCTTCTTGGGGTGCACCCTTTGCTGAGAGATGTTGCCCGCACTCCAGCATTCCCGGTTCACCTCTCATGTCTTCCTGCTAGTGCAGGGGTCAGAGGGAGAAAAACTGTAGGCCCTTGAGCTCTAGCCAGTCCCTGAAGCAAAGGAAGGAGGCGCTTGCCCATCAGCTCCCGACTCAAGCTGGAGGCAGGAGGGCAGGGCGCAGGCCGCTTCCGTGACCGGCTCCGAGAGGCCTGTTTCCTCAGGCCTCTTTCTCCCTGTGTTCCTGGTGCTTTTGCTGCCCAGCCTTGAGTGCCCTGAGGCACTGTGGGCCGCCAGGCAGTTGGTTTGGACTCAGGTAAAAGCCAACATACTTTTGGTTTCTGTGTTGTCCTTGCTTCTGCTTCTTTCCTTCTATTCTGCAGTTTCTGCCCTGGTTTGGGGCTGGAGCTGAGTCTGCCCGCACCACGCATGGTCCCTGTGCAATGACCAACGCACATCAGAGCCGAATAGGGGGCCTGGCCCCTTCGACGCACAGTCAGATGCTCAGGAGGACTCCTAGGCTGTAGGTCCACATGCTGAGAGGGCTTTAGGAATCTAGGCTTTCTCTTCTTAAACATACATTAAAAATCACCGGAGGATCAGAAGTCCATGCCAACGTGCAAGTGACCCCGAGAGTTCTATAGTAGGACCACTGCCCAGCTGTGGCTCGCCTGGTTTGGGGACTGGAGAAGACAAGTCCCACCTTGGCCATAATTTGCTGTGAACCTGAGTAGCCACTTCTCATTTCCAGCCTTTCATTTCCTTGTCTTTGAAATAAGAGGTTTGGACCAGATGAGTCCTTAGTCCTATGATTCCATGAATATCTTAGAAAGCAGAACGCACAGAGCCAAGGCTCCTTTGCCATGCCAAATGATGGGGCAATGGAGCCAGCACGGCTGATGCTCTAAAGCCCCAACTACAGTTCTAGCAGAAGGGACCTGATGGGTCTTGTTAATAATGTCAGGTGACTCACGAGGACTGACCCGGGACTCTAGAAGTGGATTGTCTGAGCCTCCTTTGAAGTGGTGGTCTGAAACACTTTTATGAACTGGAGCTTGAATGAGAACATGTAAGTCATCTCCTTGGTATGTTGTATTTTCCCAAACACACAATTTAAAATCAAAACACTGAAACAACTGTCTTATTTGGGGATGGTGCTTTGCATTTGAGCACACTGCTTAACATCATTCGCTGCCTGGTTTCTGTGACACTTGGGAGAATGAGTTACTGAAATTTGAAGTCCCAGGGAGGTAGATTTCAGCTCATTTCAGGAAAGGGCTTTTGCCCAAGCCAAGCTGGCCTTTGGAGGTAGGGAATTTCCCATCAGCTGTGATGTTCAAACCAATGCCAGGGGCTTACCAACCTCCCGCCCAGGCCCCCACAGTGCCCTCCTGCCCACCAGTCAGGTTCCCTGACCCCCATCCCAAGCAGCCGCCTCCTCCTCACCCTGTCGTACCATCCTGGCTTACTGCTTTAGAACTTGTCACTCTCTGAAGGTGTCACACCCGTTTATTTATTTATTTTTCTCCTTCAGCATCTTGCCAAACTCCAAGGTCAATCTGGCAAAGCAGGCACCTGGGCCCTGGTTCCCCACTCTGTCTCCGGTGTTTGGCCTCCTGGCACGTAGCAGACACGCAGCACATACTGAATGGGTACAATTTTGCTATTGGTATAGGCTTTATAGCTTCTGATCCTATGAGCCCCTCATCCTACGGGATTAGGCCGCTCAGGAGCATGGTTCCAGATGTTGGAAGAAGCTGAGGGAGGGCAGAGCAAGCAACCACCGGGAACGGCAAGGGCAGAGACTCTCTCGCTGGCCCTATCCTTAGGGGAGTCACCCAAACTTTTGGGGTTTTGGTGGCCTCATCTGTAAAAGGAACGGGTTAGATTCAGTCATCTCAAGGCTGACTCCAGCTGGACCACCTTGTGATTCAAGTACTCTGTGTTTGTACTCACTCCTCTGTTCTCAAACTGTTTGTTCAACTCCCTTTTATTAGGGGTTCTAGGGCTATTAAAACAGAAAAAGAAAAAAACCCAACCCCAACTAAGTAGCCTTGGGAAGTGAAGAGTAAATACAAGTGCAAATGGATTGTTTTATTCCACATAACAAATTACAAGGACTGCAGGTAGTCCCCAAGGAAACTATTTAATTAAATAATCCTCAGGTTAAATATAGATAGTTCAACCCAGTCACAAATTAACAACTGAGAATGTTTTTTCCTGATATACTTTAGCCACCTAACAGGGCACTCAGCTGTGACACACCTAATAATCTCTGATTTATTGAAATATACTTTATAAAGAGGTTTATACATTCTTCCTTCTCTTTGGCTTCTCTAGGAGATGGTGAGGAAGCTTGGATGTTTCCATTTTACCGGTGAGAAAATGAAAAATAAGCTACTCTTCATGATATCATGAAAGCAGCCCCCTGCGGCTGTTTCTGGCTGCTGGCATGTGCTGATAGGCAAGCCACAGAGATGGCTCATTTTTTGTTGATAGATAAATTTGGGACTAGCCTTTGCATATTCCTCTTTCTTCCCTACATAGTCCTCTTTCTTTGGAAAGAGATTTCTTCTGTATCCCAAAGTGTTAATCCGCATGCGACCTGTAACAGCAATTAATTCAGGATTCCCTCTGTGTTGAATCCATCAACACATAGATAGGTATTGGATACGAATAGGGTGTAAAATGTGCTACACGGTTCGAAAAGATATAGGATGTGATCCTTGTTCATAAAGAGTTTGCATTTCAGTTGGGGAGGTAAGGCGTACATTAATGAAGCCATCCTGAATGAGACTGGATTTTGTGCTTTGATGGCATTCCGCACTGATACAATAGCTTGAGATAATGAGGGGATGGTGCAGCTTGTGATACTCTGCGAATTGGGTGGTACGTTTAGTGCCAATAAGTCAGAGGAGGGAGAGGTTGGCAAGGGCCAGTGTCTCTCTGGAGAGAGGCTTGCTTGCAGCTCCACAGTGGCCTGGTTCTGGGGGTATGGGAGGGACCCTGCAACTGCTCTAAGCCATCGATCTCAGGGAATTGAATATGAGTGGCACCCACTGGAGCGGTGTGGCATGGTGGCCCTGCATCATGAAGAGCTCAGATTGCAGAGACGTAGAGCCGGTAAAAAGATGGAGCTGTCTCAAGGTCACCATCCATGATCTGGTTCAGCCCTTGGGTCCATTAACATGTACCATGCCTTACATGGTATTTCTAAATATTTTGAGCCAACATTTACAAAATCAAGAGATTTAAAAAATAATAATCAAGTTTTCTGGCATCTCTTGAAACATTGGTATATCTGGCCATGGAAGACTCATAGCCCCTTTTGGCATTGATTGAGGTGCCTGTCATGTGGATCTAAGTAGCATCTTTTAAGACGGCTTGTGCTGTCTGGCTTGTCCGCGTCCCCACTTCTCCCTGTTAGTCTCCAAGACCTCCTACCCCTTTTGCTCCAGTGGCAGAGAAATATTTCTCTGTACTCCCATCTCCACTAAGAGTAAGAAAAATAAAAGCCCAAGAGGGCTGTGTGTTTAAAAAAAAAAAAAAAGCAACAGGAAAAAGCCCCATCCTTCATAGAAACAAAGAACGTGCAAACAAACGGCAGCACTGTTGGAGGAGTTTAGCCCACCGGCCTCCCTCATGTACATTCCTGCTAGGCCCTGTGCCAGTGGAGTTTGCGGGAAACACGGATGATTGAATAACAGAGAGGCACCGCCTTACCAGTCGTCCTACTAGCTGAGGTTTATTTTATTTATTTATTTTTAAGATTTTATTTATTTATTCATGAGAGACACACACAGAGAGAGGCAGAGACACAGGCAGAGGGAGAAGCAGGCTCCATGCAGGGAGCTCGACACGGGACTCGATCCCGGGACTCCAGGATCGCGCCCTGGGCCAAAGGCAGGCGCTGAACCACTGAGCCACCCAGGGATCCCCTAGCTGAGGTTTATTAAGGGCTATGGGTGTCAGAGGCTACCTCGCTTAACCTTCCCAACAACCCCACGAGAGACGTACTGCTATCTCCATCTCAGAGTGGGGAGACAGAGGTTACCCAACGTGCCCAAGGTCACACAGCTACTTGAGGGTGGGGACAGGATTTGGGTATGGGTCTGCTTCACCCCAGACCCCATTCCCACCGCTGCTTCCTCTGTGCTGCGGGGCCCTAAGACAGCTACCCCTGGCCGGGGTGATAGATGCATGTTGCGTGGTGACATGTACATGCGTGCGCTGTCTCGGTACCCAGAACAGTCTTGGCAGCTAAAAAGCTCGCAGTCAATCTCTCTGAATGTGTGCGCTGGGCAGGTGGTTCCTGAGGCCCCCGGGGGCTGGGGCTGTTTGCTGAACTTGTTCCTCTGAGAACCACATCCTGCTGGGGGCTCAGGTTGGGCCTCCTGCCAGCTATGGGCAGGATATAAGAGACAGGCAGGATAGCCCCACCTGCTCCATACCTTGCTTTTCCAAGACTGGCTCCTCCTGTTCTGTAAGTCTTTCCACCTCCACCTGCCTTCACCCCCTAGACCGCGAGATGAGACAGTTGGTGGCTGGCAGAGTGAAGGGCAAAGCAGCAACTGTTGACAAAGCCAGATGGTGAAGGAGATGGTTCTCCAAGCCACTGAGGCCCCATGAGGGGCTGTCCTGGGGTGTGTGTGCACAGGGGCTGTGGGTGTGGGTTAGAGGGCAGTGTCTATACAGCTGGCTCCCTGATGGGAGTGGAGGAAGCCGTGGAAGCAGAGCTACGAGGCTGACAGCAGCAGTGGTCCTGTGTAGAAGCCCCTGCTCAGTGCCTACTGGTCTTCGTTGCTTAGAACTAAAACCCCAGATAAGGGTTTGAGCGCTAGTAGTTAACTTGAGAGGTGATCCCAGGAAGCCCCAATAGGAGCTTGGGGAAATGAGTCAGAGGAGGGAAGGCAGCCAACAAAGGGTTTGTTTTCAAGTTTGTTATCACTGGGGGTGGCTGGACCTTGATCTTGCCGGGATGATCTAGGAACCAGTAAAGGACACATGCCCCAGAGAAGCACATGCAGGGGGCAAGGGAGCTGGGTACGCACACAACAGTCCCTCAGTTGTGGGTTGAGGGTCACTTGGTCCTTCTGGCTTGCCGTGGGAGTGGGCAGGGGGGCTCCGGTGGCCAGAGAGAGTCCCCAGGTGGAGATACAGGTGCTACAATTGGCAGTCGGACAGGCGTGTGCTGAAGTGGGGAGGGCGAGGGGACGTGGGTGGGCAGCAATCCCCCCTCACTCCCCTTCTGACCATGTAGGTGGAGCATCATGGCTGGAGCTTGGGGTGCTTTGTAGAGGTTCTACACCTGTCCTGTATCATCGGCTTTTGCTACCTAACAGACTTCCTCCAAACAGTGGCTTAAAATAGCAATCGTTTATTTAGCTCACAATTCGGCTGGGTGGCAATTTGGCCTGGGCTTAGCTGGGTCATTCTGGTCTCAGCTGTGCCTGCTCGTGTGTCTGTGGCCAGCTGGAAGGTGGGCTGGGGGCCGGCCGGTCTCTGACAGTCTCGTCCGTGGCAGGCTAGCCGAGGCGCGCTCTCACGGCCGTGGCTGCGCTCCAAGAGAATGAGCGTCGGCAGGCAAGGGCTCTGGAAGCCTAGGCTTGGAACTGACACGGCATCACTTCCACCGCATTCTGTTGGCCAAAGCAAGTCATCGGGCTTGTCCAGATTCAAGGGGCTGGGAAAAAAGACTCTGCCTCTCTGTGGGAGGAGCTGCAAAGTCACATTTAGGAGGATAGGAACGTTTGTAGCCATTTTTACAAATGATCTATCATATGTCCCATGCCTTTAGGCATCTTGTGGTCTGGTGGACAATCAAAACCAGTGTTTGTTCTACTCTTGTAGACATAGTAGGAGTCTGAAGCTGTCTGGATCAAGTGTGGGAAAGTCTCTGTCCTGTAATATCTCCTCCACTTCTGCTTTCTGCTTAACGTTGTCCTTTCTTCGGTCATCTTTAAGAAAGCAATTATTTCTGAGGGATAGCACATTAAGCGTCTATTTACTGCAGCAGTGGTTCCATGTGGGTGGGAGAGGCAGCAATGAGCTGAGTGGGTGTGGAGAACATAAACTATGTTTGCTTTACTTCGGGCCATTGTCTGAACCTCTCCCCATGTTTAGGGAATGCCTACCATCCTAGTCCTACTGGGTGGCAGCAGAGCCCGCCACTTCAGAAGATGAAAGGGCCTTGTATACCCTCGCCTGGCCTCCCTTTGCAGCCAGGGCACGGGCTTATGACCTGGGCTCTGCCAATCAAACACACTTGCCCTCATGCTCAGAAGGAGGAGCTAGGGATGTGAAGAAGTGGGGATCAGTAAACTCTCTGGAGGCGGTCTGAGTTCCTGGGTAGTGTGTCCTTGGGCCTAGGACCTGGGTCCAGTGTCCAGGGCTAGTATACCGGTGGCATAAGCCACTGTGCCCAGTGCCTGTGGCTGGGGTGTCCTCACAAGTTCTGCGGTGTGTTTTAGGGGAATAGATTCTGGCTACAGAGTCTCAAACTTGGTTCCTTAGCTCTTCCACAGATTATGTAAAATGTGTGAAGTAGCCGTTTAGTGAGTTTCTGTTTTGCTTGAATCGGCTAGACCTTATTTCTGTTGCTTGCAGATAAGAAACTCTAACTTATATGGTCAGGGTGGAGGGGGCGGGAGTGGGGGAAGTTAACAGGAGAAACTGGTTCTTATGTCACTAATTTGCCCCATGTGGCCCCATTGGGAACTGAAAAAGAAAACTGGCTGTTTTTGAAAGCATGTGACACTTTATTAGTTTCAAACAATTTTTTCAGAAGATAAAAGTTGTGCCCTTTTAAGAAGCCAGTTGAAATACTGAGGGATAGCCCTCTGAGAGAGAGGGGCAGATATGAGTGTGCTTCCTGTTTGGAGCCCTGGAGCCAGACATAAATGTCTGAGACTTGGTGGAAGGCCAGAGGTGGCTGTAGGGGGTGATGTGAAACATAGCTGAGGATCCCCAAGTCAAAGGACAGAGTATGAAATTCATTTATTTTTCTCTGAAGAGCATCGAGTTGGATGGGGACATGTTACAACAGCAAAGTTGACAAAAAACATGTGTTATTTAAGGTCTGGTACCTGCTTAGCTAATAAGCAAAATTTTTTTCCTTAATAGAAGATACTTTTAGAGAAAAACCATGGTTGAGTGAATCACATAGGATATTACTGCTTCTTTTGGTTTATCAACCCTTAAAGAAAGTTTACGTTTGAGCGTAGAGAAATTGGGCAGTTATTTCAAATGTAGTTGGCATCGCCAGGAGGTTATTAATTCACCTCCCTACATAAAATACAAAAGAAATACACTTACAAAAGGCAAGTCAGAGAACATCCAAACAATGTACAATACGGCCCTGCTGGTTATCTTGGGTGGAATGATAGTTCTTGTCAAGACATGGGTGAGGGAGGTTAGCTGCCTAGCAGTAATGCTTCTTGGGCTGCCTGGGGTCATAACTTCACTTTTGGGTTACCCACTCCCCACCATCACCCAGGTAAAGTGCCTCTCGCAGGTGCCTGGCCTTTTCTCCTTCCCCGCACTGCTCTTCCTGAGTTACCTGAGCTGCTGTGTAGAACCCCATTGTGTTCCTGCGGCACCGTCAGTCTCCAAAGAGAGCAAATTCAGCTGTTGTCCCAAGGGCTGGGTCTACAGAGTGGGCAGGGTCCTAGGAGAGACACCCCAGGCCAACTTGCCTCCAGAGGGAGGTGATCCAGCCTGGAGAGCTAGACTACTGTGTGAAGAAAGACTGAGAGGCTCTGGCCCATGCCCATTCACTGGCGGTGTGGGTTTTGCTGAAGGGTGCAGAACACTTTAGATATTAACACATCAAATCTGCGGTGGTTGTAATGGAAGCCCCTCCTTCCACCCCAGGAGGCAGACTGCTCTTGCAGTATCTCCACGTGGGACCAGCTGGGTGCGAACTGAGCATGCGCAGTTCCAATATTCATGGGTGAAGATGAATTTGTGTGAGTGGCCCTCACCTGTGGTTCTCACTGTGCATCCTGGAAACCAAAGGAAACTTCTTTTTGGCCCTTGGTGCCACTGACTGGGGATACTCAGTCAACCAGCCCATGGCCTTTGTGAACATTTATGTAGAAACTCTTTGCCTTGAAGGCTCTCCTTCCACTTGCTCTTCATCTCAGTCCTTGTTTTACAGGGACTTTTTACAGAAACTGAGGCTTCTAGAGATCAAATGGTTTGGCCAAGTTTACGGAGGTGGTAAGGAGTGGAAATCAAGTCTTTTAATTCCAAATCCAATGTTCTTTATCATAATACCTCCCTGTTAATCTCGAATTTGCTCAAATACTGCATTGAAGAGAAGTGACTTAGAGATTTGTTAGTAGTCTTCCTTCAAAATGTTATATGCATCTGGAATGTTCCAGTCACCTTTTTATGATGTCACTTCAGTGATGGTTAATTTTATGTGTCAACCTGACCAGGCTAAGAGATGCTCATGTAGCTGATAGAACATGATTTCTGGGTGTGTCTGTTAAGGTGTTTCTAGAAGGGATTAGCCTTTGAATTGGTAGTCCCAGGAAAGAAGACTGTCCTCACCAATGCAGGTGCCCATCATAATATTTAATGAGAGCCAGAATAAAACAAAAAGACCCTGCTCTTTGTTTGAGTTGGACCATCTATCGTCTCCTGCCCTTAGACTTTGATGCTTTTGCTCTCAGGCCTTCAGACCAGGGCTGGGGTTTACACCATTGGCTCCCCAGTTCTCAGGCCTTTGGACTCAGACCAGGACCAGAATTTACACCATCAGCTCCCCTGGTTCAGGCCTTTGGGTTTGGATTAGAACTATACTGTTGGTTTTCCTGGCCTTTGGCTTGCAGGTGACAGATGGTGGGACTTCTCAGCCCCCATAATCCTGTGAGCCAATCCCTGGTAATAAGTCTCTTTCTCTATATCTCCATGTATCCTATTGATTCTGTTTCTCTGGAGACCCTAATACAAACCTCAGTTCCCCTTCCCCATATGCTCTGCAAACACACTGTTCTCATTGCCTCCCGCCCACCCCGGCTTTCCTTCTGCTGATGTGTATGGCGGGTGTCTCAGTACCCTTCCCTCCCCCCATCATTACCTCTGAGTGCGCAATGGGGAGTGGGACACCACAGGTCAGCAAATCCATCTTCCACTGATGTCAACTTCACTGGAAAAGTTTTGGAGGGGAGACTACTACTACAATATATATCCACCTCAGCAGGAGAAAGTCTACTTTGAAGACGAGTGTTTTTTTATCTTTAAAATTAATGCAAAGAAATTCTTGCTTGCAGCAACTGTATCCAGAGATAGCCCTGGACCTTCTAAAGACAGCTCAGTCTCCTTGGCAGACTGTGGGGGTTATTTGCAGAAATACAACCTTCATTATCTGAAAGGCTTGTAGGGTGTCTACCAGATGCCCCAGGACACTGTACTGAGTTCTTGTGTTTCTCATGCATTGTTAGGTAACTCTTCTAGTCTATCCTGTTAGGTTACACCCACTTGGAAGTTTTTGTAGTAGTAACAGCAAATACCTACTATGTGCCAGGAGTAGGGCTGGGACAAGGCTGAGGCCACCAGGGCACCTAGTATAGAAAACTCAGGGGCGCACCCGGTAACAACCTTATACCTAGCAGGACCCTGAGAGAGAGGGCCTTGTTGAATTTTGTACCAGAGGTTCCTGGCCTCTTGTTGGTCCAGCCCTGCCTGGTTCTTTGAAGACATTTTCTCATGTGTTTTGTCACAACAGACTCATTTTACGGGTAGGGAAAATCTAAAGCACACGGTGGTTAAGAAACTTGCTCAGGATCCCACAGCTGGTTCCAGCACACTATTGCCTGACACTCACTTTATCTCCTTTACTTTTCCTACAGCCCTGAGGCCGTGATCGGTCGCGTAGAGTATTGGTTCAAGAGTATTGGCCAATTGCTAAATTCCCGGGAATTCTGTGAGTCAGCTGTTAAACAGCCATCATTAAATAGTCAACGAGACAATCATAATTAATTAAATAAATTATATCAGAAGCAAATGTAATAAGTACCCCCAACCCAACCCTTTCTAGGTCTGATCCCCCATGACTGGGAGGGAATCCTAGCTCTGCCACTTGGCAGCTGTGTGCCTTCGCTGTTCCGTGAGAGCTAAGGAGTGAGGAGCCCTCTGGAGAATGGAAGGGTGGTGACGAGAACCCCGGATTCAAGTCCTGGTTTCACCCCTGCTATCTGTGTTTGTTTTCTCATTTGCACATTGGGAGCAATGCATAGACGAGCATATTGCCACTGATGGCAGTGTCCGCTGTATCCGTCACACGCTGTTGAACACATAGCTTGTGAACATTTGCTGAGCACTCATGATGTGCCAAGCATTGTTCTAGCCCCTTGCTTATATTTTCTTAGTGGTGTTCCAGCAACTCACTGAGATAAGGATTGTTTTTCTCCCGTTTTCAGTTGGGGAAATAGCCTCAGCACAATGAAGTACCTTTCTCAAGGTCACACAGCTGGTATGTGGCAAAGCCAGAGGTTCCTCTTGGACAATGCTTGTACCTAGAAGATGCTTAGTGATCATGAATGACCAGCTCCTGCAGCCCCCCTGGGGCCCCGTGTCATTTTCCTTGGGAGCTTCTAGATCAAGTGTCAGAAGGCATAGAGGCCTTTCAACTTTTCAGATGGTGGATCCTAAAGCTGGCCGGGCCCCCGAGGAGGCAAGGGTCAGAATCCAGCCCCTGCACCCAAACCCTCTTGTCCTCCCTGTCTGAGGGCACCTGAGAGGTAGCTGCAGCTGGTGCTTTGGAGCAAAACTCCCTCCTCTGTAGGGCGGGAAGAGGCCGGCTCCTCCCTGCACCAGCCGGATGCCACTTCTTCCGGTCATTCTCCAGGGCGGATACATTGTAGGAATCAGCCACGCTGGCCGCAAGGAAGAAAAACACCCGCTTCCCATACTCCCAGCACCAGCGGTGGAAAGCTCCAGGCTTGAGCTCCGAGACCTCTCCCTGGGTCCCTGGAGAAATAGGCTCCCTGAGGGGGGGTGACATGCCTCTGTCGCCAACAGGGCCTGAAGGGGCTGAGGACAGAGGCTATTGCCCTGGGGCTGAGGAGGCAGTGGGCCTGGGAAGAAGGAGCTTGGCTTTGCGAACCAGGCAAACCTGGATTTGAATCTCGCCTCTGCCTCTTATAAGCTGGGTGTCCTCTACTAACTTCTCTGAATTTCGGTTTTTCCATCTGTAAAATGGGAGAATACCCAACTAATGGAGTCTTACAGACTTGGGGCTTAAAAGTCAAAGAAATGGGGGCACCTGGGTGGCGCAGTCAGTTAAGCATTGCCTTCGGCTTGGGTCATGATTCTGGGGTCCTGGGATCGAACCCTGCATCGGGCTCCCTGCTCAGCAGGGAGCCTGCTTCTCCCTCTCCCTCTTCCCCTGCTTGTGCTTTCTTTCTCTCTCTCTCTCAAATAAATAAAATCTTTTAAAAAAATCAAAGAAATGTGTACAAAGTACATAGACATAAATGGTGGAAGGATTGGAATAAATGGTAAGTGAATAAACACTCATAGCATTGTGTGCCAGGCACTGTGCTAGGCAAGGAAGGTCCCAACAGGGGTGGACAAGAGTTGAGGACTCTGCAGAGGCAAAGAAATGAACCGAGAGATAAGATGCTGTGGGTGTGGTGCCGTGGTAGGGGTGTGGGGAGAGAGCAGGGAACACGGGACGGGGCCTCACTTGCCGGTACAGGCGCTCGCTGAGTTACTGATGAGACCTACTATGTGCCTGTGGGTGTTATGGGGGATGCAGCTATGAATACAATCCAGCCCTTCCCTCTTAGACACTAACAGGCACAGAGAGTCAAATGACGGTCCGAGGGATAAAAGCCTTAGAGACTGGGGCACCTGGGCTAGCTCAGTTGGAGGAGTGTGGACTTTTGATCTTAGAGTCGAGTTCGAGCCCCACGTGAGGTATAGAGATTACTTGGGATAATGAAATAAATAAGAAAAGCCTTAGAGACTAAGGCATAAGAAATCACAGAGGGAGAAATGTGGCTTTTAACCCTCCTGAGAGGGACAGGCGACAGGGAGGACACTGGTTCAGACTCGCAGTAGAGTCCTGCAGGTGACGGGCTTCTGGGGAGCCCAGGGTGCTCCTCCGCCTTGTTTTAGCAAGGTGCAGGACAGAGGCCAGGCCTGGCCAGTTTGCTTTCTTCTGCCCAAGCAGTTCTTCCCCGGGTGCCCCCTCTCTGCCTCTGCTGCACCTGTCTCTACTGGACCTCAAAGCCATGCTGGGACCCTCCCCGACCTGTGTCCCCCCACTCACACCCCCCGGGAATGCTGGGGGCATGCAGGGAGAGGGCGTGCAGGAGCTTGGGAAACAGAGCCAGTCCTTACACCCTTTGTGGGCTGGGGGGATTTGGAGAGGAGCTGGCCTTGGTTACAGATCTGTCTCTCTCTTTGGCTTCCTCTTGTGCCACTGTCTCGTGGCTGAGTCAGGTGGACCTCCCTGGGTTGAAGAGACTGTTTCAGAAAGAGTATAGGGAGTGCGAGGGTGGCAAGTTGGAAAACGAGGCCCTCCCCACACTTCCCAGGCTGGGCCCCTGCAAGCCACCTTGCTCCCTTAGAGGTCCAGGTACATTCCTGCAGCTCCTCTGCCTCCCTTTGCATAAACTGTGTCTCTCTCTCTCTCTTACGGCACTTTGTCTGTCGTGTGACCGTGTGTTGGTGTCTGTGGACACAGCCTCTTGGTATATGTGACCTTCTGCTTTACCAAGGAACCACTTTTCTCCCCACCCAGGAACAATGAACCCGTAATAGGCCATAAAGAAGGCAACGTGGTGATATCCCACTCACCGATGCCTCCATGCCCACATGACATTAAAAAGGGATCCGTTGGGCAGCCCCGGTGGCGCAGTGGTTTAGTGCCACCTGCAGCCCGGGGTGTGATCCTGGAGACCTGGGATCGAGTCCCACGTCAGGCTCCCTGCATGGAGCCTGCTTCTCCCTCTGCTTGTGTCTCTGCCTCTCTCTGTCTCTCATGAATAAATAAATAAAATCTTAAAAAAAAAAAAAAAAAGGATCCGGTTTTGAAGTTAGAAGAGTGGCTGGAGTGCCAAGTCCACTTAGTCGTGTGGGGCGAGGTGCTACTCCTCTCTGTGCTCGCCAGGCTCACACCTGTGTCTACAGGAGCACTGTTGCGTGGCGCATACAGGGCTGTGTTTCCCCCGAGTGTATTTTCACGTTACAGATCACCTTACCCTCAGAGAAGGGGGACTCCTTTTTGGGGAGAGATAGGCTGTTTCTGTGCTCCTGATGTGGGGGATGGCAAGGAAGGCACCACCACCACCAGAGTCCTGAGCTTTGCTCACGTCTGCAGTGGGGGTTATGTGTCTGACCCATTTAGCAGAGTTGCCATGAGTTAGGGGAGGGTCAGATGAGGTCTCTGCACAATGAGGAGCACGCGATAAGTGCTCAGTAAACATTGGCCTGTGACAGGCTTGCATGAGCCTGTGGGGGGTGGGGAGACAGGAAGATGACATCCTTTCCCACTTGGTTCTTTCCGTGTTTTTCTTAGGAAGCCCGGTCCTGGGGCGGGGAGCTGCAGCCCCCCAGGGGCACCCTCCCTGCTTCTTCGCTTGAATGGGCCTGGCCATTGGTGGCACTGGCTGGGTCCGTGCCTGTGGCCACGACAGAACCAACACAGCGCATTTTGCAGCTCCTCAGTGTGGAGGCTGAACTTCACAGGCTCCGGGATTGTGGGGCCACCTCCTCCCACGACTGGGCCATGTTTTCATTCCTAACCGTCCTCACTAACCCAGAACACTTGGGATTCTCTTGTCTCCAGCAGAACCCCAAACACCTCCCACCCTCTTGTTGGTCTAGTGGTTAATTAAGTGTCTGTCAGTCACAGAAACCAGAGGCAGATATCAGATGACTGTTCACTCAGCCTTTTCCCGAAAGGCCCTTCTAGGCTGGTTTCCTCTGCTCAGCACAGCAGCTCCTCCACCGCCTGTCCTCTTGGGCACGAGGGCGCTGGGCCTGGGGCTGTGAGCAGCTGCCGGCCCTCTCCTGGAGCCAAGCGGGGAGCCAGGCTGCAGCAGGCAGCCCTATCTGGGAGAGGCCAGAGGCAGGCCGCCTGCTCATTATTGGGCTGCCCTGAAAACTTCAGCCCTGGAGGTCTTTCCCAAACAGGATAGAGTTTCATCTCTCTGGAATGCGTTAGGGCTGCAAGGCCTACCGTCCTCTCTGTCCAGATGAAATTCATCTTCTATGAAGGACTGGGCCCCACGTCTGAGCTCCACAGACTGCATAGACCTCCACGAATAGACCATAGAACTCCACTCCTGGCCGCGGAGACCATGAATGACTATCTTTCCCAGGTACGTGCTTATTTCTTGAACTCCCTGGAAGGGGAGGATTATGTCCCACGTGATAGCCACGCATCACTTAGCTCGGCGCTGGATACTTCTTAAGCATCCGCTGAGGCCCCGTAGTAGTCAGGTGGCGGCCCCTAAGGGGGGAGCAGAGCTCGAGAGGATGGGGCACAGGGTTGGTAGGTTTTGAGGAAGCTGATAAAGGGCTGGCGATTGGGGTGTTGCCTAAGGAAAGTGGGCTCCAGAGTGGGGCGGGGCAGTGGAACTCAGTGCTGGGGACAACAAGAGGAGGTAGTAGCCTGGGGAGAAAGCCCTGGAAACAAGGAAGACAATTGGCTGACGTCAGAGCTTGGTTGACAACCATCCCTGGAATCCCCCACGTGGCCCCTCTCTTTGTGTCAGACCTAGTGCGCCTCTGCTGACCTCCAGCTGGACGGGAGGGGGTCCAGGAGAAGTGTGAAGGAGATGTGGTTTCAGGAGAAATGGGGGCTTGGGTGTGCAGAACCAAAGGATGAGCCTCCAAGCCAGGAGCGATGCGGGGAGGCAAGAACTCAGAATGCCACAGGCCACGGGGCTTCCTACAAGCCTGGGGATGCGGCCACACCCTGTGTCCCCGGGTTGGCAGACCTGAGCTGGTCCCTGGGGTAAAAAGGGAGAATGAATAATAGTGGCCATGGCAGTGCTTCAACGTGAGTGGTGTTTCCCAGTTTACAGAGAGCTTTCACACCTACTAGCTCAGGAACAGGGAGAGGGTGGAGAGTTTCAGTTTCCTCTACCCCATCCACTTCCCGGAGGGCCTTAACCCTGATCCTCTCATTTCTCCTGCCTCTTTCCAGGACTGAGCACTAGTCCTGGATGTGCTGTCTCTAGCAGATTTCGAGCAAGGTGAGAGCAGTGGGGACAAGGCTCTTCAGGGGTGCTCCTTAGAGCAGCCACACCTCCTCTTCTTTAATCCTGCCCCTGCCCCTTCCCAGAGGCAGGTGCTCCCACACCTGGCTTACCTGGGTTCCCAGGAAGAAAGGGAGGTTGGTTCCTCTTTCTGTGACTCCCAGAAGGGAAGGGATGGGGCTAGGAGGAGACCGGAGCTTCTGGTACCTTATTGGCATCACGATAATCTGTTTCTTTCCTCACCTGTTCTACCTTCTAGGTACACCCATGGCTTTCCATCTTGCTCTGCCAGTGGCTCTGTGGCTCTGCCAGCCCCACAGGTCAGCACCTGTTTCCCACACTGACGCAGATCTCAGCTTCCTTCCTGACAAATAGCACACGTGGTAGCCTCAATCCTGGCCTTGGTAAGTGCCCCGATACTCCTCCACAAGCATACTGATCTTTCCAACTTGGGGATTCTAGCTTCAGAAACTTCAACCAGCACCTGTGGCCTGCCCTGATCTGGCCGGGGCTGTAACAGAGGCAGAGGAAAGGTTTGCAGAAGCCCAGAAGACAAATGTTTTCGACAAGAAAACATGCGCATGTATCAAAGAACAAGAATGGTTGACCACAGGGGAGAACTGCCTCCGGATGGGGCAAAGAAGCCAACATGAAACACTGTGAGCTTAGAGTGTCGTGTGAGGAAGAAGAAAGTCGGCTGGGCCCAGATGTGCAGATCTGGTCTGGCTACATAGAAAGCACAAATAAATTTGATGTCTATGATCCTGAACTATCAAGACTGGCAGATCAGGACATGGATGTGTTCTTTGCACATCCAGTGGACTCACCTAGAATTTTCAGGCTAGGACATAAAAGTGCATTGGATGGTCCCACCTATTTAAAAAAATGTCCTGTTGCAACCCAGATCCACAAGACATTGTCCCTTAGGAGTCACAAACAGAAGTATGGGGTATCATGAGTGTAACAGTCAAGCATAAGGAGAAGTGGGGAGAAGGGTCAGAGAGGAGGGAGATGGAGAATCTTAAGCAGCCTCCACGCTCAGCCCAGAGCCTGACTTAGAGCCCAATGCAGGGCTCAACAGGGGCAGGGATGGGGGTGGGGGTGGGGACTCGATCTTACAACGCTGATATCATGACCTGAGCAGAAATCAGGAGTCAGATGCTTAGCCGGCTGAGCCCCCCAGGTGCCCCAAGCACAATGAGAAGCCTTACGGGGAGAGCCGCGCTGCATGGGCAGAGTGGTGGAAGGTACTGCAGTCTGAAGAATTTGATGTCATCCACTGGAATCAGGTGATCACTTCCCCAATGAGAGTCAGTGGGGAACTAGAAGAAAAACATATAGTCAGCTTGGCTGGGACACATCTAGTGTGCAAAAACAAAGTCAGGCTATGTGCGGTTATGCTGTGGTAATAACCACAAAATCTTGGTGGCTCATGATAACAAAGGTTATTTTTCACTTGTACCACGTGTCTTTTGTGTGTTGGCTGTAGGTCTGCTCAGCGGTTTTCACTCCTCAACTGATGGACAAATGTTGGGACTTTTCGATCTGGGACTCTGATGGTTTCATAGCAGAGGGAAGAGAGACACGATGAATCACTCACTGATCCTTAAAACTTCTGTCTGGAAGTGACCCCTGTCATTTCTGCTCATGTTTCATTGGCTGATGCAAGTCATATGGCTGAGCCTAAACTCCCCCTGGGAGAGTAAAGGATAATTCTCCTCTAATGAACAGTAATAAAGTCTACCGTAAAAAAAGGCCCTAAAAGTCAGTTTCTGCTTTAGGCTGTATTGGGGTCCGGCCTCACTAATTCTTATGAGATATAGAGACTTAAGAATCCAGTTGTGGACAATTGTCTTAAGTTGGAGTTATAGACCAGTCGCAGGAGTATAAGCTCCCGGAGGGACAAGTGTATTTCATTCACTGGTATATCCCAAAGGCTACGAGCAGGTCCCTCATCATATCTTTATTGCCGCATGAATTAAAAATGAGTTCAAGATGCAATAAGATCCTTTCTGCCTCAGCCAAGGAGTATCTGTGTCCCATGTTGTGATATCTTTGGGTATAGAGATGGACATGATCAGAGAACCAGGTGAGTCAGGACTTCATCTTCTTCTTTGAGATGCTATGTGTCCAGCCCAAGAGTCAGCAGACTGTCTATAAAGGGCAGACATTAAATATTTTAGGCTTTGGAGGCATCATATGGCCTCAGTCACAACTATGCAAGTGTGTTGTGGTGCAAATCGCCCATAGACTGCGTGTAAATGATTGAGTGTGGCTATGTTCCAAGAAAACTTTATTTGCAAAGACAGGCAGTGGGCCAGGATTGGCTGGGGGGTGGTCGTCTGCCCACGCCTAGTCTAGCCGCAAAGCTGGCTTCTCAAGCCATTCCTTTCCCCAGTGTCCTTTTCAGGACCATTTTAGAGGCATGCATTTATCACTCTCATCTCCAGAAAATGAAGTGCCACGACACTATAGCTTTGAATCCTCTTGATGTCTGGTTGGGATGTTCAGGGCTTTGGTTTATTTTCGTCCAGGGAGCATGTCCCTCTCGCAACAGCCTGACCTGGCCAGGTTTTGGCTCTCACTGTGCTGTTGTAAATCCCAGATGTTCCACTCTATCGGCATCCTCACTCGTCTTGCTTTTGGGGCATGTGCCCACTCTCCCTGTTTGACTTGCTCCCCGGACCCCTGGACTACTGTGGGGGAAGAGTAGGGCATGTGGCTGGGTGACGAGGAAGACCTCACCTCTCTCCTCACAGGTCAGCTGGTCTGAGAAGCACAGGAATCTATTTTCTTAGGGATATGGCTCAGATATTTTCATTTCATGGAACCTGATGCCTCAGAGTCACAGATTTTTTTTTTTTTCTTTCAGGCTGGAATGCCTCCAGTATAATTTGACAGTCTGGAGAGTATTAGCAGCTACCCCTTCTTTCTGGGTCAGTACCAGGCTTATGTAATTAGAAGTCCAAAGAGGAAACAGGGAGACAGTCAGACTCACCCTGGGCAACAACCTTCCCCCCTCGCAGCCTTCTAGCTGGTTGTCACAGAATTCTAGACCAGGAAGAGATCTTGTACGTAATGACCTCTCCTCCATCTGGTTCCAACTGGAGATTTGAACACCATGAGGCCCAAAATGCAGCCCTTTTGCCCTAGGTGTTAAAGGCAGGGCTGCAGACCCCATGGGCACTCCGCATCCTATCCTTCAACTTCCAGACTGCTGCCTGCTACCCCTCCCCATCGCCTCCAGCAAGATAAACACATCTGTGACCCCATCCTGAGGGGACCTGGGGGAAGGAAGGAGGGAGGAGGGAGCCTCCCCAGTACAGACAATCAGAGACTCGGCCTTGACTTGGGTTGTTATGATAGGACTGCCTCTCTTCTCCAGCTGGTAGGAGCACTGACCCCAGGGAGCTCAAGTCCTGGGGGAGGAGAGGCTTGGCCAGGGAGAAAAGATAAGGGAGAGAAGGGGAGGAGTCTGGTTAGCTCCCATCTCCTGGTTGCTGTTCCAGCCAAGTGGCTGAGCTGGAGAAAGAAAACTGATAACAGATAAGGATGCTTGCTTTCCTGTGGCCTTGTTTCCCTAAGCTTGGGTTCTTGCTGGTCCCTGGGGGCCCGGTGAAGGAGCTATGTGCATAGAAGGCAGTGCAAGGTTCCTGGCCTAAGATTTGCATTCAGCTGGTTGAAGTCTGCGGATGGCTTATAGACCTCCCCCTTACCTCCCAGCCCCACTCCCAGACTTCCTGCAAGAAGCCAGCTAGACAATGGCTTGAGCTGAAATACAAGGCTTTCCACCCTTGGAGTGGGGCCTCTCACCCAAAAAGCAGAGGGCATGGTGACTCTGTCTCTTACCTGGCCTCCTTGGTGTCTGGGCACCTGAGTAAAGATCTCCAGCCCCAACAAGCTGTATGGTAACACGCTTGAGCTAATCCAAATATTCCCTGCCTTGCTTTTTCTGCACTGCATTCCTCAGCCTCCCTGAAGGAAATGGAGTCTGAACTGTACCATTATCTGAGGAGCTGAAAACCATCAAAGAGCAGTTGCTATGTGGTAGGGAATAGGCACAGAGTAATGAATAAAATAGACACAGTTCAGGTACCTGGGTGGCACCTGAGTGTCTGGCTTTGGCTCAGGCCCTGATCCCAGGGTCCTGGGATTGAGTCCTGCATCGGGCTCCCTGCAGGGATCCTGCTTCTCCCTCTGCCTAGGTCTCTCCCCCTCTCTCCATGTCTCTCACAAATAAATAAATAAATAAAATCTAAAAAAAAAAAAAAAAAAAAACAACAAAACAGACACAATCCATGCCCTCATGGAGATTCAAAGCACTTGAGTGATTCTGTGAATCACGGGCCAAGGCAGGATGTGCTACGGAAGCACATAGCAGACGCCTAACCTTTCTGATGGTTGGGAAAGACTTTCTGAAGCGTGGTCCAGAGGAAGAGTATCCAAGGCAGAGGAAATACTGCAGATGGAAGCACTGGGGAGGAGAAAGAAAGTGGGGTATTTGGGGGAAAAAGAAAGTAGTGGTGTTTAAAGAGCCCCAAAACGGGAAGGAAGCAGTAGTGAGAGATGGGGCTGCAGAGGCAGGCAGGGGTGGGTCATGGAGGGCAGAAAGAAGGAAGAAGTGGGACCTGGGGAGAGGAAAAGAGTGGGAGCAATGTAGACTGGTTGGGGTGGGAGGTAGGAAGACTCCAGGAGACTTTCCTCTACAGAGAAATGAGAACCACAGTCATTTCTGAGATACTCTTGGCTGGTAACTCCTGGGGCAGAGCCCTCGCCAGCCTCAGCTGGTTGCCTTCCAGTGTCAGCACTCCCCAAATGCTTGTGGCTTTGGGGCTGCCTCCCATGGATGTTCCTCTTGGCCTCAGGCTCATCTGTGGTAGGCATCTTTCTGGTCCCTTAGGCTAGCCCCGGGTGGTGTGAGATAACACCAGACTTGTGATGCTGTCCTGAGTGGTCAGCATCTCTGAAGCAGCTCACCCAGATAAGGCCCAATTCCTCTGAAGCTGTCTATATCCACCTACCATCCCTACTTGCCCTCATAGAGCAGCAGTTAGAAGGATCCAGAATATCTTGCTAATGGCCAACTCATGTGTGTGAGTCACCCCCAAGACCCATCAGCAAATCACCCATTTGCTCCCTACTTATCCCTTCCTTTCTTCTCTCCCCTTCAATGATTATTGAGTGCTTATTGACTCTCTGGAATTAGCACACACTGGGTAGCTTCACTGGCTTGAGTTTTATTCTCAGTCCAGGAAGCCCCAGAGCTAGTAACATTAAGTTTAATGGGTCAGGGTACAGGTTCCAATATCAAACCATGAGGGTTCAGATTTTCTTTTTAAAAACATTTTAAAATTTAAATTCAATTTGCCAACATATAGTATAACACCCAGTGGTCATCCCCTCAAGTGCCCCCCTTAGAGCCTGTCACCCTGTCACCCCATCCCCTCCTCTCGAGGGTTCAAATTTTCTAACCACCCCAGTGACATGGAGGAAATCACTTTTACACCCCAGTTTCCTAATCTGTAAAACAGGTAACAATAGGACCTATTGCCTAGGCTGTTGGTGGATCAAAGGAGAGATTCCTGTAGAAGGCTTTGTGCGCCATAAGTGCACAGTTCATCACTGAATATCAGTTACTACTGTTTACATCAGCTGCTTACTTTGAAACAGGAAATTGTTAGGAGGGGATCTTTTTGGTGTTCTTCGCTGAGACGGTAACACAACAAAATTAAAGATATCTATGCTAACAGCAACTATTTTTATATTCACTTCCAGTATTTATCATGAGATCATAATTTTAAAAAAATCCAGAAGTCCATAGAACTTTAGGCTCTCTTTTCTTTCCATCTACTCCAGTAAATCTGCTATATATAGACTCAGGAAATGACCGTGGTGTATGCAATCCACCCCCATATCCACGCTGAGATGTGAGAATGCTGGATTTACATTCCGTTCCGTCCCTTCCATCTTGTGAGATTGTGGATAGCATCTTGGAACCTGTTTCTCCTCATCTGTTCGACGGAGATGATAATATCCTCTCTGGGTTATGGGAAGTAGTGCTAACATGGGCAAAATGCCCAGCACGTAACAGAGGACAGCAAATGCTAGTTCTTACCCTTCCCTCTAATGTAGTGTGGGGTTCAGAAAAATGCGAGGTACAAAGGGGTAGTTGCCCCCAGGCTGGCCCAAGCCTACCTCCAGCCTTCCCACAGGAAGCCCCCAGACTACCTAAAAGGACTGGAAACTACTTTGCTTTAAAGAAGTAGAGGGGGTCGGGCAGCCCTGGTGGCTCAGCGGGTTTAGCGCCGCCTCCAGCCCCGGGCGTGATCCCGGAGATCTGGGATCGAGTCCCACATCGGTCTCCATGCATGGAGCCTGCTTCTCCCTCTGCCTGTGTCTCTGCCTCTCTCTCTCTCTCTGTGTCTCTATGAATATATAAATAAAATGTTTAAAAAAAAAAACAGGGTTCTTTGAAAAAAAAAGTAGAGGGGGTCAGCCACCCTCTAGTTCTTTCTCTAACATCAGTGCAGGGAAGGGCTGGACCAAGCCAGCTTCCCCAGCTGGCCCAGTGGAAGGGAACTGGGAGTGGGAGAAGGCAAGGAGGAAACACTTTCTGAGAGCCACTGGGGGCTCCATCCTCTACAGTCACAGTGGCCTAACAGCTATTGGGGAGTTGGGGAGAAGAACTGTGGCATGTACTGGCGGGTGAGCCGGGGGGGCGGTGGGTCACAGTGTTCCAAATGAGTGGATGGAAGGAGCCAAGCATGATGAGAGAGAAGCTTCAATGACTGGGGTTTTAGGGCTCATTAAATCAGGCTGATCAGGGGGGCAGCCTGGGTGGTTCAGCAGTTTAGCGCCACCTTCAGCCCAGGGCGTGATTCTGAAGACCCGGAATCAAGTCCCATGTCAGGCTCCCTGCATGGAGCCTGCTTCTGCCCCTCTCTCTCTCATTCTCTTTCTGTGATGAATGAATAAATAAAATCTTTAAAAATATTAAAAAAATAAATAAATCAGGCTGATGGGAGCAACCTGGCTGAGTTGCCTAAGTCCTCCTCCACTTGCCCCACAAAGGCCTTTCTCAGACACCGGGAGAATATTACATTAATAATGAATAGTTTTATGGGGTGCCTGGGCGGCTTGGTCAGTTGTGCATCTGACTTGATTTTGGCTCAGGTCATAATCTCAGGGTCATGAGATGGAGTCCCATGTCAGGCTCCACACTGGGTGTGGATCCTGCTTAAGATTCTTTCTCTCCCTCTCCTTCTGTCACTGCCCCCTTCTAAAAAAAAAAACGAATAATTTTTGGTTTGTAAAACATTTTAGAAATTACAGCATTCTTTTACAACCATTTTCTAATTCCAATCTCACAAAGAGGTGGGAAGAGAAGTAATATTCCTATTTGACAGCTGACAAAACTGAGGCTCAAGGGGGCTAAGAAACTTGACTAAGTGCACATAGTTCCTGAGCTGGGATGTCAAGCCAGGCCTTCTAGTGCCAAGGTACCCACAGCTGAACAATGAGCGGGGGTCCTCCAGGCAACTAGTGATTGGCCACTCAAATAATTTAGAACTTTCTTCATCAGAATTTTTAAAAGATGAAAGTACTATCTGGCTCTTATTCCTTTTCAGATTCATCAGCTCCTTTTTGGACTTAGGAACTGAGTCCCCATGGGAGAGTTGTCTGGGGACAGAGGACAGAGATACATACAGTACTACACAGCCAGAGGGATTTGTGGCAGCCCTGAAGGATTTTCAGAGCTGCTTGTTAATAGGTGACTAATTGAGGTTACAAAATCACACTGTCTGGACATCAGCTGTCACCAATAGGATTAGGGGCCTCTTATCCATTTAGTGTGTATCTAAGGGATGACCCTAACAAACAGTGTGAATGTGGGCCTTGGGAAGCCCCATTCTCCTCTCTGGGCCTCGGTATCCTCATCTGTAAATGGATAAGCCTTATTCTCCACTCTCCCCCCACCTGCCGTCCCAATTACCTTAATTTGATTTTCTGTGTGCAGGTTGGTGGAACAAACATTTCTTGAATTCCTGGAAACCAGTCTGGCTCTGCTGTTATCAAAAGGTGGCCCTGGACCTGTCACTTAGCCTCTCTCTCTGGGTCACAGTTTCCTCATATAGAAAAGGCTCATGGTGGCTTTTTGGGGTCCTTCCAGCTCTAGTGTTCTCTACAGAAGCCACCCAGCAGGGGCGCACTGGGAAGCCTGAGAGGACGGTGAAGCCTAAGGTCTTGCCTGGATGGGCCCGAATGAGGGGACCGAATGGGTGGGCAGGGGGTCAGAGAAGCCAGTGGAGGGAGGGAAGGAGATTGGGGGAGAGGGCCTGGAAGGGCAGAGTTAGGAGCCAGGGCTGTGAAGAGGGACTCAGAACACCTGGCTACCCCCTCAGGCCTTGCTCATCCTGCTGGGCTATCTCAGAGGAGGCTCTAAGGCCTCCAAGACAGCCTGGGGAGATCCCCTAGGGAGGCTGGAGCTAGCTACAGTGAGACAGGCCCCTTTGCCTCTGCAGGCCTGCCTGACTTGCTTTCCGCTGAGCGGATCTGTCTGAGGCAGGCCGGGAGGCGGGAGGCGACAAAAGCCCCAGCTGGAGCTTGCTGTGCAGGCCAGCACCGCCAGGCTAGCGCAGGGTTAAAACCAAGCTCTCCCTAGGCAAACAGCATCTTCGCTATCTGGCGTTTGGATCCCAGCATGGAGGAAAGGCGGTGGCCATAGGAGGGCTCTGCAGTTATCTTGAGGCAAGGCAGTTAAGGGAGAGGGAAAGGGGTTGAGGGAGGCAGGCCGGCCTGTAGATAATGGCCAAACTGTTCACTCCAGCTCTCTGGGCTCTTTCCCATTAGGGCCTTTCTTGAAACAAGTGCTCTGGAGCCACCTCTAGTCCAGCTGCCTGAGAGGCCTAGAAACTTATTCATTTTTTTCTTGGACCAAAGTGCAGAGTGGAGGGGTCTTGTGGCTATGGCCTCTTCTCAAATAATGGGACCTGAGTTTCAGTTCTCCATCTTTTAAAGAAGGAGAAGGGTCCCTTTGGCCACCCTCTCACTCTGGCTCAAGAGGGTAGCATGAGGATACTTGAGATCCTATTGGTCACAGAGCTGTGGGTCGTTAATGAGGCCCTAGGAAAATATGGAGGTTTGAGGCTCAAGTATAGCTCAGTGGTGTTCTTACTCATTAGGTCCTGGCCACCATGCTGGTCCCAGGTGGGACATGGTTAGCCAGGCTCACACTGAGCAGGAAGCCAAGTGCACTTTCTTTTTTTCTTAGTACAGCCTCAGAAACCTAGGGCTCTTGGCCCTTGGAGTCAGCTAATTCCCCTGGCCTGGCAGCCGAGAGAGAGTTGGGGGGGTGGTTGGTTTCTGCATGGGAGCCCCCGAGTCTTCTCAGAAAATGACACACGTCTCCAACCAGCCACATAGGCCATCACCAGCTGAAAAATGTTGACTGTGGGGCCATTGGCCCTGAGAGGTCAGCACCCTCGGTGATGAGAGGGTAAGAGGTGGGGGCTCGTGGAAGGCGCCTCCTATCAGCTGGAGACAAGTGTCTGAACCTGAGTCAGAAGGCAGATCCCTGTGGGCTGCACACCAGCCATGTGACCTTTGTCACACAAAAAAGCTCTCTGCCTCAGGTTTCACATCTGTAAAGCCAGCACTCTAATAATAATACATGCCTCATAGGATGGTCGCAAGAACTAAACACGATCTAGAAGGTTGGTGGTCCCGGTGGAACATAGGGCACATTGGAAATGCTCACTAACTGGTAGGGAGGGGAGAGAAGACAGGAGGGCACTAGGAGTGGACAGACAACCTTTCCCAGTGGTGCGGTGTTGCGACCTTGGGGGAAGTCGAGGGGGTACCCGAAGACATGGTTGTAGACACCAGTCTGGGGGTATCGGGCCCCGGCAGCGGCAATTCGTGGATAAAGTTATTGGGATCAAAGGGACAGCGGGTGGAGCAGGAGCAGCTTCTTGGGGAGATCTGCCCTCCCTCCCTCCGAGCCTGAACCCTCAGAGCCCTAAGGCTTTCGGCGGCAAGTAAGGGGAGAGACGGCAGGCTCTGGGGTCGGAGCCTAAGGCCGGCACGGGGACTTCTGTTCTCCTGGAAGCTGCTTGTTACGTCAACTGGAACAAATTTCTTAACCAATCATCCCTGGGCAAAGGGTGAGGCAAATAGGTCTCACCGCTTCTGAGCTGTGTGACCTTGAGCGTGTCATTTGATCTCCCCACCAGGGTTGCTCCTCTGTGCCAGGAAGCATAATCAATCCTCCCTGGGAAAGTTTGTGAGGTTGGAAATGAGATCACCGTGTGTACATTCGTACCACCTGGTGAATGGAAGGGGTGGTTGTGAGTGGCAGCCCACACTCATGTCACAGGGCAGGGCTGGCCACCACCTGCCACCTGGAGTGAGCAGGGGAGATTCTAGGATCGGCTCCATCTCACACGTGGGCTCTGGGGGAGCTTCGGTTCAAGGGACGCAGGGCCACCAGTTCAGAGGGCAAGGCCGACCAGGAGGAAGGTTCTCAAATTCTCCAATAACTTTGTGGCGCCACCTTAAGAGAAATCGGTTTGGCGTCCCAGTTCTGTAAACTGGGCAAGTCCTACCCCCTTCCTAACAGAAGGAACAAATGAGAATTAATTAGTAAACGTGGCTGTCAAACGTGGTCGGTGTTGTTATTAACTCGATGTGTTTGTTTAAAAGGGGAGGCAGGCCCGCTCCAGCCTAGGCGTGTGAGCTGCCAGCCAGCCAGGTTTGATGGGAAATCCTGGAGATTGTTTCCACATGCGGCTTTACAGCACCAGTAATTAGTTGCAGCGGTGGAAGGCCTTGGAGGCAAGGACCGAGGGGTTCGGATGATGGATTTTGCAGTCCTTCATATAAAATGCAGAGGCGGTCCCTAAGGGAAGTTCTGTACCAGGGAGAGGGCGCCCCAGGCTGGGCGAGCAGGCGGGGTGACCAAAGGTGTGGGGCGGGTGGGGGCAGGAGAAGGCAGTGTGGAGAGGCTTGTTTGTAATGAGCCATCTGAATTTTCTAGAATGTGCTGGCGTGAGGGCGGGCAGAAGCACCTCTGCTCTGAATGCTGGCTGCTCCAGTTGACTACGGCTTTGGCTGTATTCGCTGCTCGCTGTTCTTTCTGTAGGCTGGATTCCCGAGCGTCTTAGTCCTGTCCCCCGAGGCAGAATAGAGTAGTGGCCGAAAGCCTGGACTCTGGAACCACACGGCTTGGATTTAAATACTGGCTCCAGTACTTACTAGCTGTGTGACTTTGGACAAGTTACTTAACCTCTCTGTGTCTCAGTTTCTTTCATCCGTAGAATGGGTGGGATTATCTTTTATAGACTTGATTGTGGGGTTTGAAGAAGTTTGTAAAGCTTTTCGGCCAATGCCTTCCTAGGTCACGGTAAATGCCGTATGAAGGGAGGTTAAACACACGAATGGGTTCTCAGTGCCCTGATCCAGGGGCAGAATGGGCTGCTTTAGGTTGCCTAGATCTTTATAATATTTCCTCTCCCCCAAGCCATTTGAACACACAGTCTAAACACACTATGTTTTCCATGCTTTTGGTATTTCATCGCATGGCTCTTTCTTGGCAGCTTGCAAGCTACCCTACCCTGAGCCCACCATGACTCTGAACCAATTTGCCTCATCAGGATCCCCAAATCTTTTTTTAATTTTTTAAAGATTTTTATTTATTCATAGAGACACAGAGATAGAGGCAGAGACACAGGCAGAGGGAGAAGCAGGCTCCCTGCAGGGAGCCTGATGTGGGACTCGATCCCAGGTCCCTGGGATCAGGCCCCGGGCTGAAGGCGGCGCTAGGATCCCCAAATCTTGACAGCTGCTGTGTTCTTTGTTCCTTGAAAGGTGATTCCTCGGGCACCCTGGGTGGCTCAGCGGTTTAGTGCTGCCTTCAGCCCAGGGCCTGATCCTGGAGACCCGGGATTGAGCCTCACTTCAGGCTCCCAGCATGGAGCCTGCTCCTTCTGCCTGTGTCTCTGCTGCTCTCTCTCTCTCTCATGAATAAATAAAATCTTAAAAAAAGTGATTCCTCCTCATCAGGGAGGGTGAAACCAGCCTCTACCTATACCCACCCTCATTGGGCATCTGCCTTCCCATACTGGGCATTACCTTGAACCCAGGAGACCCCTGTTTGTGGGCTCACTGTTCTCACTGTGGCAGGTGAGACAAGGGTGCGTTGGGGAGCTGCAGGGTCCATTTTAAGTTCTGGTTAGTGTCTGGAATCCTCAGAGTGCCTGGGGATACCTGCTGTCCTGGTTTGCCATGAAGTTAGGCCAGAGTCTTGTACCCATCAAGAAAGGACATTTTAGGACACATGGGTAGCTCAGCGGTTGAGCATCTGTCTTTGGCTCAGGGCTCAGGGCATGATCCCTGTCTGGGGATCGAGTCCCACATCGGGCTCCATGTGGGGAGCCTGCTTCTCTCTCTTCCTGTGTCTCTGTCTTTCTCTGTGTGTCTCTCATGAATAAATAAATAAAATCTTAAAAAAAGTGATTCCTCCTCATCAGGGAGGTGAAACCACTCTACCTATACCCACCCTCATTGGGCATCTGCCTTCCCATACTGGGCATTACCTTGAACCCAGGAACCCCTGTTTGTGGCTCACTGTTCTCACTGTGGCAGGTGAGACAAGGGTGCGTTGGGGAGCTGCAGGGTCCATTTTAAGTTCTGGTTAGTGTCTGGAATCCTCAGAGTGCCTGGGGATACCTGCTGTCCTGGTTTGCCATGAAGTTAGGCCAGAGTCTTGTACCCATCAAGAAAGGACATTTTAGGACACATGGGTAGCTCAGCGGTTGAGCATCTGTCTTTGGCTCAGGGCTCAGGGCATGATCCCTGTCTGGGGATCGAGTCCCACATCGGGCTCCATGTGGGGAGCCTGCTTCTCTCTCTTCCTGTGTCTCTGTCTTTCTCTGTGTGTCTCTCATGAATAAATAAAATCTTAAAAAAAGTGATTCCTCCTCATCAGGGAGGTGAAACCACTCTACCTATACCCACCCTCATTGGGCATCTGCCTTCCCATACTGGGCATTACCTTGAACCCAGGAACCCCTGTTTGTGGCTCACTGTTCTCACTGTGGCAGGTGAGACAAGGGTGCGTTGGGGAGCTGCAGGGTCCATTTTAAGTTCTGGTTAGTGTCTGGAATCCTCAGAGTGCCTGGGGATACCTGCTGTCCTGGTTTGCCATGAAGTTAGGCCAGAGTCTTGTACCCATCAAGAAAGGACATTTTAGGACACATGGGTAGCTCAGCGGTTGAGCATCTGTCTTTGGCTCAGGGCTCAAACCAAAATCCCCCTTTCCCTATCATTCTATCTCCTTCCTACCATCTGGAGATACCCCCTTGGCTCCTACCCCAGTGACTTACTATCTTCCTGTGTTTCCTATGCTTATAAAATATGTATGTATACTTCAAAAAATGATAATTTGGTTCATACTGTTTGAAAACTTGTGTTTTTAACTTAAAGGATAATTGTGGCCTTCTTTTCCATGTCATTTCATGCAGATGGAGCTTAAACCTAATTTTTTTAAAGTACTGCATAGTATACTATAAAACGGATATACTATGTGTTATTTAACCATTCCTTCATTAATGGACATTTAAGTTATTTCCGGTTTTAAAAGATGTGACAAAAACAGTATCTTTGAGCACTTTGAGTGTGAATGGACCTCTATAGGATGAAATTCTAAACATGAAGTAACCGACTCAAAAGGGACATTTACACATTTAAAATTTCAAAAAGTTTTGTAAATTACTCTCCAAAGAAACATTGTATCAATTTACACTTTCTCCAACGGAGTTTCTGAGAATTTGTATTTCCCCATAACCTTGCCAACAATGGACATTATGCTCTTATGCCATGCATTCTCTGGAATGTCAAGGCTGCCTATTTTTTTGAGACTATTCTTTCAATATCTTCCCAGAAGTTTTCAAAATCATGATTGTGGGACGCCTGGGTGGCTCAGTGGTTGAGCGTCTGCCTTCGGCTTGTGCGTGATCCTGGAGTCCCGGGATCGAGTCCCGCATCAGGCTCCCTGTGAGGAACCTGCTTCTCTCTCTTCCTGTGTCTCTGTCTTTCTCTGTGTGTCTCTCATGAATAAATAAATAAAATCTTTTAAAAAAAAATCTAAGAAAAGAAAAATCACAATTGCAAAGCCTATTGGAGAGAAGCTGCTTGGTCCAAGACCAGAGCGATTGTCAGTTTCTCAAGGAGGCCTCTGAGCACTGGGAGCTTATTCAGGGGGGCCCTGGATTTTCTACCTGAACCTGGTTCCTGCATGGACCCACAGAGAAGCTCATATCTATCTTTCTTTTCATATGAGAGAGGGGAAAAGAAATGAAGACAAGTTTGAGCATCTAACCAAACTCCTGACCTTGAAATATTTCTCTAGCTATCTGTCTATCTCATCTGATTGGTTTTTCCGCTTCTCTAAATAGTGCTTATAAGGGGGTGCCCCTATGAAATGCTTAGAGTCAATCAACTCCTTATCAGCGGGGAAGGCTGGCCTTGCCTAAGCTCATTCACCCCTGATCTTGTGAGGACACAGCACACACTGGCTGCTGCCCAACCCGGGAGGCAGACTGAGTGCCTCATTAGGATACCAGTAAGTCTGGGGCCCCAAAGCAATGAGGGGAAAAAAAAACACAGCTCTGATAAAGTTATCCAGAATATCATGTTTGGAAACATATAGAAAGAAGCAATTTTTATTTCTGAACATATGCACGTTTTTCATTTTGTAAGTTCATAGTGTTTTTATCTGGAATCCCATCACAGATGGTGCCATATGTTGAGGGCTTAGGAATCGGTCTGAATCGGCTCCTCTGGCATTTTCTCCCACCCCCAAGTCATGGCAGATTAAGTGTGCTCTGAGGCTCTGGGATTTTCCAGTCTTTCATGGAGGTCCCTGCCTGCTGGGATTCTTGAGATGGGGCTTCGTTTCAGTGATGTGTTCAGAATAACTACATCACAGGGTGGTGGTGGGGATTTCACTAAAAAAGCATGTGAAGGCATCTGACAGTGTTGGTACTCAAGCAATATTAATTTCCTCCCCTCGTTAGAAGCTTGTTCTATCTGAATCAGGGTTTGACAGGGCAAGACTTTAAAGACTTTAAGAAGTCCTTTATTGCTTTATATGCAAAGTTCTAGAAAAACGAAAAGAGAGAAGTGTGAAATTGGAATTTTGCTATATATCCATGCCCATCATAGGGTTCTCATAAACAGTTTTTCATGGAGTTGAGTTGAATTGAATCGAATCATGCTTGTCTTCACTCTATCCAAGGTTAAATATGTGTGATTCATGAGCAAACGTTTTTCTCCTTCCTAAAACTTTTTTTTTTTTTAAGATTTAATTTATTTATTCATGAAACACACAGAGAGAGGCAGAGACACAGGCAGAGGGAGAAGCAGGCTCCCCAGGGGGAGCCTGATGTGGGACTCAATCCCAGGACCCAGGATCCCTACCTGAGCCAACCACTGAGCCACCCAGGCATCATCCCCTACCTGGAGCTTCTTAATTTCTGTATTTTCATTAGCTATGGAAAACTTGTATTCCATGTTGGAGAGAGGGAAGTAAAACTGTGCATTTCTACAATGTGCTAAACATTTAGCTTCATTTTACCTTCCCAACAGCACAAAGAGTATTGCTATTTTATAATTGAAGAGCCAGAGTTCCAAGCATTTCTTCTCAGGGTCACGTAGGTGATCCAGGGCAGAGCCAGGACCAAATCACAGGTCCACCTGACCGTATTTTGCTCACTGCCTCCATGGCATCATGTTGGCGGGAGTGAGTCCATGTCATGGACATCAACCCATCATCAAGTTTTAAGGCCAAAGTATAAAGAGAACTCCCGGCTCCCACCCCTTACTGGTTAACTTGAGCGTCAGGTGGCTCAGAAGCAGCACTGCTGTGGGATAAAGCTGTGTCATCCAGGGTACAGGAGCCAGGCACAGAGGGACAGAGAGGGCTCTGTAGGTAGGGGTCATGGAAGTGAGTTTGCAGCCTCCTCCATGGCCCAGGCCTTTCAGTGTGTCCTGATGGAGACCCTTCTGTGGCCCCTTTCTTTAGAGAGGCTCACCCTTTAAGCCCCAAGGGGCCACAGCAGCCACTTAGAATCCATCTATTCATGTGTTCGGTGATTCATTCATTCGTCTAGGGACTGTTTATTGAAGCCGCCCTCCTGTCCCCCACTCTGGGTGCTGGGGATAAAGCAGTAATGAAGGAAGGCACTGTTCTTGCTCTCCATAGGCTAACCAGGCAGCAGCTAAAGTCAACAGTCACAGAGGAAATGCATGGATCACACTTTTATGAGTGTGATGAGAAGAAGGTGCACCAAAATCTAGAAATAACGTTTACCCTGAGACCTAAAGGGTGAGCTGAATTTGGCCAGGCAAAGGAGTGGAAAGTGCATTTACATAAACCCACCAGGCTTTACAAATACCAACTCACTTAATCCTTATAATAACCCTATGAATCCGTGCTATTATTAGCCTCATTTTATGGATGAAGAGCTTCAGGCACAGAGAGGTTAAATGACTTGTCCAAGGTCACCCACCTAGGACAGATCAGAATCTAGATGGACACTCATTAGCATATGGCTGGTTCTCAAAACAGGTCTCTTTTGAGACCAGCGATTGAGGCTGGGTGTGAGCACAAGCCCAGAGAAAGAGAAGACTTAGACGGAGGCTGGAGTTAAGGAAGACTTAGCCAAGTGGTCTGAAAACAATAGGCAGGCAGGCAGGTGGGGGGCAGGGGAGGAAGTATTTCTGGATGGAGGGAGCTTTTCACCTGGCCAAATGCTGCTGACTGGTGGGAGGATGAGGACCGAGAAGTAACTAGCATGAACCTTTGTAAACCCTTGGCAAGAGGAGAATTGTGGGAGCAAAGTCCCATGGTTAAAGCTTCAAGAAAAAAGGAGAAGAGAGAAGTAGTGACCATGAAATCAATAGTTATTTTGAGGAATTTACCCTAAAAGGAAGAAGACAAATATGATGGTGCCTGAAGAATGACCTTGTCCCTAAGGATTTTTTCTTTTTATAAGCCAGAGGTAGTGAAATACACATGCGCACAGGGCAGGCTCGTGCACCCAGGACACGGTGATGCTGCCGCCCCCGGGCAGGTGGGGCAGGTGAGCGGATGGAGTCCAGATAGAGTGCAGGGCTGTTCCGCAGGGACCCCTGCAGGTAGGCTGAGGGCCACTGCCCCCTGCAGCCTTCCCGAGTCAACAGGAGCAGACCTTGGAAGAGCCTCCCCTCCGGAGCAGCACAGTCCTGTCCCCGAGTGTCACCAGCCTTTTGCTGACATTGTACAGTCTTGGTTGTATCCTTGCAGAGCTGTGAGTCCAGTGAGTAGGAGAGAGTTAGCTGCACCAACCAAGGGGAGTTTTCTCGAAGACTTGTGTGGCCCTTGCTAATCAGGGGCCCTGGGAATCCCTGCTGTCATGTAATAGACTCGAGGGACACATAGCATCAGCTCATTGGACAAACAAGATAGCCGTGAACCCAATTTCAGCAAGTTTACTTAAACTTACTGTGGAGTTTCTAATGCATAAAATTGGCCAATCGGTGCCCTGGGGCGATCGACTCTTCTCCAGGGTCTGGACTTAGGAAACGTCTAGCCCATGTTGAGAGCTGCGGGTTCCAGACCAGCACCCCAAAGTCTACCTTCTCAGCCTGGCTGCGTTAGGCAGAGAAATACACCGGACAAAAGGAGGGGAGGAACTGCGTTTGGAGAGCTTTGAATGCAAAATCAGGGAATTCCCCATTAGGGAAACATTCCTCTGGTTTAAAAAAAAAAAAGAGAGAGAGAGAGAGAATTGGGTAAATGAGGCAGAAACACCACGCTATAAGACACCCGGCGCACCACAGGCCTGCTTACTTCATTAACCACTTTCTCATGTAAAAAAAAAAAAAAGTCTCAAAAATAATACATAGGTAGGTATCCCCTACCCTCTGCCCCGGAGAACTTGCTGTCAATTTCTCCTCTCTCCAATTTATTGTAGGTTGTATTGTAAGTCGTCTTCCTACAAAGTAATAAAATGTAAATGTGGGTTTTAGGTATGCTAATGTTTCCGGCTGGCTGAGCCTGAATTCCCAGCCAGTTATGGGGCGAGGGGCCTGCGAGGAAGCTGTGGGAACCGAGTAGGGGGTGGAGAGTAGAAGGGAAAACAGAAGTTCCCCATTGTTTCAGTTTGAGAAAACCGGGATTTAGGAAACCATGTGATTTGCTGTGAGCTGGAGACATCAGAAGGGAATGTATCCATTAACCATCCAGAGGCAAGTTGGCTTTCAAAGGGCTGAAAGCAGTGAGCAGCCCTGTCAGAAGGTCTCTCTAGCCACACAGTAGGAGAAGAGGATCAAGGACCCATTCACCTCCAGGCAGAGGCTGGTGTTCCCCCTCTGGGAGGCTGAGCTTGACTCTTCCTGAAGCCCTCCCACCTGTGGAAAAGGGGCCTGAAAAGGACCCTCCAGGTCACTGGGATAAAGTCCCATAGTTGCTCCAACAGAACATTGGGAGGCCTCGTGTGAACTCATTTTCTTTTAAGTTTTAATTTTAATTCTAGTTAGTTCACATCCGGTGATCATGAGTTCATTTTATTTCAAATCAGACTTCCAGTTTATAATGGAAATAGGTGGTGAGAGAGGACTCATGTACAGAAATTGGTTAAGTCCAAATTGATATGGTAAAATGGGAAGAACCTAGAGCTCCAGGGTGGAATCCATCTGGAAAGACTTTACAAAAGCATGTAACTTGGGTTTCTCATTTCTGGATTGGAAAATCCAACTTTTGTTGTACGTTGAAGGCTGGCAGGGCCCGGCAAGGACTCTTGGGCAGCTGGGAAGATGCCAGGATGGAGGCACCGAGGGCCAGCCAGGGGGGTCTGTGAGGATGCTTGCGGGGTGCTTAGGGGGCCAAATGGTAAAGAGAGGTTGGAAATCTACGACTGGCAAGTTGGAGTTTGATAATAGTTGAGAGATTCCAAGAGCTTCCATGAACTTCAAGGACAGGGATTTGATTCAAAGAGGTCTTAAGGCAAGAAGAGAGACTGGAGCAAGAGGAGTCTGAGAAGGAACTTCCTTCTTTTTCAGAGGTGATGGGCAAGAGGGAACCATGCTAGGAAGGGTCATCCAACTGGTGGAGAGCTGCAGAGAGGAAAAGTTATCAGGTGAAGTTAACGGTGGTTGCCAGTCCCTGTGGGCCTACTATGTGCTGCCAGTCTGTGGCCTCCCTGTGTATCCCCAGAACCTAGCACGGTGCCTACACCTAGATGACACTCATTCATTATTTGTCTGATGAATGGGTGAAGAAATAATAACAACTAAAATGTCTTGAAGCCACTGTGGAAAACAGTGTGGAGGTTCTTCAAAAAAATGAAACATAAAGTTACCATATGATCCAGCAATTCCATGCCTGGGTATGTACCCCAAAGACTTGAAGTGGGGATTTGAGCAGGTCTTGTTATCCTTACACCACATGTCCTCTCTTCTAGTGCCATGTAAGACAAGACTAGAAGGAGTATCACAGTAGTCAGCAGAGTTCACGCAGGGCACATGTATTAAGCACCAGCTGTATACTCTGTGCTCATTTCTAAGAAGAGCAGATAAGTAGAAAACACTATTCCTGCCCTCAAAGAGATGACTTACTTATGTTGGGCTAAGCAGCAGATATCGATCTCAAAGGATCTCAGACTGGACAGCATGCATCCACACCGTGGGCTACAAGGTACAGAGGGAGCAACTCAATGTCGGGTGAGATAGTGGAAGGCTTCTGGAGCCAGGACTTCCTGGGAAGGAGTCATCCAGCATACAGTACATTAAGATAGAAAAACCCAAATGTTTAAATATAAACAATATTAGTACAAAGTCACAATCCCTACATTGCAAGGCTGAAATTCAAAGAAAAAAGTTGTTTTTTTAAAAAAGATTTTATTTAGTTTTTTGGGAGACAGCACAGGCACGTGAGGATGAGTTGGGGGGAGGGGCAGAGGGAGAGATAAAAGCAAACTCCCTGATGAGCATGAACTCAATCCCAGGACCCAGACCCACTGAATCATGACCTGAGCCAAAGGTAGCCACTTAATGGACTGAGCCACCCAGGCGCACACTCCCTCCCTCTAAAACGTTTTATTTATTTATGTGTTGTTGTTATTGTTTTGGACCGAATCTTACCTGGCAGCAGAACTTGACCTGAACTGGAGAGGCTCTTTACTGTTTTTACTTAAGCCCCTCCAAGTGGTTGTTGATGTGTTCACTGCAGAATCATGAAAAATGTCTCACTGTGGGGCACTGCCGCAGGGGCCACTGAGAGGGGTATGTTAGAGATGGTTCTGCACCATGACTTCCTAAAATAAGAAAAAATAAGTGAAATCAGTGAGACAAGGAAAGACAAATACTGTATGATCTTACTTACATGGGGAAACTAAAAGTTCAAAACACCAAAAACCAAACCAAACTCATAGATGCAGATTTGTGGTTGCCAGAACTAGGGGTTTGGAGGCAAGCATAGTGGGGGAAGGTGGTCAAAAGATACAAATTTTCAGTTATACAATAAACAAATCCTGGGGATGTAGGGTACAGCAGGGTAACTATAGTTAACAATACTATACTGTACATTTGAAAGTTGCTAAGAGAGTAGATCTTAAAAGCTCTCATCACAAGAAAAAAAATTGTAACTGTGTGTGGAGATGGATGTTAGCTGAACTTACTGTAGTACTCATTTCACAATATAGACATATACAAATGATTTTATTGTTTACTTAAAACTAATACCACGTTCTTTTTTTTTTTTAATTTTTATTTATTTATGATAGAGAGAGAGAGAGAGAGGCAGAGACATAGGCAGAGGGAGAAGCAGGCTCCATGCACCGGGAGCCCGATGTGGGATTTGATCCCAGGTCTCCAGGATCACGCCCTGGGCCAAAGGCAGGCGCTAAACCACTGCGCCACCCAGGGATCCCCTAATACCACGTTCTATGTCAATTATAGCTCAATTAGAAAAAAAGAAAGAAAAATGATCTTTGGGTCCAAGGTTTTTTTTTTTTTTAAGCTATATGTTGTTTTTTATGATCCACATTTTTAAAAAGATTTTATTTATTTATTCACGACAGACACACAGAGAGAGAGAGAGAGGCAGAGACACAGGGAGAGGGAGAAGCAGGCTCCAAGCAGGGAGTCTGATATGGGACCCTATCCGGGGTCCCCAGGATCACACCCAGGGCCGAAGGCGGCGCTAAAATGCTGGACCACCAGGGCTGCCCCATTTTTTGTTTTTTGTTTTTTTTTTAAGATTTTATTTATTTATTCATGAGGGACACACAGAGAGAGGCAGAGACACAGGCAGAGGGAGAAGCAGGCTCCATGGAGTCAGCCTGATGTGGGACTTGATCCTGGAACTGCTCAACCGCTGAGCCACCCAGGCATCCTGGGCCAGGGGTTTGGATGAAGGGTTGACAACCTATATTCATCACATGGTAGACCATGTGACCCAGGGATTTTGCCAAGTGCTTTCCCCACATTACCTCACTTCATCCCTTACAGCAGCCGTACGAGACAGGTCCTATTATTATTGCCATTTTGCAGATGAGAAAACTGAAACCAGAGAAAGTAAATAACTTGCTCAAGATCACAGATCTGTAAGTGATGGGGCTTGGTTCCAAGCTTGGGTTCTTAGTTTCTAGTGGCCTCTTGGTTTTGCCTTAGTGGGAACAGTTTCAGAATCAAGGTAAGCTTCCTTTCCAACTAGGGCCCGGCAGAATGGCTCCCGCAAAGAGGGGTGGCGAGAAGAAGAAGGGCCGTTCTGCCATCAACGAGGTAGTGACCAGAGAATACACCATCAACATTCACAAACGTATCCATGGAGTGGGTTTCAAGAAGCGTGCCCCTCGGGCACTCAAAGAGATCCGGAAATTTGCCATGAAGGAGATGGGAACTCCAGATGTGCGCATTGACACCAGACTCAACAAAGCTGTCTGGGCCAAAGGAATAAGGAATGTTCCATACCGTATCTGTGTGCGGTTGTCCAGAAAAACGTAACGAGGATGAAGATTCACCAAACAAGCTCTACACTCTGGTTACCTACGTACCTGTCACCACTTTCAAAAATCTACAGACTGTTAATGTGGATGAGAACTAATCGCTGATTGTCAAATAAAGGTATAAAACTGCAAAAAAAAAAAAAAAAAAAAAAAAAAGAATCAAGGTAAAACTGGAACTCAGATTATGGAGGCCCAAGGAGGGAATGGCTGGAGGAAAAGGGGACCTCAGGACTGGGTTATCCATCTGGGTGTTGATAAGGAGGGGAGGACAGGTGACGGTCTGAAGTGACATCCAGATCAGGTAGGCTCAGGTGGATAGACAGGGTTGGGGGCTGTAGTGTGGTTGGACCTTTGAGGGGAGTCTGGGCTCCCTGTGGCTGAGGCTGCAGTTTGGAGAGCACAGGGCCCCAGAGAGCCTGGATCCCTAAACTTGGCCTTTAATTTGTCACCTACCCCCCAGACATAAGTGGCCACCCTTAGGCTTGCAGCCATTCCACTTTCTGTTGAAAGAGGAAGCAGCCCTAGAAGATCCCCTTTACCCACTCTCTGTGGTGGGAAGAAGAGGAACCTGGATCTATTTGGAGTTTTTTAAGAAGTCTTGCTTTACGTGGACCAATTCAACTTCTTCATTTGCTGGCCTAACCAGGACTATGGTAGCTGTGTCTCCTCAGGGACTGGCCAAGGGGACTCTCTCAGCCAGGGACCTCTGAGGGCTGGAGTTTCCCAGCCCTGGTTCTGTGACTTCTTGGGGTGCCTCTAGTTATCTCCAGGGCTACTAGAATCTTCTTAAGTCAAAATTTAAATATTGAAATAAACTTATTGCAAAAATAGGCCTATGGAAAGAAATAAAACTTATACCAACCAGCATTTCCTTGGAGAAGGGGAGAGAGTTATAATTTTTTTTAAAAAGATGTCAGTATTCTAGGTGCCTGGCTGGCTCAGTTGGTGGAGCATGCAACTCTTGATATATATTTTTTAAGATGTTATTTATTTTTTCATGAGAGACACACAGAAAGAAGCAGACACAGGCAGAGGGAGAAGCAGACTTCCTGCTGGGAGCTCAATGCAGGACTCAATCCCAGGACACCCGGATCATGACCTAAGCCAAAGGCTGATGTGCAACCATTGAGTCACCCAGGTGCCCCACAATGCTTTTTTCTTTTTTTTTTTAAAGATTTGATTTATTTATTCATGATAGACATAGAGAGAGAGAGTGAGAAAGAGAGAGGGGCAGAGACACAGGCAGAGGGAGAAGCAGGCTCCATGCAGGGAGCCTGACGCGGGACTCAATCCCGGGACTCCATCCTGGGACTCCAGGATCGCGCCCTGGGCCAAAGGCAGGTGCTAAACCGCTGAGCCACCCTGGGATCCCCGTGTTATGATTTCAAGCCTCACATTGGGCATGGAGCCTACTTAATATTTTTTTTTAAAAAAAGATGCCAGTATTCTAAAAACTGTCATCCATTTTTTTAAAAAAGATTTTGTTTGTTTGTTTATTTATTTATTTAATTATTTATTTGTTTGAGAGAGAGAGCAGGAGCAGGGAGGTGGAGAAGGAGGAGGGAAAAGAATCTCAGGTAGACTCTCTGCTGAACTTACAGCCCAATGGGAGGCTTGATCTCACGACTCTGAGATTGTGACCTGGGCTGAAACCAAAAGTCAAATGCTTAGCAGACTGAGCCACCCAGGCGCCCCAAAACTGTCATCCATTAAAAAAATGGCTCCAATAATTTCCTCACTGTGTGACTTTGGACATGTCTCTTAAAGTTCTAATAAGGTAGGGCTAAAGATGGTCCTGCCAAGGCTGCTGGGAGGACTAAGTAAGATGGGCTCCATGAACTCGCTTTGTAAATTATGAGGCATTACACAAAGGCGAGGGTTCAGTACTGCTGATCATCCCCCCAGAGCAGAAAATCCTACCATCTCACCTGCACTGATTCTTCTTTCCTGGTGGAGGAGGGATCTGATGGACATCGTTCAGGGTTACTCAATCCATACTTCCTTTCTCTAGGCCTCAATTTCCGTGTTAGGCTAAGCCAGGCCATGCTGCAGTGACAAAGAAGCATCTGAGTTTTTTTTTTTTTTTTTTTAAGATTTATTTATTTATTTATTTATTTATTTATTTATTTATTTATTTATAAGAGAGAGAGAGAGAGAGAGAGAGGCAGAGACACAGGAGGAGGGAGAAGCAGGCTCCATGCCCGGAGCCTGACGTGGGACTCCATCCCGGGACTCCAGGATCGCGCCCTGGGCCAAAGGCAGGCGCCAAACTGCTGAGCCACCCAGGGATCCCCATCCAAGTTTTAAAACATCCAAGTTTTAATGGTTTAACACAATGAAACATTATTTCTTGCTTTGATGAGCATGCACCAAATCTTTTCCACCTTGTCACCACACTGTCAAAGCCTGTGGGCTGTAAGTTCACAATGGTGGGGAGAGAGAGGGATGGAGGAGACACATCATCTCTTAACTGTTTGGGTCCAGAAATGATACACGTCACAAATAGTCTGTTGGCTTTACTTAATCACACAATTCCTATCCCCCTGCAAGGAAGACTGAGAAATCCAGGGGAGCACATGGATTTCAGTGAACGCAAATGGACTCTTCATGGGTTCCTCATTTCTCGAGTGAGAGAGTTGGACTACAGGACCTCTGAGTGGGCATCATCCAGCTCTGGCCTTCTGGGATTATTCAAGCCAGATTCCCCAGAACTTGACCTATGGTGAGTGTTAGTACCCTGGGCTACTGCACACAACCTTTCACGGGAAGGACTGTATCCCACCCTCCAAAAAAGTCAATTTCACTTACCTTACTGTCTCCCAGACCACCTCTGTTGCTCCTCCATGCAGTCCCAGATTCTTCAGCCTGTGTGATAAGAAGGCTTATGGGTGACCCCCACATCAGTGTTTTGCTTTCTGAGAGAAATGAGACCTGTCTTGAAGCAGGACATTGATGAAGAGCTGATAGCCAGGCTGCTGGCCAGCTGGGACCCCCCTGGAAGCACTGAGCCCTGGGATCCCACCTTCCCTCTAGCATCTCTAAGAGGGATTTAGAAATAACTCTAAAGACCTCCTCCATTTGCTTTCTCCTATTTCTCTCTTGATCTGTGTACTTCCCACTCCCCTTCCCAGTCTAATGGGATCCATCAGCACTGCTCCAGCCGAGATGAGTAAAGATGGTGTATGTGCATTTAAAAGGCATGGTGAGGGGTACCTGGTTGGTGCAGTCGGTGAAGATTGCAATTCTTGATCTTGGGGTTGTGAGTTCGAGCCCCACATTGGGTATAGAGATTAGTTTTAAAATATCTTTTTTTTTTTTTTTAAGATTTTATTTATTTATTCACAAGAGACAGAGAGAGAGGCAGAGACATAGGCAGATGGAGAAGCAGGTTCCCTGTGGGGAGCCCGATGTGGGACTTGATGAGGGACTCGATCCCAGGACCCTGGGATCACAATCTGAGCTGGAGGCAGATGCTCAACCACTGAGCCACCCTGGTGTCCCTAAAAAAAAAAAAAAAAAAAAATCATTAAAAGGCATAGTGATCACTAGGAGCTCGCATGGGTTCACCAGGAACAAACCTTGGTCCCCTTCCCTTTTTTTGATACAATGTCTGAATTATCAGATCAGGAATGAGCCCTAGATATATTTTTAAGTTCCAGCAGAGGCATGTCATAAGCTCTCATGCACTCTCAGGAGAGGAACTGAAGTGCTCAGCTGGACCCGTATGATAGCATCGTGTCACATGACACTGGTCTGACTCTGTGCACGTCCCAGTTGTGATAACTGGGATTCTGCATTTTCCAGGACTCAGTATCCACCTAGAATCTCTGCTCTATTAGAGGGTTCTTATCATGGTAGCCTGGCCTTTATTCCTCTCGGCAAGAATGTCAGAGCTTTTAGAATATTGCTTCTCCTCGATTACTTATCACCATTGAGTAGCCTGCTGGCTAGAATGTGCACCCTGACTTGATGAGAGAGTATTTTTTTAAAAGATTTTATTTATTTATTCATGAGAAACACACACACACACAGAGGCAGAGACACAGGCAGAGGGAGAAGCAGGCTCCATGCAGAGAGCCCAACGTGGGACTCCATCCCGGGTCTCCAGGATCAGGCCTTTCCTTGGCTGAAGGCGGTGCTAAACCGCTGAGCCACCCGGGCTGCCCCTTGATGAGAGAGTACTGACTGTAAGTACTTCTGCAGCCGAGTGTAGGCTTTCAGGGCTGCTGTAGTTGCTCTAAAGTTCTCTGACATTATTTCCACCCAGAGGTGGGGTCTATGGTTCTCCCGTTGAATCTGATAGTCTTGGATGGCTCTGATCAGTAGAGGATGCAGAAAGTGATACTCTGACTTCCAAGGCTTGGTTCATAAAAGGTCCCACAGCTTCTGGCTGCTTCTCCTAGAATACTTGCTCTTAGAGACCAGCTGCCACGCTGTGAGACACCCAGGCCACATGGAGAAGCCACACGCAGGTCTAAGTGGATCGGTTCTAGCTGAGGTCATCCCAACACTGGTACAAGATGTGAACAAAGAAGCCTATCTTCTGCCTTCTTCCTTCCTTAGTAGACAAATTGCTTTTATTTTTTATCGATATTTTGTTCATTTGGATTTATTAAAAACATTAAAAATTTAAATTTTAGTTCACACATATTAGTTTCAGGCATACAACATAGTGACTTGACAATTATAGCGAACATTTCATAATGTATATAAGTGTAGTTACCACACAGAGTTATTACAATATAATTGACTGTACTTTCTTCTGCGTGATTTGCTTATTTTATAACAGGAGGTTTGTACCTTTTAATCCCTTTCACCTATTTTCCTTATCCTCCTACCCTCCCAAAGAAGCCTTTAGATAACTCTAGCCTCCAACTGTTTAGGTCACCCTCCCTCCCCTTGTAGTCTACTTTTCCCAGCTGGAGCTGAGAAAAGCCATATCTGATATGTTCTGTTTTTTTTTTTGTTGTTGTTTTTAGATTTATTTATTTATCAGAGAGAGAGAGAGAGAGAGAGAGAGAGAGAGAGAGCACAGAGGGAGAGGGAGAAGCAGACTCCCCATTGATCAGGGAGTCCAACATGGGGCTGGATCTCAGGACTCTGGGATTGTGACCTGAGCCAAGGCAGATGTCTAACCAACCAAACCACCCAGGCGCCCCATCTCTGGTATGTTCTGTCCAAATTCCTGACTCACAGAATCTGTGAGCATAATAAAATGGTTGGCATTTTATATCACTGAGTTTGAGGTGGTTTGTTCCATAGCAGACTGGAAAACCACCATGTCCTTCTGCCATTAGCATGAAGATGAGGAGATGAATGTCAGCTTCTAGGAGGGAAGTTTCTGGTAGCAGGCTACAGAACCCATTCCTATCCAACCTCTTTAATGACGACTTACAGGGAGCCACAACAGCAGCAACAGTAAAAACAACAGAAGGATCATTTGAAAGTTGTGGGCATCATGGGGCACCTGGGTATCTCAGCTGGTTAAGCATCTGCCTTCAGCTCAGGTCATGATCCCAGGGTCCTAGGATCAAGCCCCATATTAGGCTTCATGCTCAGGGGGGAGCCTATTTCTCCCTTTCCCTCTGCCACTCCCCCTGCTTGTGCTCTCTGGCTCTCAAATAAATAAATAAAGTAAATAAATAATAAAATTTATTATTTATTGAAGATAGAAAAATTGTGGGCATCACACATTGAAATACCGAGGCAGGACATAGGGGGCTGGGGTCAGCATCCTGAAGATCTCAAGTGGCTAAAATGAATCTAAATCCTGCACTTAGGTTTTCAAATCCAAATGTGTATGTACAGGGTGGATTAGTGGTTAGCCAGGTGAAGGGAGGGTTGCCTATCCAGGGTAAGAGGAGACACCCAGAGTAACTGAGGGAGGGTTCTGTGGGTGGAGCCCAGGGGGTGTGACTCAAGATGAGACTGGTAAGTGGGTAGGGTCCTGTCAGAGGTCTCAAGGGCCATGGTAGGGAAGCTGTAAAAGGTGCTGGACCCTGGGGTGGGTTTACCCTGCATCCTTGCCCTCAGGAGCTCAGGGAGCTTAATGGGTCTGGCCAGTTACCATCTTGCGTTGCCAATTCTCCTTGCGGATCTTAAAATGGTACAGAATTGATTAAGCTAAGGTAACTTGTAAATGTACGAAGCAAGAATCCAAGGATAAAAATGGCTGGGGTTCACATGATTTATTCTGTTCAGATTCTGTTGGAGCTTCCCTACCATCCAGTCCAGTTACAGCCCTGGACGTACAGCTTGTTGGAGTGACCCTGTGGGGAGACAGCTGGACTGGGGGTCCTCCTGGGCAAACCCTGGCAGTGCTCATGTATTAGATTGTTGTGGGTCTCTCTCCATTCTCACTTGCTAAAGAGGCTGTGATAGGGAGGATCCTGGATGGGGATGCATTCCTGGGGCTACTTTATCTAACTGTGGTAGGATATGAGCACTGTAGGTACTTTTGTTTTGTTTTGTTTTATGCAGGGTCTGGTTTGGGCGCAGGGCATGGGCAGGGTAAAGACCCTGCCAGCATATGACCTCACAACCTCTGGGTGGCTCAGCAGAGGAGGGATATCATGGGTGCCAGAGGAGCATGGCCCCTTGCTCCCCATCAGAGTGGCCACGCCATAGCAGGCTTGATCGTCCTCAAGACCTGCATGTCAGGGCTACAGAAAAAACTAGCTGGCTGAGCAGGTTGTGGCTGTGTATAGAAGGAGGGGCCTCCTCTATTTTTTTTTTTTAAAGATTTTATTTATTTATTCATGAGAGAGAGAGAGAGGCACAGACACAGGCAGAGGGAGAAGCAGGCTCCATGCAGGGAGCCGATGTGGCACTCGATCTCAGGTCTCCAGGATCACACCCTGGGCTGAAGGCGGCGCTAAACCGCTGAGCCACTCGGGCTGTCTGAGGCGCCCCCTCTAAATTGACATCTGAGCCTCATGGGTTCCGGCAGTGGTGATGCTTTTTTTTATTTTTTATTTTTCTTTTTTTTTTTTTTAGTGGTGATGCTTTTGGAGACACCAAGTGAGAAGCAGAAGGTCCTTTTCTGTCCCTTGAAATTTAGGATGGAGAGGCCCATACTGAGATTGCCAACTTACCTGGCCACCTGATGCTCTCCTTCACCTGCAGCTGCCACCTGTGTGAGGCTCCTCAAAGTCAGCCTGTGCCCATGACCAGGGGTTCACTTGTCACCAGTGCTCAGGGGCAGGAGAGAGATGACTGTGACCACTCTCTGAGCAGGTGATATGCCAGACTGAGACTTTTCCTAGAACCACCTTAGTTTAATTCCCATAGTAATTCTTTGAAACAGGTATTATTCCCGTTTTGGAGATAAGGAAACTCAATCTCTAAGAGGTTAATGGGCAGGTCACATTGCTGTTAGGGGCAGAGCCAGGACACAAACCCGCATCTGCCTGACCCTAAACCCAGGGCTCGTAGCCACCACACAGGCCACCTTTCAAAATGTTCTTTCAAGGAGAGCTACGGACCAGCAGATGGAGACCCCCTGGGAACATGAAGCAGTTGAAGGGTGGCCTCGAAGAGTATGGGCCTGGGAATAACCCTATGGGCCCGGTGAGATGCGGCATGGTGGCCCAGCAGAGTTGCTTCCTGCCTTCCCTCCTTCTCAGCCACGCTCTGCTGAGGAGCGCGGGCTCTGTAGTCACCATCTGACCAGCTCTCAGGCCTCCCCCGCCTGAGACTGGCAGAGAGAAGCCTCCAGATCCCCAAGACGGCATCCCCTGGGCTCCACTTCCAGGCTGACTGGGGCTGGAGGAGGACAGGAAGCAACCCGGGACGTCAGGTGTGGGAAGAGGGCAGCGAGTCTGACAGAACTGAGGAGGGCACTGAGGACACACGGGCGGGGCCGGGGCAGCCGGGAAGGGGGGCGGTCTTCCTCATGAGGAGTGAGGCCCTGGGCTTCAGCTTTTGTGGCACAGAGCCCCACAGTGAGGGGCCACCTGAAGCTTGAGTTCTGGCAGAGGAAGGTGCCATCCTGGTGGCGAAGGTCCAGGGGCCCTCTGGGGACACAGAGGCCTGACAGTTCTCTCTTTGCAACATCATTTTCTTCTCTGTCAAGCAGACTGCTTGAAGTTTTACAGGGATTTTGCCAGATATGGTGCCTGAGTGCAAAATCTGCTGGGGTGGACAGAAGGGTTGAAGAAGACTTGAGGCGGGTGGAGGATTTCAAAAGAACTCGGTTTGGATGAAAATTCTAGGAATGGAGTTGACTGGGCGAGAGACATGGAAGCTGGTAGAAACGCGGAGGTATTCCAGTCAGAAACACCTCAGGGCTCTCGCTCTCTCTCCCTGAGCAGAAAGGCATCAGAAAGCTCCCTACCTACTGATAGGGTAAGAATTCTGGAATACTTTGTTGGGTGAAAAAGCCTGGGGCACAATACCATGTATATATGGTATTATGCTACCCCAGTGCAAAAAAAAAAGGAATGTAAAAGGAATTATCTGTAATCATATTTGCTTGTAACTACACAAGCAAAATATGTAAGAAATGAATAAAGATAGGGATGTGGGTATAAGAGCTGGACAGATGGGGGACAAGATAGGAGGAAGACATGACCTATTACCTTCTGCGTTTCTCTTTCTTTTCTTTTTTTTTTTTTTTTAGAGTGAGGTGGAGAGAGGGGCAGAGGGAGAGGGAGAGAGAGAGTCCTTTTTTTTTTTTTAATATTATTTATTTATTTATTCATGAGAGACACACAGAGAGAGGCAGAGACACAGGCAGAGGGAGAAGCAGGCTCCTCACAGGGAGCCTGATGCGGGACTCAATCCCTGGACTGGGATCACGCCCTCAGCCAAAGGCAGACCCTCAACTGCTGAGCCACTCAGGCCATAGAGAATGTTAAGCAGGCTCCACACCCAGCACAGAGCCCAATGCGGGCCTTGAACTCATAACCCTGAGATCATGACTTGAGCTGAAATCAAGAGTCGGATGCTTACCTGATTGAGTCACCCAGGTGCCCTTCTGTGTTTTTATTTCTGATCCTGTGATTATATTACCTATCCAAAAAATAAAATAAAAATATACTTTTTTATTTTTGACAAAAAATCCAACCAATCCAAACCCTCAAATCAACAACCAAACCCTCTAACTCTAGGGTCACCAGCTGCCTCTCCTCCCTCTGCTCCCACTCCATTTTTGCTAACGTTTTCATGGCTTTCTTTGCTTGATTTTCAACCTGAGCCTGATTCCAGGCCTCCATCGTTAAAGCATAACAAAGGTTTCCAAGCCTAAAATCTCTGTGGAATTGTTCTTGACTACATATAAATATTGGCAATAGTTGGTCCCTTTCATCCCATCAGGACTGAGGCTCTGAAATCTGATTGTCCAACTCTCCTGGAGAAGGTAAGGCCATCCCTAGCTGTGGTAACCTGCTCCACACTCTAGTCATCTTCAGTGCGTTCTTGAACATTCCACGTGGACGCTCCCGTCTGGGCCTGTCCATCTGCACCCAGTAGCTAGAGAAATGCACCTCTACCGTCGCCTGTTGAACAATCAGGGCTGGCCAACCTTACACTTCTTCAGTGATCTCTTGTTTCTTTCCTTGCCAGACTGAATGATCTCGATTCCCATTGCCGATTTTACAACCCAGTCATCACACTCCTTTGGAAATCACTTGGAGCATCTCTCCATATCTCAAGCCTCTGTTTTATAACAAGAGGCTAAGACCTAAGTACATAGAGACCTGTGAAAAGATCACCATGCAGTTTCTCTCCTTCCTTGCTCGGATCCCTGTTGAACACTCAGGCAAGTCTCTTAGATGTTGTTGTTGTTGTGGTTTTTTTTTTTTTTTTTTTTTTTCAGCTTACAGAGCACCACCATCCCCTCTACCTTGGCTCATCATATCTCTTTAGTGTCTTATTATTTCCACTGATTCAGGGTAAGCCTGGCCCACTGTAGTCTTTATTTAGATCATCTTTATTATACCTGTGGGTAGATCTTGTAAGCAGGCCTTGGCACAGCTTTATTTGTGGGTTTCCTTTTAAAAGGTCACTGTGAAACAGGAAATGTGACTAAGAAAATCTTCTTCTTCCATGAAATCTTCTTCATTAACTGGAAAAAGGCACCCGTCCCCTCTCCCCCAATACTTACTCATGGCCCAAACAGACACATTTCAAAAGAACACATAGTTCCCCAAACACTGAAAAGTGCACCATAAGGCTCACGTGTGGGGCGAGTGGTTATTTGTCAGGTTTGCGCTGTCTGGGGCCGCCCTCGCACCCACACGTGCAGCCTGTCACCGTTCTGCGTAGCATGTGAGGCTGGTGGGCATCCGGGAGGGCCGGGAGGCCTGTGGCTGCCCGAGGGGGAGCGTGAGCATAAGAGCCAGAACAGCTGCCAGTGTTCCTATGCATCAGGGCCGAAGTGGATGGGCCGGGCCCCGGGTCTCCTGGCTCTCCAGCCACATTTGCTCACTTAAACCACACGCCTATCTCCTTAAGCTTCTGGAGGGGCCCCTTGCATCTTTCTTGTAGTACAGAAGCCAGGTGATGTTGTAGTGGGGGTGGGGTGGGGGGGTGGGGGAGCAGAGGAGGGGGACCAACATGGGCATGCTGGGAGGGACCCTGGGCACATAGTCCAGGCTTCCTGATAGGGCTTTCCTGGGGAGGCTACTGCACTTGGGATCACCTGGTTTGCAACCTCGCTTTGCTTCCCTCAGCCACACAATAGAAAAACAATAGTCTTTCACTTATAGGGTTGTCATGAGAGGAAAATAAATTAAAACACAGAAGGTGCATCCAGGACAGTCTTGGTGTGCCACTCCTCTGTAACTTTTAGTTATTATTCTCATGGGTTCCTCCTTCCTATTTGATTCAAGAATTTGGCACCAGCCATGGATTTTATTGTGAAAATGGCCACATTGAGGTGCCATCTTATTCCTGGCCAGTCTCTGAGTGGCCAGGAGTTTGCCAGTTTGTCAGTTAAGAAAATCTGACAAAGGGCACCTGGGTGGCTCAGTGGTTGAGCCTCTGCCTTTGGCTCAGGTCGTGATCCAAGGGTTTTAGGATCGAGTCCCCATTCGGGCCCCCTGCATGGAGTCTGCTTCTCCCTCCGACTGTGTCTCTGACTCTGTGTGTCTCTCATGAATAAATAAATAAAATATTTTTTAAAAATCTGAAAAAAAATACAGATGATTCAAATGCACAGTCAATACCGCTGGGGGCTGAGGTGCCTTTGTAGACAGGCTATATGCATCAGGGAGCCGGGGGTCTGAGGAGGCCTGGTGCAGGGCTGCAAGCAGCTCCTTAAAGACAATGAATGAATGAGTGGTGTGGTGGGCCCTGGAGCCATCCCAGGCGTGGCCACTGATGTTGTCGTGGAGAATACAGATTGAGGTGCAGGATTTTGGGGCTCCATGGACTTAGACCAGATGCAGACATGGCGCATGGGAGGATGTGAGGGGAGTCTCAGCCAGACTTAGGGGTACAGGGTCTCAGCTTGACTCACCCCTCCATCTGCTGCTCTCACTCCCAAAGCCTTTGTCTGTATGCTGGGAAATTCCTGGGGGATGGTTAAACCCCAGCTCTACAAGGCATGATACTCTTTTCCTGAGCTCTGAGTTGCTTCACTGGGCCTAACAGCTTCCTGAAAATGTAGTCTTGCTACACTGGAGGAAGGATAGGTCATCCACAGTGTGGGGACCCTGAGTCAGCAGGATTTAATAGGGGAAGCCAGAGCTGCAGCTGCGTGTGTGAAGTTAACAAGGCTGAAGTTTTAATAAAATTGTTATTTCTATTGCATGTGTCTATGCATTAGGCACCAATCTGCATTCCTCCAATGTCAATGTAACCTTTTGTCTCTGTCCTCTTCCCCACCTGCTGACACACCAGGGTTGGGGACCCTCTGTCAGGGAGTGAAGCACACGTGCCCAGTACTGAGATACCTATTGCAGACCATCCCCTGCATCTAGCCACGGCTTAGGCCTGGCTTGTGTTCTGCTGTGCCACCAGATCGTTTTCTTTTCTCACCTACTCCTGGTGGATAGATGAGCTGTCCTTCCTCGAATGTACCTGGATGCATCATAATTACTTGGGTTGCTAGAATTGGAGGGGGTTGATGATTTCTGAAAAATTTGCTCTGATATCAATTACATCTCTTTTTTAAAATTATTTATTTATTTATTTATTTATTTATTTATTTATTTATTTATTTATTCATGATAGACACAGAGAGGCCAGAGACACAGGCAGAGGGAGAAGCAGGCTCCATGTAGGGAGCCCGATGCAGGACTCGATCCCAGGACTCTAGGATCATGACCTGAGCCAAAGTCAGTTGCTCAACCACTGAGCCATCCAGGAGCCCCCAATTACATCTCAGTAAGACTGGGAACCCTGTCCCCTACATACACACACATGGCACAAAGCTAGCATTCAATAAATACAAATAATTATGACCCCTCCCCTCCCTAGACAAGAAAAAGAAGAAAATGTGCTCTGTTTCTAAATGGGATCAAAATAATCCTTAATTTTTTTTTGATCCCTGCTTGGGATCCATTCCATATATATATATATATTTTTATTCATGAGAGACACACACACAGAGAGAGAGAGAGGCAGAGATACAGGCAGAGGGAGAAGCAGGCTCCATGCAGGGAGCCCGACGTGGGTCTCGATCCCTGGTCTCCAGGATCATGCCCCGGGCTGAAGGCAGGTGCTAAACCACTGAGCCACCAGGGCTGCCCAGGATCCATTCCATAGTAAAACAAAATGACAATGGACCAAGTTTTCATTGATTTTAAACTGATTTGCGACAAAACGAAATTCCTGAGTAAAAATAATTTTTGGTAAACTTAAAAGTGGGACTGCTAGTGGTGTTTCCCATTTATTAACTTAGTGTTTGAAAGCACCATGTCCTGATTTTCCTTTTTTTTTTCTCTCTCTCTCCGAGGTCCTTTACTCTTCTTCCAGAGTTTTCTGATGCAGATCTGGGGAGAAACGGCAGGGAGAGAAAAGTGGGAGTTGGTTGGTTTGGGGTTAGGAAATGGGAAAGAGTAGACCTTTCCAGTTCCCAGTATGTCCTCTATCCTGAATGTCTTCTGAGTTCCAAAACGTGGCTCTGGGCTGCTTTTGGAATCTGCCTGTGCCCCGGGCCCTGGAGCCTCCTTTGCGGCACCCCCTCTCCGAGCCCCCTGGGGTGGACATGGGCAGAGGCAGACCCTGTGTGTGGGGGTGGTGGGAGCCTCACACCCTAATGGGACTGAGCTGGCCATAACGCCTGTCTCTCCCAATTAGTTCCCCAAAGGGAACAAAGCGTTATTTCTTTCCTTCCTCAGTTCCCAGGCACTGACTGGGGGGAAAAACAATCCCTGGCAGCTCAGGGGTTAAAAATAAAACACAGCAAGGGGGAAAACAAGCCAGGCAGCTGCAGCGGCTCCTCAGAGCCCACTCCAGGCCAAACAGAGGCCCCGGCAGCTCCTTGGAGACTTGAACCCTGGGCGATGGAATTCTTCCTTGCATGGAGGCTATTGTCCTCTGGAAAGGGCCAGGGCCAGAGGAGGGCTGGGGGAGCACTGGTCTCCCCGAGCTCGCAGTCAGCGAGTTCCTGAGAGCCCAGGGGCTCTGTCCCACCCAGCTGGGGTGGGGGAAAAGGCACTGGGGGCACCGTCCACCCCTCCCCCTCTGAGAAAAAGGGGGGGTCTGTTGGGGGGGCTTGCAGAGGCCTGGGCACCAGTTGTTACCCTACTCCTCAGCCTCAACCAGCCAGTCACTGGGATGGAATAAAAGGCTTGGTTCCCTTGGCAACGGCAGGGTCTATGGTCTTTCACAGAGTACAAGATGGGCTTGGGGGTGGGGGTTGAGGGGACAGCATGGGGGAGAGGTGGGGGGAAGAGGGGGATGGGCAGCCTGTTTACCAGCCTTGTTTGAGGGAAGCTTTTGTAGGTTCTGGCCTGGGAAATGCAGGATACCCTAAGTGTGGGGGATGCTCTTAACTGCTTCCCAGTTTCAAGCCACAGTTGGTGGTCCATAGCAGGAACAGGACTGTGTAGGCCTCACGTTGACTTCCTAGACGGCTCAGGAGAGTCAAGTAGAGCCTACCTTTCTAGGTACCAAGGCCTGGACCTGTTTTATGACTAGAGACCCCTGGAAGTGTTGATAGATGCTTGAGCCCATAGAGAGCTATTTGTGAAACCGAGATTAGAATAGCAGGCGCCTGTCTCCTGGGTCTGATCTCGATGGACCAGACAAAGCTATTTTTAATATCAAGCTAGTGGGTTGCTGAAATAATGACAAAGTGCAGAGCCTGGGCTGACTTTGTCTCAAGCACTAGTCTCTGTGAAAGGAGTTAAAAAATCTATTCACATACCAAACAGATGCGTTTAGCCTCAGTGAAAACAAGTGATAAGGGACAGAAGACCTTGACCCAGGGTTTTGGGATTAGAGGTCCCAGCGTGTTGTCACTAGCACGGAGGTGTATGGGACTCTTGGTGTAACCTTTTCTGGGGTTTTAGATTGTGAGAGCTTGAAACCCGGCATTGACAGCAACCGTACATTTACGATGCCTTTAAAAGGGCGGCATCTACCAACCAAATAGAACAAGAGTCAATAAACTGATAGGGTGGCTTAAGAAGAGAGATGACTAGTGTAAATCAGCACACTGTTCAGGAGTCTTAAAGTGATTTTATTTTCAAAAAAAATGAAAAACAAAAAACCACCCAGATTCCTATCTGCTATAGCCAGGCAGGTTTAGAGACAATGAAAACTAGGTTAATGGTTGCTTCTAGTGGAAGGCTTGCTTAATTCTTCTGCTTTTGCCTGAGGATTTGCGGGTGAGGAGGGGTCAAGGGAGAGGTGACAGAGTTTTCCCGAAAGAGTGGCCAGGGCCATCATCATTGAAGTACTTCCTCACGCACACCAGGGTCAATTCCTTCAAAGCTCAACTCCAGTGGGTGGGTCTCATCTGAAAGACACAATTTGAGGAAACCTAGAGGGTGGGTCGTAAGATGAGGAAACACCTGGGTGGCAGGTTCTCGATAAGGAAACAATCCTGAGATACCACTGCGGCTGCTTTGCATGCATGACCTGTGGCCAATCAGACAGCCGCCTGCTTTAATCATCATCATCAAAATAATAATAATAATAATAATAAAAAGGAATCACTTATCACCTAATTAATTTACTTACCAGCTGGCAGATTGGCAGAGAATAAGTCCCAGCAATGCACAATAATAACCCATTTAGAAAAAATGCAAAGAATGGAAGCCCAGAGAAGAGAAACTAGCACGGGCTTGCCATGTATGTGTAGCCATTCATGTACATACAGTCTCATTTAAGTTTAATGACAATTCAGTGAAGTTGGTGGTGTGATTATTATTCCCATTTTGTCGACGAGAAAACTGAGGCCTGAGCAGGTTAATTCACTTGAGCAAGATCCCATAGCTGAAGGTAGAGAGAATTGGGTTTTGAATCCTATCTGATGATCTTAGATCCATATAACAGCCACTTTCAGATATGAAATCTCACTTGATTCTCAAAACCACTTATTAAGGCAGGAGATTATTTCTGTTTATAGCCTCAGAAGCTGAAGGTCATGGAGTTTAAGTGACTTGACCTAATCACAAGACCAGTATGTGGTAAAGCTGTGACTGCTCTGGGGCTTTTCCCACTGTGGCATGTGGCCTGGTCTTGAGTTCCATTCTTCATAACTCTAAGAAGATTTTAACGTTCGCCATTCACTCATTCATTTATTCATGTAGTCATTCAGCTAATATCTGCTGAGTACCTGTCACAAACCAGGCATCGAGGGGAACAGAGAACGAATGAGATTTTTAAAAAGTCTCTGAATAAAAGGATTTTGTAACCTCACCGTCCTGTGTCTGTAGTTGTGGCTGTCAGTGGAAATCTTCCAACATCAATGTGCTGAACCGTGTCTCATTCAACAAGCTGATACATTTACAATGGGAGAAGGCAAACAGTAGGCATTACTGAATCACAGACGATCCCGGGACACCTCACTCTTTAAGATGGACACAGTCATTCAGCAAGCTTTGGATGCACTCGCGGTGACACTGGAGTGGAGGCAGAGGGAAAGAAGTCCTGGCCAAGGCTCCCTGGGGCCCAGGTTCACACAGCACCCCCAGCCTAGCAAGCATTCCTGTGTCCCTGGGTCCGTGGACTCCGTTGTGAGGGGGCCCTCCCAGGGACAAACTTCCTCCCCCTATCTGATTTCATGGGCCAGCTACTTCCTGAACAGACCCAAATACTTATCAGATGCCTACACTTAATGTCGGCCCGAGTCAGGCTTTATGGGCCCTACTCACCCATCTGCGCAGGATTACTTTTTCAAGCAGATTTCTCACACGCAACTACCACTACCACGGGGAAAACCTCGCTCCCCAAGTGACACAAGTCACCATAATATGTCAAGGGAGATCAGAGCCACTTAAAGACAAACGGGATGTGGTAGTTGCCTGCGAAGAGCATGCAGTTTCAGGTGGGCCCATGAACAAAATTTCATCCTGTCCATGTGGCCTGACATTTCTTCATTCATCTGGGTCACCGTGCAGGTTTTATTAGAGCACAAGGTGGAGGGAAGCTAAGGAGTTTCTACAAGGAAAACAGAGGTAGGTGATCAAGGAATGGGGGGTTGGAGGGCAGGCAGGCCTTTGAAGAGAAAGTGTTGGTTGAGGTATTCATTCAACACTTACATATATTGAGTGTTTTCCCTGGGACCTGGTCCTGCTCATGTTTACGTACCACCCAGTGCTTAGTAGGATCCTGTGAATTGAGGGCAGGACCAGGTCGAACAGGCTCTCTTGGAAACAAGGGTTGACCTCTGAGAAGGTAGAAACTGGATGGGGAGGAAACATGAATGCCTAGTGCTAACTTCCACCTCCATCTGCAAGGGTTTTGCTGCTGAAAGGCACCCGGGAGACATTGATAGATACAGTTGCCCTCTGTGACAGGAAATAGTCTAAATTTTAGAGACTCAATTAGGAAACCCTTCACACTCTTTTGGTAAATGTTAATGGCACTGTTATTCATAAATGAGACCCAAACTTTTTTTTGTAATCTTTCACATTTTGCTATCACTTAATTTTATTGTTTGGGATCTCTGCCTCTTTTTTCTTCTGTCTAGCTTCCCCTTCTTCTTCTTTTTTTAAAGATTATTTATTTGGGAGAGATAGAGAGAACAGGAGCAGTGGGGAGAGGGAGAAGCAGGCTCCCTGATGAGCAGGGAGCCAGACGACCTGGGGCTCCATCCCAGATCCCAGGACCCAGAGATCATGACCTGGGCGCCCAACCACCTGAGCCACCCAGGCACCCCTTAGCTTCCCCTTCTTAAGTAGGACTGCTAGATTTAGCAAATCAAAATACAGTACACCAAGTTGTAATTTCAGATTAACGACAAATACGTTTTTTAGTTTAAGTATGTCCCAAAGAATGCATGGGATATGCTTACACTGAATAATTATTTGTTTGTCTGAAATTAAAATTTAACCTATGTGTCATGTATCTTATCTGATGACACTTCCCCCCTGCCTTCCACGCCTGAACCTCTTTGGGTTTATTTATTTGGATTTTTATTGCCCGTATCAGCTTGTCTCAGGGCAAAGAGTTTCCAGGTTTGTTATCTTCTGTGTGAAGGAGTGTCATGAGTTGTCTTCACCTTTCTTCACTGTCTGTCCCTTTGCCAGAGATTTCAGAAAATGATGTGTTTCTGTGGAGTTTATTTTCTCTTTAATTCTATGGACGTCCATGTTCACATTTGCCTTTCCAAATAGGAAAGTGCTAAGTACATCAGATGTTCCCATGACCAGCTTCTGTATTTCTCCCATTCTTTCTTTTTTTTTTTGGGGGGGGGGGAGTCATCATTCCTCAGGTATTTAATAGAGACTTTAGGATGGATAACATTTGATAGTACCGTGAATCTAGAGGCAAAGACCCAAGGGGATTAAATGTCAGCAGGATGAGATTCAAGATTCTCTGAGGTTTCCTTCCTGATAATGCCCACATTAGCCAAGAACCAATGTTTCCTGGGCAGATAGAAGATTGATAAGGGCTGTAAGGCAGCGCAGGTCCACTCGATAGAATCCTTGAAGTCTGTGTATTTTGTCTTTTCCTTTTGTGTGTTGTATGTGTTATATGTGTGTGGGGGATGTGTGTGTGTGTGTGTGTGTGTGTGAGTCTGATAACAATCGAATAAAACAACTGAGAGAGTAGAGGAGGGAATACAGGTAAGAAAGATAATGTTGTGCTCCTGACAGTGCTTTCAACACAAGATACTACACAGTAGAGATGTGTTTGGAGGCTTAAATTATGATTCTTCTCTCTCTTCTGTTTTCCAAACCATGCAATATAATTCTTGGAGTTTTTAAAAAAGATTTTATTTTTGGAGTGCCTGGGTGACTCAGTCAGTTGAGCACCGACTCTTGGTTTCAGATCACGTCATGATCACAGCGTGGTGGGATCAAGCCCCGAGTCAGTGTCCCTATATTTCTCTAACTTAAAAATAAACCTGGGGTGCCTGGCTGGCTCAGTCGTTGTGATCTCAGGGTTGTGAGTTCAAGCCCCGTGTTGGGGATACAGCTTATTTTAAAAAACACACACACACAACTTTTGTTATTTATTTTTATTTTTAAAAGGTTTTATTTATTTGAGAGGAAGATAGAATGAAATAGGGAGAGAAAGCACGAGGCGGGGCGTAGTGGGAGAAGGAGAAGCAGGTGGGGCTTGATCCCAGGACTCTGGGATTGTAACTTTAGCCAAAGGCAGATGCTTAACCAACTGAACCACCGAGGTGCGCCTAAGTCTTTTAAAAAATAAAAATAAAACCAAAAATTTGAAAGTGTTCTTAAATATTCAATTTTTTAAAAATGCAAAGTCTTGCTATTAAAATACCATTGACTATAAAAATAAAACATGACATTATAAAATTATCAAAACATGTAAATGCTTTGTAAACTTCACATATTATTTTCTGAGTAACTGTTCCATGATTCCATGACGAAATGGTAGTGCTGCTGGAACTGGAACTCATGCCTGCCTGGCTGAAAACCCAGGCCCTTTCACTGTATTGTAGCAGAATGTACTAGTTGAATCTTGTAGGAGTGTGTCTGTTCAGAGTCTCAGGAGTAATAATCACATGGATTTCAACACTTCATTATTAAATTATGTCTCTATACTCTGAAAGCTTACACTGCCTACCTGCACAATAATTGATTTTTCACTATTGATTCTTCTGCACAAAATTTATAGGGCTTGTGAATAAACCAGCAATGGAAAGTCAATTATAATAACAGCCACTGTTTCCTGGATGCCGCATATCAGGTGCTGAGATGACATTTTAATCCGTTTCACTAATTTAATCCTTGCAACAATTCTGAGGTCAGTTCTAGCCGCATTTTATGGGGGGAGGAAATGGAGATTCAGAGTAAGATCCTACAGCAGTAGGTCAGGAGACTGAGATTCAGAATGAAGAGCCTAGTTACGTGCAATGTGTTTCCTTGTATGCTAATCCTTTTAAAAATTCCATCACCCCTACAGAGGGTAGTAACTCTCTGCATTAGAAAAGGAGAGTACTTTCCTCCCATCCTCCTTCTCTAAGCTGTGAGTAAACAGTTCCCATCTTAATAAGATCCTTAAAAGAAGAGAATGAGAGAGGACAGCTCCGGAGGAGTCACAGTCCGTAGAGTCGACTTAACCCTTTGGATGCCTGCAGTTCAATTCAGAAACACTCACTTTCTGAAGGAGCTTCAAATCTGGCATCTATCTGATGCACCCTTTTAAACTGCTCCTTCCCTTGGAGTTTGTATTGTGAAGGTTGCAGAGGAGATCTGCTTCTTCATTTCGTCCCAGGCCTCGGGAGGATCATTTTCCATATTAAACAAAGCATCACACATTCCTGAGAATGCCTCTCCCACAGACTTGTTTTGACAACCAGGAGGGAAGATGGGAGGCCCCAGAATGGGCTGCATGAGAACCCAAGAGGACCTAGGAGAGCCCTTTGCAAAACACTGGTTGATTATTTCCAGCTCCCCATCAAGCTGCACTTCTCAGAGAGCAGCACTTATCAAAGGGGAGACACCTGGTTCTCTAATAACCTTCCCCGTGTTGGAGGTGTGTTCGGAGCCTTTATCACCCTGATGGTGACCTGGGAATGTCCATGCTTCTGGCCAAAGGTTTGTTTATGTGTTTCACTGAATAGGTTGAGCATTTATCAACCATTATTGGTATTTCATAACTGTTCCTCTTGGTGTCGTAATTAGAATTCTTTTTGCATTCTCAAATTTTGACATATGATTGTTTTTGTATGGGATACTTTGGTTTCAAAACCACTCAGTTTTCCCCTTGTGTGTGTGTATGGGGATGTAAAAAGGAGCTCAGGAGATAGGGTTCTCCTAGGACTTTCAATCACAATGCTTTCTTTCCAGAAAGTCCATTTGGCACTATTTTGGTAATAGAGTCTATCATTAAGTTATGGGTTTCCCTGCCTTTATATCTCCGTGGCAGGCATTACTTCCCATTTTATATAGGCGAGGAGAGATTATTGCTTAAAATCTTAGTGATTTTGCTTCCTCTCCAGAATAGCATTTTTATCGTCATGTAGCAAGAATATCTACACAGATTTATTTGGTAAAGATTCTATTCAAAGGTCTGGGTACTGATTAACACTGCTTGGCCTACTGAACAATGGGTGTAACCTGGGCTTGATAAACCAAATAAGACCTTTGTCTTGTTTTGCTGGCTGGCAAAACTGCCTGTGCCATAAAATCCTTTAGCCTCCAAGAAGAGGCCAGGATTCTTCTTGTTATGACCTGGTTTTTATTTCTTGTCCCTGATGGGCAGTTATATCAAGGGAGGCGCGTGCTGATAGGAAAGGCCTTAAGGACGTGTGTGTGTGTGTGTGTGTGTGTGTGTGTCCTTGTGAGTGTGTAGATGTCTATAACATAACACACTTGTGCACATGCTTACAAACATACCACCCACTGGGATCCCAGCTGTGGGGGATGGGATGGTGAAGCAGCCAGGTGAACATGGATTGTTTGTGCCCACTTCTTGCTCCAAAGTATCCACATCCTCTTCCTCACCTGCACTGGTCTGGGTCACTTTGCTCAGGTGGATGAAACAAAGGACTAAGGAAATTCCAGCTCCAGTAGTTTCCTGAAAGAGCTACTCTGGTATCCTCATTGATATCTGGAGGATAGTGAGTTTGAGTATGAGAATAGACTAACACAAACCCACCCCTCTCTTGGGAAAACTGCTTGGGCTTGTTCCAGAATGGGGTCACCAGTGTCATGCTTATTCCCTAAAAATACCCCTACTTGCTAAAAACTAAAAAAAAAAAAAAAAAAAAACCCAAACCCCGAAATCCTAATATGCCATAGTGAGGTTTTACAGCCCTCAGGATCCTCCCTGTATCTTTGCGTGTATCCTTGAGAGTGAGTTCCTTGCCCCAATTCCTGACATGGATCTGGTCTTCAAGATGAGAGAACAAAAGCATTAGGAAGACCCCACTCCAGTGAATTTGATGCCTGTCCGTGGCTACTTTTTAGAATGTATTATTTGGAGGAACTGAGGTTACTTGAGGGAGGGGGACTCTCAAAGGGGATCAAGCTTATAGCTTTAAAATACCCAAAGGGCTGCCATGGTGAAGAGGAAATAGACTTATTTAAGGGTGGAAGGGTGGAAGTTTCTGGAAGGAGTATTTTGGTTCGATCTAAGAACAATTGTCTAACAACCACCCAGCAATGAATGGAAAGCTTCCTTGAAGGTGCAGAGAAAGGGCCCAGTCTCAGGACACTGCAAGCAGAGGAAAACAGGGATGTTGTAATGTGAATTCCAGAAGTACACGAGGTTCAGCTGATGACCTCCAACGTTCCTTCCAGCTCTAAGATTATATGATTCTATATCTGTAATTTTCCATTTCCCTATTAAGAAGAAAATTTTCCACATTCAAATTTGTTTTAGTATTTGATAAAGGTTGTAGGATGATTTCAGCTCTCGTTGCTCTAACATAGGGCTTACTCCTTTGTATTATGGCTTAGCAAGACATAAGCACATCAGTGCTATTTGTTGGACAGAGGAGATGGGAGTTTACTGCGGAGTGGGAAGGTGCTGGTTACATGAGTCCTACTTTGGAGAAGTTGAGAACTCTGTATCTTGCCTCCTACCCAGTTTCTTTCTTTCTTTCTTCTTTCTTTCTTTCTTTCTTTCTTTCTTTCTTTCTTTCTTTCTTTCTTTTTTCTTTCTTTCTTTCTTTCTTTCTTTCTTTCTTCTTTCTTTCTCTTTCTTTCTTCTTTCTTTCTTTTCTTTCTTTCTTTCTTTTCTTTCTTTCTTTCTTTCTAGATTTTTTAATTTACTTATTCATGAGAGACATAGAGAGAGAGAGGGGGGCAGAGACACAGGCAGAGGGAGAAGCAGGCTCCATGCAGGGAGCCCGATGCGGGACTCGATCCTGGGACTTCAGGACCTCGCCCTGGGCTGAAGGCAGGCACTAAACCGCTGAGCCACCCAGGGATTCCTTCCTACCTAGTTTCTGAAATTCCTCCACCCAAAGGATATCTTATCCCAGTCTTGGGTGGTGGACACAACAAAAGCAGTCTGGAGCCTGACTGTTCATTATGTCTACTACCTTGACAGTTCCTCTAGCGTTCTTCCCACCCCCCACAATTCCATATCCTTCTCATGGACCCTGTATAATACAGATTTCCTCAGGAATCTTTGGAAACTCTTACCTAACTTGAGGACAGACTGAACTTTCTTTAAAAACTGACTCTCTTTCAAGTGCTCCTTCCATTGAGCTATTATAAAGAATGAAAACCTATTTAAAAAAAAAACCCAAAGAGAAACACTAGCACTAAACACCTATCAAATGCTAGATTAAAACTTTGACTTTAACTTTTAAGTGGAATGTTCTTTTGCTTCAACATAGTTAAATCTTTGCCTTGAATCAAAGATTGGTTGCTTTTCTTTTTCCTTACAGTTACTTTATGAATATCCTTTCTCTCTCTCTTGGGTTAAGGATATGTTGCAAAGAGAGTTCTAGGAGTTGAAAGTAAAACCTGATAATTCAAAAATGAATAAACTCATACAAACTGATTTTATATCAGTGTTCACTTCAATTAGTAGAGTGTATCAAGGATCTGAGATATAAAGACCTCACCCTTGATGGAATCCACTGGGGGAACCAACCCTCAGCTCTTCTAGTGATAAGCAAGGAGAGGTAAGTATTAGCTGTCAAATCCCTTTAGCTAAATTTCAGACGAAAGGTATTCAACATAATTAGTCACCAGAGGACTATGAATCAAAGAGACCTTGAGATACGCATCTATCAGAATGGCTAAAACTGAAAACGAATGAGATATTCAAGTGCTGGGGAGGATGTAGAGCTACTTGCAAACTCTCATGCACTGCTGGTGGGAATGTAAATTGGTACAACCCCTTTGGGAAACTGCTAGGCAACATCTAGTAAAGCTAGAATGCCCACGATCCAGCATCCCACTCCTAGGTATATACCTAAGAGAAAGGAGTTCATAAGAAATGTGTACAAGACTGTATTTGCAGTTTTATTCATAGTATCCCCAAATGGGAACCACCACAAATGTCCACCAGTAGGAGAATGGATGAATAGATTGCAAGGCAGCCATGCAGTGGACTCCAACACGGAAATAAAAAAGAACAAACAGCTGAAATGACTGACACTGCAACATTTTTTGAATGAAAGAAGCCAGGCCCCAAGGAGTATTTCATTTAAAGAAAGTTGAAGAAGAAGAAAACAAATCTATGATGATGCAGAACTATGATGACTGTGGTAGGGGGTAGTAACAGGGAGGTGGGGTGAGGGAGATGTTCTGTATCTCAGTCTGGGTGGGGATTTCATAGGTGTATGCATTAGCAAAAATCCATTAAGCTGATAATTTAAGATTAGTGCACTTGAAACAACAATGAGATACCACTTCATTCACTACCATGAGGAAAACAAAAAAGACAATAACAAGTGTTTTGTTAGTAAGAATGAGCAGGAATTGGGGCACTCGTACGTGGTTGGTGGGATTGTGAAGCAGTTTTTTAAGAAGACTATTTGGCAGTTCCTCACAAAGTTCAACATAGAACACCATATGGCCAAAAATTCTACTCCTAGGAATATACTCAAAAGAATTGAAAACATCTGTCCACACAAATACCTGGACATGAATGTTCATTGCAGCATTATTCACAATTGCCAAAAAGTGGTAACCACGTGCATGTCCATCAACTGATGAATGGATAAACAAAATGTGGTGTATCCGCATAGTGAAATACTCTTCAGCAATAAGAACAAATGAAGTATTAATATCTGCTACAATACGGATAGATCCTGGAAACATGTGTTGAATGATTCCATTCACATGAGATGTCTGGATGGTAGACAGAAAGTAAATTAATGATTGCCAGGGGCCGGGAGAGGATGCAAGGAGGAAGAATTACTCATGGGTGCAGGGTTTCTTTCTGGGGGGATTAAAATGTTCTTAAATCAGTGACAATGGTTGCACAATTCTGTGAATATGGTAGAAACCATTGAACTGTACACTTTAGAAGGATGGCTCAGTCGGTTGAATGTCTGACTCTTGGTTTCACCTCCAGTTGTGATCTCAGGGTTGTGAGATGGAGCCTCAAATCAGGCTCCCAGCTCAGTGGGGAGTCTGCTGGAGATTCTCTCTCCCTCTGCCCTGCCCCCCACTCACACACTCTCTCTCTTTGTCATATTCTCTCTCTCTCAAATGAATAAATAAATAATTTTTAAAGAGGGTGAAGTTTATGGTATGGGAATTAAATTTCAATAAAGCTGTTTTTAAAAACAGATTAGTGCACTTTATTGTGTGTATTTAGACTTCAAAGAGAGAAGAATAAAGATGAATTCTTCGACTGAAAACAACAACAGGGAAAACCATGTGAGTTAAAAAAAGAGAGAAGAGGCAGCCCGGGTGGCTCAGCGGTTTAGCCCTGCCTTGGGCCCAGGGTGTGATCCTAAAGACCCGGGCTCCCTGCATGGAGCCTGCTTCTCCCTCTGCCTGTGTCTCTGCCTGTCTCTGTGTGTCTCTCATGAATGAATAAATAAAATCTTAAAAAAAAAAAAAAAAAAGAAAAAGAAAAGAGAGAAGAGAACTGATTTGCTTGAACATCTTCCGGAAGTGCCAAGTACTTTCTGTATAGCATTTCGTTTAGTTGTCACAGAAGTCCAATTACACAGGCATTTCCACATGAAAAGTGAGGAAACTGTCTTCTTCAGTAACTTGCTAAGGTTTCCAAAGCTGGGAGTTAGGATCCACCGCTATTTATCCTTCCTTCCTCTTCCCCCTCAGATGCATTCCTCTAAGGGCTGGCGTTGGCCTGGGAGCTGATTTTGTCTGGAATACTCATGTGGCAGAAGAGGACCCTGAGACCTAGATGGTGATGTGGCTTCTATAAGATCCCACCGCCAGCTTGTGGCAGGGCTGCATTAAACCCGGAGCTACCAACGTAGGATTCTTCTAATAGCTGATAAAATTAGTAGCACTATATTAAGCCCCAAATCAAGTGGCTTTGTTTAGTCCAGTCATCTCAGAGACCAATCTGGAAGGGCTCAGTAGAGTGAAAATGTGTTCCCCTGGAGCCCAGAACTCCCTCCTGGGATTCTCACTCAGAGCATTTCTTGTATAGGCCATCCGGGTGTTCGCTTCAGCTTTATTTGTGGCAGGTTAGTGATCTATCACCAAAGGAATGGGTAAGTTAACTGTGGTGGGCAAATACTATGGAATATTCCCAGCTCTTAGAAGCAGGGAACTACAGGCACATTCCATGATATGACAATTTTCTTACAGCCAGAAAAGAAAAAAAAAAAAAAGCAGGCAACCAAATGCTCCTTAGAGCAAACCACTCATAAATTAAAAAACATAACTCCCCACAAATTAATACCATATATTATTTTATAAGGAAATATGCATAAAGGCCCTCTAGAAACACATTAGTGTAATGAGCTTTGGGGTGAGGGCAATTCTGTGGGCATGGTGATGCCTTGAGTAGAATAGCATGATTAACTCAATTCTTTACCTCTGAGGCCTTGGGGAAAAAATATTTTTATATCGGATATTTTATGGAGACAGAAATGTGTCTCCTTTATTTAACTGGTCGAGGCCTGAGTTCACCTAGAAGTATCTAAATCAAAATCTACGAACAATGCCTTTCGAAGTAAGGAGAAATTCCAAAGAGAGGGTGGTCCCTGCTTGGGTAGTTAGTGTTCTTCTGCAGATGCTGCTGGCCTTTCAAGGACAGCTCACAGGAGGCTCTTTCCTCCTTCCTGCTTTGTCCTTGACATTCATGACAAGATCCTCTTGAAGGCAAACAACCACACTGTCTTCCTCAGAAAGCCCACTGGCCTGGAAATGGGTTCCAGGTGAGGAAAATGAAGGTACAGAATAGGAACATGATTTGACTACGGCAGGTATTATGGAGCTGAGTCATATCCAACATTTGTAGGTTGAAGTCCTAATCTCTCGTACCTCAGAATGTGACTATATTTGGAGACAGGGCTTTTAAAGAGGTAACTAAGTAAAAATGAGGTCATTAGGGAGGGCCCTAATCCAATCTGACTGGTGTCTTTATAGGAAAAGGAAATTTGGACACATAGACCAGCGGGAGTGAGGGTAGGAGACATGTGCAGAGAAAAGTCATGTGAGGTCACAGTGAGAAGACCACCATTTGCAAGCAAAGGAGACAGTGCTCAGAAGAAATAAAACCTACTGACACCTTGATTTTAGACTTTTAGCACCCAGAACTGTGAGAAAATAAATTCCCATTGTTTAAGCCACTCAGATCATTGTCAGCTGCCAATAATTTCCTTACAAGTGTCACAGGTCTGAGTAAATCTGTAAATCTGTTTAATTCTGTGAGATTTTATGGCAGTCCTAGCAAACAAATACAGTAGGAATTGGCAGAGCTGAGATGTAGCCTCAAGGGATTAAAAACAAGACTTGGTCCCCAGTCCTCTGATTAGTTAAGTTGTCCTGTAGGTCTTGCTTCAGCAAAACTCTGGAGAAATTTTCCTAAAAAAGACACCTCCGGGGCACCTGGGTAGGTCAGTCGGTTTAGCATCTGATTCTTGATCTCAGCACAGATCTTGGAAGTCAAGCCCCATCTTGGGCTCAATGCTTGGGTGTGGAGCCTATTTTAGAAAAAAAAGACACCCCCGTCTCTTGGTGGTTGGAAGAGCTGACTAAGGTGGATCTCTGGGAAGAACAGGAGATGTTCAATGAACTCACCTAGCCTCTGCACCCTATAGTTAGGGAAGCCTTGAGCAGTTGGCTGACTAGACAGGGCACCTGGCGGTTATGAGTCCCCAGGTGAGGGGCAGTCATCATACTTGGTGAGAGACATTTGGCTGGAAGTACCTCTCAACTGACAATAATTCCTTTTTTTTTTTTTTAGGATCTCTTTTTTTATTATCATTTTCTTTATTGGAGTTCAATTTGCCAACATATAGCATAACACCCAGTGCTCATCCCGTCAAGTGCCCCCCCAGTGCCTGTCACCCAGTCACCCCAACCCCCCGCCCACCTCCCTTTCCATCACCCCTTGTTCCTTTCCCAGAGTTAGGAGTCTCTCATGTTCAGTCACCCTCCCTGATATTTTCACTCAATTTCTCTTCTTTCCCCTTTATTCTCTTTCACTAATTTTTATATTCCCCAAATGAATGAGACCATATAACATTTGTCCTTCTCGATTGACTTACTTCACTCAGCATAATACCCCCAGTTCCATCCACATTGAAGCAAACGGTGGGTATTTGTCGTTTCTAATGGCTGAGTAATATTCCATTGTATACATAAACCACATCTTCTTTATCCATTCATCTTTCGATGGACACCGAGGCTCCTTCCACAGTTTGGCTATTGGGGACATTGCTGCTATAAACATTGGGGTGCAGGTGTCCCGGCGTTTCACTGCATCTGTAGCTTTGGGGTAAATCCCCAGCAGTGCAATTGCTGGGTCGTAGGGCAGATCTATTTTTTTAAGTCTTTAAGGAACCTCCACACAGTTTTCCAGAGTGGCTGTACCAGTTCACATTCCCACCAACAGTGTAAGAGGGTCCCCCTTTCTCCGCATCCTCTCCAACATTTGTGGTTTCCTGCCTTGTTAATTTTCCCCATTCTCACTGGTGTGAGGTGGTATCTCATTGTGGTTTTGATTTGTATTTCCCTGATGGCAAGTGATGCAGAGCATTTTCTCATGTGTTTGTTGGCCATGACAACTGACAATAATTCCTTTGCAAGTGCCACAGGCCTGAGTAAATATGTACTTCTCGTGAGTTTTTTTGAAAGACTGCTCACTCCAACAGCCCATTATAGGGCTTTAAAAAGCCCAAGTTCCTTCTGCTATCAGACCAGAGATTATCGTTCCTATATCAAAGGCCTAAGGAAGGTTAACGAAGTTCAGGAGTGGAGGGGCTGAGTCTGGGTCAAGCCACAGAGCTGAGGAGGTCTCCCAGTACCGTACACCCTAGGAAAATGTCCCAGCAGAAAGAGGGGAATAAAGGTTACTTCCTGTGTCTTGAGTTTTAGCAATGTTGAGGCAAAAAAACACCCAGTATTTTTGATATAATTTGTGGTACCCACTTTCTCTCTTGTCAGTGTCATGGGTCTTCTAGGAGCCAGGGAGTTTCACTGGTAAAGGAGAATAGACACTGTACGTATGTGTTTTGGGGCGATACCTTGTAGCAGTGGTTTGGGGTATATGGATATGATGGGAAAGTTAGGGTAAAAATAGGAAAAAGGGGAGGAGGGACCGCTCAAGTTCCATTGGCTTCCCTGAAAGGTTTGAGAACCTCCTAAAACTTGGGCTTTTTTTTCAACCAGCGGCAGGCCACTTTGGGGCTTGCCTTGGAGCCTCATTATTGCTCACAGGCAACACCTTTCCCACACTACTACCCTTTTGGTCCATGACAGACCAAGTCAAGTCCTATAGGATTTAAGACAGCCCAAGCCTGTCTGGGGCATCTGTATTTGTTTGCTTGGCTGGTCCAGTTGAAATACCAGTTGAAGAAGGTGTCTCAGTTTATCTTGGTTCAAGGATGTTGCCTACTTCCCATACCCATATTCAAGGCACCATGGCTAGAACCCAGCTAGACAGTCCAGGGGTTTCATATTCTATATCTACCACTTACATGGTGTGAAACTTTGGCAAACTACCTAATACTCGAGCCTCAGTTAGCCCAACCATAAAATGGGAGAATCATTTTGATTCTATAGTGCTGCCAAGAGGAAAAAGTGGAATAAAAATATAAAGTGCTCCTGGCACAGGGTGGGCATTTAAAAATATTAATTTCCGGGATCCCTGGGTGGCGCAGCGGTTTGGCGCCTGCCTTTGGCCCAGGGCGCGATCCTGGAGACCCGGGAAAGAATCCCACGTCAGGCTCCCGGTGCATGGAGCCTGCTTCTCCCTCTGCCTGTGTCTCTGCCTCTCTCTCTATCTCTCTGTGACTATCATAGGTAAATAAAAATTAAAAAAAAAAAAAAATTAAAAAAAAAATATTAATTTCCTTCCTTTCACTCAGAGGAAGTTTGTGCCATTCATTCATTCATTCAACAAATGTTTATTTATTTATTAAAATTTTTTTGTGAGTAGGCTCCACACCCAATGTGAGGTTCCAATTCACAACCCCGAGATCAAGAGTCATATGCCTTACCAACTGTGCCAGATAGCACCCCTGCTCGACAAAGTTTTTTTGAGTGCCAACTAAAAGGTAGCACATGGTGCCCCCTGCACTTAGGCAACCTGGTGGCCTAGATAACCCTGCCTTAATGAAATGTTTAGTTGAGTGGGTAAAAAGCAAAGTGGAATCAGGTGTCAGGGAAATTGTGGCGTCATGTTTTCTCAGCCTTGTTCTCCAATGTCTTGTCACTTGGCCATGGGGCTAGACATGAGCATGATGCTCAGGGGAATTCTGTGAACCAACCTTGAGAACAAGACAGCAGTGACTCACAACAGGTTCGTTTCCGTCAGCAGCAAATGAAGGGCTGAGGACGAGGTCAGGGAGCCCAGCAGATGTCACAACAATCACCACCATCTCCTACTTATGAGGGACTCTTCTCCCCTTGCAAGCTAAGTGCTTTCTGGGCATTACTCAGTGAATTCTCACAGCCTCCCCAGGTGGCAGGAGGGGCGGAGATTATTAGAGATGAGGAAACAGGCACAGCCAAAAGATAAGTGCCTTGCCTGAAGTCACACAGCCGGCAGAGGCGCTTGACCCAGAATTGGGTTGCCCAACTTGGAGTCCATTGGCTCACACTCTGACCATCAGGGCCATGAGGTCAGGAGGCTGTGTGTGGCTGTGGGAGGCGGGGCTTGTGGTGGCAGGGCAGCCTTCCTGCTAGTTCTTCCAGGCCTCAGGCAGGGCTTCTAATTCTACACTGTATTCTGTTCCAGTGGCCCTGAGCAGTGCGTTTAGGGAGATTCCAGTATTGGTCTCTTCCTTGTCCCTTGATATTGTCCTTAGGATGTTAATGCAAGGGGACCCTAGTGGCAACCTAATCCAATCCTTTTGTGTTATATATGAGGAAACTGAGGCTCAGAGTGATGAAATGACTTGCCCTGGTCACAGAGATGGGAAGTGGCTGCACTAGGTCTAGAGCTCAGCTCTCAGTCACCGCCAGCCACCCTCCCCACTCCGCCACCAGGAAGGTTCCCAACAGTGGCCTGGTTCTGCAATCCCAGTACTCTCTGTTGTCATCCGCCACTCCTGACATCCCACTTTGGAGTTCCAGGCCTCCGTTCTCCCAGTAAAGTGCCTCTATGGGATTTCTCATGGAGCCCTGTCTACCTTGAGAAGCTGTCTTGGGTACTAGCCACAGGATGGGTACCTGGAAGGTCCCAGGAGGGGAGCCACAGGCTGCTCCCATACTTGTTCTTATCCGCAGCACCAGCCCTTCTGAATCACCTTTCTCGCTTGAGTGCTGAGTGCATTTAGCACATGTGGGAATATTTTCCGATGACAGTGACTTCTTCTCTGCCGGAGATAACATCTGTGTTAGTAAACTCTTTTACCTACCAAGCTTGCCACTTTCTTCCACCACCCGGTGACATATCCCAGGGGCCTCCTCGGCTTCAGGAAGGGGCTGGCATCTTGGGCAAAGTGGTTCATGGCCTCTGTCTGCTGACTAGCCTGCCTTCTGGAGCCTAGTGGACCAGTCAGCCAAATTGCATTCTGGGGGCACCTGGGTGGCTCTGGGGTTGAGCATTTGCCTTCGGCTCAGGTTGTGATCCCGACGTCCTGGGATCAAGCCCCACATCGGGCTCCCCGCAGGGAGCCTGCTTCTCCCTCTGCTTATGTCTCTGCCTCTCTCTGTGTGTCTCTCATGAATACATTTCTAAAAATCGCACTCTGTTTCACCCTCAGTGGTCCCCACACTTGAAGCCTTCTGGTACGAATGCGGGTAGATGGCTGTAGGTGAGAATGATCTACTTTTTAATGCTTGTGTTTTGATCTCAACTTAGCATTTTTGGTGGTTTTTCGATCTTGTCTCTCTCTCTCAGGGTCCTGGGAGCAGGGACACTTAAACTTTGTAGATCCCTGTGGCCTCATTATTCTACACTCACACAGACCTCACAGACACTGCTGCTGCTGGGAAGATACCATGGAGGACTGCTGCAAATTGACGTCCCTGCCTCCCCATTTCTCTGCAGTCCAGCAGCCTGATCTCCACCATCCCATAGGAGCTTGCCGGGGAGGCCCTATGGCTCTGGTTCACAGGAAGGCAGGAGGGGAAGGAGGAAAGGTCCAGGAGCAGTGAGGGTGAGAAATCGCTGATTCTATTATGAAACGAGTCCCCTGTGGCCCAGAGGTGACGTCGTCTAGTCACACAGCTCTAGGATTCTACAGGCACTGATGGGAGACCTGCCCATGGAGCTGTGATAGAGCTGACAGGGTGGTGTAAAGGTATTGGCACTAGGGGCATCAGAGAGTGGGTGCGCTCAGCACATCCTGCTCAGTGATGAGAAGTCTGCTTTGGATGCCCTCTGCAGGTACTACCTGCCCCTTTGGGGTTATCTAGGCCTCTCTTCCTGATGCTGCAAGCACTCTACATCTATCTCATCCATCTGCTCGTCTGAGAACTGGTATTATTACTGCCATCTTACAGATAGAGAAATTGGGGCGCAGAGCAGGTGTGGCGCATGAGTGAAGTGAGGCTGAGAACGCAGGTCTGATCCCAGCTTGCAGGACATACTGTATCCTGTCCTGCCCACATTCACACCTAAGCCCAAACAGCAGGAAAAAATGGCTTTGGAAGGAAAATAGTGTTAGTCATCTATATGATGGTAAGCATAATGTATATTGACTGTAAAAAATTTCAATGATCACCAAATTTGGGATTCAGATTCCTCAGATGGGGAAGAATGAGTAGGGGTGAGTGGCGTCAGGATTGTTTGGGGGCATCAGTTGTATAATAGTAAGGCCTTCTGGTTTGGGTTTTGTTTTGTGTGTGTGTGTGTGTGTGTGTGTGTTTTGGTTGATGAGTACATGGGTGTTATATTTTTCTTTTATTTCCTTTCTGTATATCTTAAATATTGTACACTAAAGGCAAGTCACTCAGACAATCCCCAAAGCGTAAGATTATTGTTGAAAATGAAGGAATTTAAACTAGTATTTCCAAGACTGGGGGCATTAAGGATTGAAAGGATCATTTGAGGAGCCAGAAAGGGGTGTACTTCCAGTGAGAATGGAGGAAAGTGCTCTGGCCGAGAAGCAATCATGCAATTGATTATCATGAAGTAAAATAATTACATCAGGCTTTCTGGGGTCTATATGCACCAAGCACTGGGTTAGACCCTAAAAAATAAACACATTCCTGTTCTCCTGGAGCTTTCACTCTGATGAGAAACAAAGGTAAACATAGATCAATAGTCAGCAAAATCTTCGTACAAACTGGGCTGACGACAATAAGGAGGAGTTTAAGTAGAACTAATGTTGCAGGGGAGAAGGCCCCTAGGAGGAGAGGAGCCTCCAGTGGACCCATCTCTTGGTCCCGAAGGGTTCCTCTGTCATCTCTCACTGCACAGATTTGGGGAGCAGCAGAGCAAACTTGGGGAACAAGGTGAGGGTGGAGACAGAGCCGGTATGAGGAGCACCACGGAGGCCTAGAAGCCCCAAACTCCACCAGTCTGGTGCTGGTTCCGCCCTGGGTGTGCCCGGAGCCTGTGCATTATACTCTAATGAGGGGTTGGGCCAATGGTGGTGTATTTCTTTCTTTTTTTTTCTTCTTCTTCTTCTTCTTTTTTTTTTAATGAGGTGCTGCTTTGCATAGATAAATACTATGATTGTGATGTGGGAACCAAATGGCAGATCATTATGCAAAAAGCATTGGCAGAGGTGAGATTATGAAACCAGTTCTGCTCGAGGCCTGCTGCCTGAGCGTGGGAACTAGGAGGTGTCTGACTGTCTGCACCTCCGCTGGGCCAACTTGATGGAGACCGCCCTCTCCAGCTTGTCTCATGACAGCTGGGCTGGGACAGGAAGTGCTACAGATTCAGAATCCCAGAAGGGGGAAGCCGGAGGGGAAGGCAGGTGCCCCCCCCCCCCCCGCCCCGTTGTCCCTACTGCCTACTGTTTGGTTGGTGGGACCAAAGCTCTGCCTTCCGCTGATTCCTGATTGTGGGAAAACAAGAGCAGGGGCTTTAGGTGTCCCACATTGGACTCCAAGAAATCCTCTGCCTGGAAGGAGGCAGAGAATAGGGAAAGGAAGGATGACCTTGGTTCCGAGTGTATAGGCTGGCCTCTCAGCTGGGGTAGCCGGGTCTCAGAAGAGGAGGTGAAGACCTACAGGGAGATGCTGTTTGGGCAGCCAGAGACGAATACTCTAGTAGCCTGGAGAGAGGCAGAGAAGACAGACAGCCGAGGAGGGAGACCTAGGGCCCCAGGATGCAGGCAGAGGATGCTCCCGTGATGCCTCATGAAATGGAGAGCTGCTGGAGTGGTCAACCAGCTAATCAACATAGTGCACACAGTTTGTGCTGTGATGCACCCATCCGTCTGCCTTATGTCAGGCTCAGAAAACCTGCTGAGGGTGAGCATTGTTGACAGCTCCCAAGAGGTCAGATCCAGGAGATATATAAAGCCAAGGTCAGCACTGCCAGGGGAGGAAGACGCAGTGGCCTGCATCCCAGGTGTTTGCTGCAGTGAAGGCTGCAGTGAGAGCGCCCCCTACAGAGCACATCAAGGAGAGGCAGCCTGGGGAACAGGGAGCCTGAGGGTTTATCAGGCAAGGCAAAAGCCATCAATTCTTTTACTCAATCAACAACTATTTGTTGAGCAACTCATGTTTTCATGGAAGTGAAATCAGAATAACCTCCTTATGTTACACATCTGGAGAGCAACTAGAGTTTTCCTCTTGGTTTCCCCTGGTTCCTCAGCACACTGTTACAACATCAGCTCTGAAGAGGAAGTGAGACTGGCTAATGGTCTTCATTACATCTAGATCTCCCTTCCTACTTCTACCAGCTGAGCAGCTGGAAAGAGGGCAGCATGGGAATTGGGGGAGGTGGCTCCACCTTTCCCAAGGTCTTGGGACTCAGTGGGACGCCTCTGGATATTCCCTAGACATGTGGGTGATGTGGCAAGGAGTGTTAATGATGCAATTCAATTATGCCAGGCTGTTAATGAGCTAAGTGCTGTATCTTTATTATGCATCAAATACTGGAAGACATTAAGTACTTACAGTGTCCCGGGCCTTCCCAATACAGAAGAGCATGATTCTGTAAGAAGCTCGGAATCCCTACTTGCCCAACTTCTTAATGACCTGATCTTAAATTGATTCGTAAAACGAACCATGACTATTACTCCTAGGGCTCAAGAGAGTGAATTAATGGAGGATTACAGTATTCATGTTTCATGTCATCCCAGGAATGGTCTTTGGACCTTGTTCTACTCTGTTCTCCTTGTCAATTCCCACTACACCACTGATTCCAGTCCTGGGAATGAGTTGTAAGGAAATTTCTCAACAGAAGCAAAAAATTGTATGTTCCAAGATGCTCGCTGCTGTTAAAAATGGGAAACAACTTAGCACATAGTAGATATGAAATGTTAGAAAACCAGTTGAGTAGCTGATAGCAAATCTGTACATGGTACATTATACAACCACTAGAAATGGTAATGATAATGCCTTTGCAGAATGATGGAAAATATTTATTTGGCAGTAAGTGGAAAAAGAATATAAGCAAGTATGTGCATTTTAGCAATCTATAAGGTATGCACTGAAGGCTGTTTGCAAAAGAGATAATTGTATTAGAATGGTGGAATGCTGGTGATTTTATTATTTTACAAAATTAGTGTTAATGTTAGATAATTTTAAAGCACTCTAAAAGAAGAAAAAAATACTACTTTAAAATATCATAGTAACTGTTCATGATTAGCCATTTTCCCCGACCCTAAAATTGATTCTCAAAGTGAGGCGTGGGGTGACCTTGACATTATATTCAACATGTGGATTGCTGGGCCCTACCTCACCTGGGACCAGAATCCCCAAGAATCAGAAGTTCAGCCAGGCTGCAAAATGATTCTAATGCACATTCATGTTTGAGAACCACTGTTCTAGAAGTTCTCAGAATCAAATTGTAAACAAATGACAAGACGGAGATATTGATTTTCCCTCCTGAGAAGCAGACCGATTCTCTGAGAGCTAATGTGGTCAGGAATCAGTTCATCAGTCTTTGAATTTACCAAATTTTTCAATTTAGCCAACTTACTTTAAACTTGTTTTAACAATAATCTTCCAGAATAGATTCTCTGTGAACATCTGATTGCATTCTGCCTAAATATGTTAGTAACTACGCATTAAAAATATATTCTTATTTGATTCAATGTATTCTTCATGAATTTATTTCTTGCAAAATATTTTCATTAAATAACAGATTTAAAAGAAAATATATTCATAGGAAGAATGTATTTATATGAAAACTAAATCATTCTAGGTCTCTGAGCTTTTGACAAATGGAATATTTCTTAAATTGCTGTTAAGGGCAGCCCTGGTGGCTCGGTGGCTCAGCAGTTTAGTGCCGCCTACAGCCCAGGGTGTGATCCTGGGGACCCGGGAACAAATCCTGCATCAGGCTCCCTGCGTGCAGCCTGCTTCTCCCTCTGCCTGTGTCTCTGCCTCTCTCTCTCTCTCTCTCTCTCTCTCGTGAATAAATAAATGAAATCTTAAAAAAAAATTGCTGTTAAGAAAAAATATCCATTGAGAATATTCAAGGAGTTTTTGGAAACCCGTGAATTTAGTGAAATCAGAATTGTCATTCAGCAAATTGATCCTTTGGGGGATTCAACTTTTGTTGAATTGACCTAGAGTCCTCTTGAAAAGCCCAAGGGACTCTGGGCTATACTGAAGTCCAGGAGGCTAAGGTTGGGTCAGCAGGCTGAGTAAAAATCTGGGTACACGAGGTCTCCTAAGAGGTCCTGATACTCACACTGAGAGTCCTGAGGGGGTCAATGGTAGCTCTTCCTCTTTCCACATCCAGTGGGTGCAGGAGCCTGCCAGCTGTTTCATCAGAGACAAAGCAGCCCTTACCCCTGTTAGAAATGTTAAGACCCATTCTATGGAGTTTCAAAAAGGAAGGTAATGGTTTGCAGTGGAATTGGAGAAGTGGGGACAGATTGCACTCTTAGAGGGAGCCCCTGTATGCCTTATTCCCCTCACCTAAGGTGGGACTTCCCCACTGAAACCTCCTTTCTCCCGTGGGTGATCTTCCTTTGTGACTCTGCCATAGCTTTGTTGCTTACACAAATTCACACATGACCACCATTTTGGGCTTCACCCTGACAGCTTAGCAGCTATTGAAAGAGCCCTCAAAAGGAGACTGTGCTGATGCCAATGGCCACAGAGAGTCTTAGATAATCCCTGACGACGTCAGCTTGCATCTGTTGAGTGCTTTCCATATGAGAGTCAGTGACCTGCCAACTTCTGTGCACGGTATCACTTACACTACAGCCCTATGAGGGCTCAGTACAGGCCTATGAGGCAGGTATTATTCTTATCCCTGATATACAGATGGAGAAATGGAGACCTAGAGATGCTAAGTCATTGCTCGAGGCCTCACAGCCACTGTGCGATTGGCCTGAGCTTTGACACCAGGTAGGTCGGCTCCAGAGCTTCTGCCTCCTTTGGTTAGAGAGAAACACTCAGTTTTATTACCTGAAGCCCATCTGCTGACAGTGTAGTCTTTTTTTTTTTTTTTCTTTTTTTTTGACAGTGTAGTCTTGAGGACAAATATTTAAAGAGAAAATGAGGAAGTGAAGGAAGAGGTATTCTATTCTCACAGGTGACCTGCCATGAGCTTGTTGACAGATTTTCAGACTTGGCCAAATGGGTTCTGGGCCTTGGGACCAATAGCAGATGAAAGTTGGCGATTCTCTATTGAATAAAAAAGGAATCCGTCAGCAATACAGGTTCTGAGGAACTCCTCTGAGGTCATAGCCCAAGGGAGATGCAAATCAACTGACAAGGGCCTACGCTTGCTTTGTTGGGTTGCTTGAGAAAATACAGGATGTCCAGTTAAATTTTGATTTCAGATAAACAACAAATTTTTATTTTCATTTTACTTATTCATCTTTATTTTATTTATTTATTTATTTATTTATTTATTTATTTATTTATTTTTTACTTATTCATTTTTAAAGACTTTATGTATTTATTTGAGAGAGAGAGGCAGCATGAGCTAGCAGGGAGGACAAGAGGGAGGGGCAGAGGAAGACAGATAAGCAGCCTCCTTGCTGAGCAGGGAACCTGATGCAGGGCTCCATCTCAGGACCCCAAGATCATGACCTGAGCCGAAGGCAGATGTCCAACCTACTAAGCCACCCAGGTATCTCAACAAATAAATTTTGAGTATAAGTGTTTTCCAAATATTACAGGGGATATACTTATAATAATGAATTTTATTGCTTACTTAAAATTCAAATTTCACTGGGAGTCTTATATTTCTATTTGCTAAATCTAGCAACCCAGTTTCTTGGGGGAGACAGCTCACAACCCAGGCAGTGTGTTAATAAAGACAGAGTGAGAAGTACAGATAATGGGGCCTTTGGAGAAGGGAGAGTTCTGGATATAAATCCAAGGAGGTTACACAATCTTCTGGGTTAACAGACTCACTGGAAGGCACTTTGTGATGGGATGGCTTCCTGGCAGAGCTGGTTTCTAAGGATAGAAGGGAAGGATCCAGAAGGGTAGAGGGGGGGAAGCCTTTGAAGCAATGCGGGGACAGTAAGCAGACAAGGAAATGTCTAGAGAATCTTCTTGCAGGGGAAGACCAGAGGTGAAAGATGGGTCTGTGGAGGGTCTTAAGTGTCCTGTAAAGGGATTTTGGAGACTGTCTTTTGGACAAGGATGGGTGACCAATCAAAGTGGTATTTTAGGAAGGTTAATCTAGTGATGGCACAGAAGATTGGTGGGAATAGGGCAAGAGACTGGGAGTTGAGTGTGAGGTGATGAGGGTCCGTGGGAAAGAGTGACCAGAAGGACATTCCAAAGCAATGGCCTTGTCTTTCAGGTACAATATCCAGATGCCCATCAGGAACACAGGTGGCCCAAGGTGGCTGTCTCCTGTCAAGTGGGAGATCTGGGCCCTGCTGGGTATAGAGAAGAAGGCAGCCATGGATGCAGAATCTCAGAGGGAAAGTATTCATGTCCGAGGCACCCTCAGAAGTCTCTCACTACAGAAGATGGAGGAAGGGAGACTGAGTGTTATAACTTGTTCCATTCTATCCACCCTCTCTGCAACACACACGTGCACACACACCACTGTTGCTTATTCGGTTTGTATAGGTTTCCAACAGAAAATGAACTGTTTTAAACTCAGATAATATTTAGTAGGGATGCAATTTCAGCCTTGCATTCTATTGTTTGCTTTCCTGGAAGCCAGTCTTTTAAAGATCCATTCCACTCCCAAAGCTGTCACCAGCTTGGCATGTGACCCTTTTTCTGTGGGTCCTCCTGCAGCTAAGACAACCCTATTTCTTGTAAACGGTTTTGAGATCCTCTAAAGAAAAATATTTCAGCAGCACATAAGATCATTGCTACATGGCCAACTCATCCCTTGCCTTGGCCCTGGCACCCAGCCAATCCTGAAAAGCCCACTCAGCTGTTCTAGGTTTTCCCAGAAGAGCTACCTGGGCAAGAAAGGAGAGGCCCAGACATGTTGGAAACGGCAACTGTTCCAGCCCTTTCCTGGGACTGGGTGGGACAGAACAGACCCACAGGGGCAGGGCATGAGGGAGGAGGCTCCTCCAGCAGTGGCAAGGCCCTGGGTACCCTGGCTCTATCTGATCTTCTCCCTACCCTGGGGTGATTGAGGGCTGGGCTTACGGCAAGGGTGACTTTCCAGAATGGCCTGGAACAAAGGTGTGGCCCCAGTGAGTGAGGAGGGAGAGCATTAACCTCCCCAGCATGTGAAAGCAAGGTGTTCAAACCCTAACTCGAACGCACCATTTCCTGCCTCCTGCTTGCATGTCTTAGGCCAGGTGACTGCTATCTCTTCCTCCCATTGGGTAGAGTGTACGTCTCAGTATCTTCCCTGCGGAACTGACCAAGGCCAAGGTGCACTTGCCAGGACAGCTTGACCTTGGCATCAAGGTGATCCAAACTTCAGTGGTAAGAATGGGGGGTGGGAGGCAATGTGCAAACTGCCCATTAATCCTCATCGTGCCAGCCACTTGCCCATGGGAAAGACTCAAAGGCTCACCTTACCCTCCCACCCCATTGCCCAGGAGCTAAACTGTGCTGCCCAGGGGTTGCACCCCAACCTCGCAGACCTGCAGCCTCTCCCTGTTCTTGTGGCAGCCCTGGCCTATGTATGGACTCTGTACCCCTTCCCTGATTGTCCTTCCTTCATCAACTTCTCTGCCTGGAGAAGTCCTTATGGGACAACTTGCTCCAAAGTCCTCTCTCCTGTGAAGCCTGCCAGTTTCCTCCTTTGACACCTTCTTCTTAGGGCCCTCTGCTATCTGGAGAGAGCACTTACAAACCCAATACTCCGGAAGCTCTGTGCCCCCAGTTTCCAGCCCTGTGCAAATCTCCACAATTGCTCCCTGCCATTTCCCTGACCCAGTCTGGGTCCACTGAATGTTTGGGGTCTAGCCTGGCTGGACTTTGAGGGTCTCTGGGAGACAGTGCCTACAACTGGGGCTTTGAGCTCTCTTTCCATTCCCAGTGGCCTCCCCGGAGGTGGGGTGCTGACGGAGCAGGAAGTGCCCGGGTCAGTGCCCATGCACACCACCTGTGGCTTGTCTCAGCCTCACGCCTGCCTTCTCTGGCTCATCTCTGAGGCACTGGGTTCCTCCTTTATCCCCCAGACTCCTCCACTGACCGCTCCCTGGCCTTTCTTGCTGAGTCAGCCCTCTGCTAATTGCCACCAGCTGGCCAGGCTGCCTTCCCAAGATGCTGCGGGCTGCCGGCTCGTGGAGGCTGACTCTGGGTGGCTTGTGTGCTGGGGAGTTGGCATTGTCTCCCCCAGTGAATGTTGGGGGAGATATCCCAGCCAGGCCTGGGGGTCAGGTGAGTTGGGGAGAAAGGCCCAGGAGAATGTAGGGAGATGGGGGAATGGGCCTGGGGGAGACCCAAGGGCCTCCCCTTCTACTGTCCATAGCCTTTCTTTACAGCAGTGGTTCTCAACGAGGCAGGGTGATTCCCTCTCCCCACCCTCACCTGCTTGGGGCATCTGGCAATGTCTGGAGGTGTTTCTGGTTGTCACAACTGGCGGAGGGAGGGGAGAACTACTGGCATCCCACGTACAGAGACTGGAGATGCTGCTCAACATCCAGCAAAGCACAGGACAGTCCCCATGACAAAGTATTATTTGGTCCACAGTGTCAATAGTGCCAAAGTTGAAAAACCCTACTTTAGAGAAAAGAGGCCGGGGCTGGCTGGCATAGGGGCCTCACATTCGAGAGGTGGGATCAAGTAGGTTTTCATTTGTCTGGGGGATGACTTGTCCTTAGGGCACACATACAGTCTTCTCTCCCCCTTTTGGCCCCCCCATGGAGCCATCAGCACTCTCCCTGCACTCACTCGGCTCCTTACTGCTGACCCCCCCACCCCCATCCCTGTCTCCCAACAACTCCTGCTGGGGGCAATTTCTGCAGCCAGCAGGTATTAGATGCTGAGAAAACCTCTTACTTTCCTTTATTTTGCTCCATTATCAGCCCATAGTTTCAGAAGGACAAGGAAGCAAGGGTTTGCTTACTATTTTTCCAAAAACACTGTAGGCAAAGGAACATTTCTTTTCTTTCATCTCCTATATGATAATATTATTCACCACCATGCATTGATTGCTTATTTTGTACCTGGAACTTTCACACACGTGTTATGATATCATTGTCACAACAACGCTATGAAACAGCTATTATCACTCCTTGAAAAAAACCCAGCTGAGGCCCAGACTAGTTATGTAACTTGCCCAAGTCATGTAGGTAAAAGGGGTGGTGCTGAGATTGGGAGCAAGTCTTTGGTTCCCAAATCAGTAATCGGAAGGCCCCCAAAGATTTCTCCCATAGGAAATCAGCATCACAGAGGAACTTTCTATGTGAAAAGGACCACAGGGGCTCTCATGTCTGCCAGAACCATATGGGTACGAGGAAGGGTGACCAGGAGAGAGGCTTTGGGCTGCTAGGAAAGAGGAGGCTACCAGAGGACAGGACTGATTTCCGGGAGGGGTGACTAATGCTGCCGGGAGTCAGCCTGGGCCCCGGAAGGGTCCTCTTCCTCCTCCAGGGCCCCTGCTCTCTGGCCCTGGCGTTGGTCAGGTGTCTGGAAGGAAGGACTGGGTGTCCCCCCCGCTTCCCCAGAAGAAGAGCTCCATCCGGGGAGCTCTTGCTGGGCTGCTGAGTGCTGCCAGGGCTTGGAGGCTGCAGGAGGCAGGCGGTAAACAGGAAATGGTTAAGTCAGAGCAGGTGGAGCATGCCGGGTGCTGGAGCAGGGCAGGAAATAGCTAAGCGGCTGAATGGACTCAAAAGAATGCTCTGCCCTCCTCCCCGAGGCTTTGGCCAAGGGCTGTCCACCCACCCCTCCCTGCCCTGCACTAGCAGACACGGGCCCAGCAGCCGCCTGACCCCCCACTGCCCTCCTCAGTTCTGCTAGGCCTGGGAGGTGCTGCAGGGAGAGGGCCCAGGGAACCGGGAAGCCCAGCCAGGACAGGCAGGGCAAGAAGGAAGGGCTTCCTTCTCTCTGGGGCTGGGAGCTGGGCCTATCTCCAGTGGCCCAGGAGTGAGAGGGTGGGGCTGGGGGCTTGGGCAGCCTCCCAGGGTCCTAGAGGTTGTTTTCGTCCCCCTGGTTCTTTGTTTCCTAGAGGAGGGCCCTTTCTACTGACTGGGGCTCCTACCCTGGGCTGAGCCTGCAGCCAGAACAGTGGCCTGGGATGTAGACAGAAAAGGCTGGATGCCCCAGGGGACTCTCCTGCTCTCTGCTTTCCTCCACAGCAGCAGGTGTCCCAGAAGAGGGGTGGCACTATCCTGGAAGGTGAGATGAGGAACCTGAGGTTAGGGAAGTTGAGTAGCTCACACAGGGAAAGGGAGCTGGGGCTCGAACCCCTCTTCTGCCTCTCTGTCCTCCCCTGCTGTCCCTCTGCACCTCTGTGCCTCTCCTGTTCAGAGAATTTTCTTTGCTCTACCCCGGAGTAAAATCAGTGGTGCTCTGGGTACTTCTTTGACTCCTTTCTCAGGGGACTTACCCTTGTGGGCAAGCAAGGCTCTACTTCCCAGGGTCCTCTTGCAGGTGAGTTGTTTCTCTGCAGAGCAAATGGTCCCATTGCTCTGGTCTTTAAGGGTGACTGACATGTTACTATCTGAGAGCTCTGGGCATCCAGGTATGAACACTCAGCAGGCAGGATTCCCTGGGTGCCTGAGGGCCACACAGGGACACTGAGATAGGCGTAGCCTATTCCCGGTGCCGGTTGTTGCTTGTTCTGCAGCACATGGCTCCTGGGTGCAGCTGTCTTGCCTTAGTAGGGGGAGAAGCTGTGCTTACATATTTTCCTGGTAGCAGTGGGCACCAAGGGTATCTCAGCCCCCCAAATAATGATAACCACCCAAGTTTATGGGGGTATTTTGTCCTATTTATTTATAGGAAGTATATATTTAAATATGTACATGAATATATTTATACATATATTGATTCATGTAATCCCTACAGCAACCCAAAGAGGAGGTACTTTGATTATTCCCATTTTAGAGGTGAGGCATAGAGAAGGGAAGTAACTTAACCCTGGTAGTAGGGCATTGGTGGATTCAGGTACACTGAAATCAGCCCTGGGCAGCTGGCTCTGGCCCGCACTTTGGCCACTAGGCTGTATTGCTTGTGTGGGAGCCTTTGGAGGAGGCCACATTTATTCTCCTTGAGGTCTCTCATAAGATCCCTATTCTTTAGGAAAAATTCCTTGTCTTTCCAGAGTCAGAATTTCCTGAGCATCCTTCAATATATGTGAGGCTCTCGAGGTCTCTGATTAAGAATGCCAGAACAGAGAAGGAGAAAATAGGTGGAAAGCTCCTCGGTTCTCCCAGCTGGGCCATGAGCATGGCATCTTCCAGCTGCCACTGTTATGGGGCCCTGGGGAAATTCCACTATCAGTTCTGTTCCTTCAAGAGCTGTGTGTTGACACCAACTTTTTGCTAGTCCCTGGGCTGGGTACTGGGAGGAGCCAACTAAAGCAGACATATCGTGTGCCCTGGGGTGTTGGCAGTAACAGAAGAGTGTTTTCATGTGTCTTTTGATTAAATGTGGTAGATACTCAGATAGAGGGAAGTGTGCAGGTAGGGAGCTCAGAAGCAGAGGACTAGTACTCAGGCAGCCTGGGAAGTCAGAGAAGGTATGCTGTAGGTGAACAGGCTGGACTGAGCCTTGAAGGAGGAAGAAAAGGGGTGGGCGTTGGGAGGCAGAGGTGACAATGCAGGCAAAGGCTTAGAGGCCTGCTATGTTGGTGAAAGCAGAAACAGAAATACCTCAGCTTTGCTAGAGGCAGCAGGACAGGAGAGGACCTGGCGGGGTTGGCATCACAGGGCCAGTGAAGCCATATCAGAGCCCTAGAGCCTTGTCAGCCTCTGCCTCCTGGCTTGAAAGACCCCTGCAAAGAGAAAGGACTTGGAGGATGACAGCATAAGAGGTGGACTCACACTCTCTGGTTTTAGAAGTTCCTATGAAGCTGCAGTAATTGAAGCAGTAGAACTGATGGAAGGATGGACATTTATAATAGTGGTCGTGGTAGAGAGTGGTGAGGGATATCCCTCACACACAGTCAGCTGCATTTTGAAAAGTGCAAAGGGAATTCAATGGGGAAAGGACAATCTTCTTAAAAATGGTGCTGGAAAATTTAGACATCCATAATGAAAAAAAAAAAAAAGCCATAGCTTTTAATGAAAAAAAAATCAGAGAAAACAAAAGAGAAGGTATGAAAGAAAACATAAAACAGGGTATGAAAGGAAAAAAACTAAAAGTAGGAAAGAAGAAAATGCAGGAGAAAATCTCTGTGACTTGGGTTAGGCAAAGTTTCTTGGTTATGACACTAGATGCACAATCCATGAAAGAAAAATGGACAAAGGGGACTGACCAAAATTAAAAACTTTGGGTTTTCAGAAGACACTTAGGAAAATGAAAAGAAAAACAACCACAGACTGGGAAAAAGTGTTTGCAAAATCTGTATCTGACAGAGAGGACTTATATTCAGAATATATTGAAAAATTCCCCAGACTCAGTAATAAGAAAATGAACAATTCAGTTGTTTTTTAATTTTTAAAAAAGATCTTATTTATTTATTTGACAGAGCACAAGCAGGAGGAGGGGCAGGGAGAGGGAGAAACAGACGCCCTGAAGAGCAGGGAGCTGATGTAGGGCTTGCTCGCAGGACCCTAGGATCATGGCCCTCGCCAAAGGCAGATACTTAACCGACTGAGCCACTCAGGTGCTCCAACAATTCAGTTTTTAAAATGGGCCAAATATTTGAACACACACTTCACCACAGAAGAGATGGGGATGGCAAGTAAACACATGAAAAGATGTTTAACGTCATCAATCACTAAAATAAAATGATAATAAGCATCCACTATATACCTTTAAGGATAGCTCAGATTAAAAAAAAAAAAATCACAACCCAGCAGCTGACAATACCAAGCACTGGGAAGGTTGTGGAGTGATCCAAACTCTCGTTGGTTGCTGGTGGGAATGCAAAATGGCCCAGCCCCTGTTGGAAGGCAATCTGGCAGTTCAGCGTGCAGTTTGGCCTACACTTACCCTAGCACCCAGCAATCCCACAGTTAGGTATCTACCAAGAGAGATGAAAACTGATGTCCACAAAAACTTGTATGCAAATATTTATAATGGGATTTTTCATAATGGCCAGAAACGGGACAACCAGGATGACAGAAACATTCTTCCACTGCTGAGTGGATAGACACACTGTCATGCCATCCCCTGAGTGGGACACCGCTCAGAGAGGAAATCAAACTGCTGATCCAAGTAACAACATGGGCCAATCTCAAGTGCACCACGCTAAGTGAAAGAAGCCAGACCCTGGTGACTTTGTACCACAGGATTCCATGAGCAGATACACCTCGGAGACATCATGGGTTCAGTTTCAGACCCCTGCAATGACGTGAAAATCGCAATAAAGGGAGTCAAATGAATGTTTTGGTTTCCCAGTGCATAGGAAGTTATATTTACACTATACTGTGGGCTATTAAGTGTGCAATAGCATTATGCCTACAAAAACAACATATACCTTAATTAAAAATGCTCGCCATCATCTGAGTTTTCCATGAGTCATAATCACTGATCAAACATCACCATACCAAATACGACAATAATGAAAAAGCTCAAAATATTGTGAGAATTACCAAAATGTGACCCAGACCACTGTTGGCAAAGTGGTGCTGATAGACTTCCCCCATGCACGGTTGCCACAAACCTTCAATTTGTAAAAAACAAAAAAACAAAAACCACACAATATCTGAGAAGTACAATAAAGGGAAGAGCCTGTATATGACAATCTGGAAAAGGCAAAATTACAGGAACAAAAAACCTAGTAGTTTTCAGGGCTAGGGCTAGGGCTGGGGACAGGGGTGGGCCGGGAACCCAGGAGAATCTAGAGAGTGATAGAACTGTTCTGTGTCTTAATTGTGATGGTTACATGACTGCATGCTTTGTCAAAATGCATAGAACTGTATTTTAAAATGAATTTTACCATATGTAAGTTATATCTTGATAAACCTGACTTTATTTCTTTTTTAAAAAAGATTTTATTTATTTATTCATGAGAGACTCACAGAGAGGCAGAGACATAGGTAGAGGGAGAAGCAGGCTCTCTGCGGGGAGCCTGATGTAGGACTCGATTCCAGAACCCCAGGATCACACCCTGAGCAGAAGGCAGACACTCAACCCCTGAGCCACCCAGGTGTCCTGATAAACCTGACTTTAAACAAACACTGCACCAGGTTATAGAGCCTCATTTTATAACTAGGCTTTAGGCCTGGGAGTCGGGGAGACTCACATTTGGTCTAGTTCTTGACAGCCATCCTGCCCCCTTGGAGCCCCCTCATCCCCCCACTCGAGAAGCCTTGCTCTTTGTGATTTCAGAGGGCCAGAAGGGGAACCATTAATGAACCCCTCCTCTGGGGTATTGTCCCTGTTTTTATTAAATGCAAGTGCTCCTCAGAGGCAAGTAACTTAAGTTTGAGGGAGGCCATGGCAGAATGAGAGAAGGGAATGGAAGGATGGGAAGGGAAATGGTTTCCATGAGGCTGGAGATGGTAGGGGTGGAGGAGTGGGAGGTAGGCCTTCAGTTTGGTTGGTGGCACTGCACTGTGCCCATGCACTGTGAGTGTTTGTGGGGAGTATGGATTAGGGGCTCCATGGAAGGAAGACTGCCTCATTATTATGCAAAATCCTCTTTCCCTACCTGGCCACCATAGCCCCTATCTGGGCTTCCTTCCCCAGCACCTTCCTCCTAATTATCCAATTCCAATTACGGGTTGCCCAGACAGGTTGGGGGATGATTTATTTATGGCATCTAAACACAAAAGACCTCAGCATCCTCTTGCTCACCCACATATTTCCACTCCTCTGGGTCCTTCAGGGTTCATATCACCTTAGGCATTTCTATCCTGTTGGAAATTTCCTTGCCAGAGAGGAGTAGACGTTCTGAGAAGGCATCAGGGCCCCAGGCTTCAGTGGTCTTGTGATGCAGATGATGGGGTGGGAGGATTGGTTGGGGCATCTGCTTGGCTTGTTTTTGTTTCGACAGCATTTTCTTCACAGGTGCATTCACTCTCCCACCACAGGGCCTTTGCACACACTGCTCCCTCTCTCTGGGGCTTCTCACTTTCTGAAGTTTAATTTAACCACCATTTACTATGCCTTACTGTATGCCTGGTATGGAGGATGCAGAAGGAAATAAGACTAGTCTTTTTATGGTAAGAAAGACTTTGGCCTAGGGAGATGGTGGTAACAACAGCAGCCGCAACAAACGCAGGGCCATTTAAGGAGACATTTATGCAGACAATGACATTCAAAATTCAACAGTCCTAAATGCATGTCATTTCTATTAGTCCCTTTTTCTTTTTTCTTTTCTTTTCTTTTTCTTTTTCTTTTTATTTGCATTTATTCTATGCAGAATTTACTCCCGGGCCATAAGTTTTTGTTTCTTCAGTTTCTTCTGGGATATCTTTTTCTTCTGTGCAACCTCCTCTTCTGGTTTAGGAACAATCTGCTCTTTTTCAGTAAGAATCATCTCAATGTGGCAGGGAGAGCTCATGTATGGATTAATCCGGCCATGAGCCCTGTAGGTTCTACGTCACATCTTGGGGCTTTATTCACCTGGATGTGCTCAATGACCAGAGAATCTACATCTAAACCCTTAAGTTCAGCATTACTCTCCGCATTTTTAAGCATGTGCAGTAAAAATTCATCACTCTTCTTGGGCCACCGACCCTGTGTCCAGCCCCACTGTTTGGCCTGCGCACACCTACCAACTCCACCATTGTAGCGACGGAATGGCACACACTGCTTCTGCAAAGTGACATCTTTCAGATACTTGGTGGCTTTTCGAATATGCATACCCTTGATGGCCTGGGCAGTTTCACGTGTGTTCTTAAAGTGAACACGAAGATTTGAACCTCTCGACTTGCATGATTTTGTAGGGTTTTCTGGGTCCAGCGAGTAGCGAACCATCTCCGGACGTCACCTCAGGCAGCTCGGGGGAAGAGCTATTAGTCCCTTTTTCCAAGTGAGGATGCTGAGTGAGGCTCAGAGAAGTTAAATCTCTGGCTGAGCTGGCACATGGCAGGGTTGAAACTTGAGTCTGTGCCTCTGGATCTCCAAAGCCACGTATATGACCATAGTATCATCCCACCCTCTCTCCCACATGGAGGAAAGCCACTGTCCAATTCCAGCCCCAACCTGCCAGGTCTTCAAGTTGATCTGCCATAGAAGGAATGAAAAGCCAAGAGCACCCTGGTCTATCCCAAGGGATGCGGGCTGTACCTGGAGATGCCAGTCCAAGACTGGGCGAAGGGGGCTGTGCAGAGATGCTACACGCACTGGCCAGCTGGCCCCCACCTTTCCTGCAGAACCCTTCTCACTCACTGTATTCACAGGGGACATTTTCCAAGGTGTGAAATACAGGACTACCTGCTCCAGGGACCGGAGCCTTGGGAAGGTACTCCAAGGATGAGCCTCCCTGGCTCGAGGCTCTTGGGCTCCATATTTTGGACAGAGGGAAGGCATATCCTTGATGTTGAGTCCACAGCAGACCCATAAGTCAAAGTCCTGGTTGGGCTCTGCTGTCTAGTAAACCGAAGATGATCATTCATGAATAATGTGGGAATGATATATTGTGTAATAGGGCTGGTTGATGGGCTGAGGGGTGACTCATTTCTGGAGAGCTTGAATCAGACCACTGTTATTTCCTTTGGCTTCCAGTGGACTAACCCAGACTCCTCTAAACACCTACCTGCCTCAGTCACTGAATCAGAGATGTGGGCCCTGGTAGGCTGTGGAGAGCTGTGACCTTAAGGCGGGCTGAAACCAGTTAGAGAGAGATGCTTCGAAGAGGTGATGTGACAGGCTTTACAGAAGGGCTGATGGGACAAAGTGGGAAGTAGGGGCTCTGTCCAGGTGCGGTTGATATCGAGACCACAGAGAGAGGGGAGTGCGGTGTTTCGGTTGAAGCCAAGAATGCTCAGAGGGAAAAGAGACAAAATCTGATCCCTGAGAAAGATTAGACTTTCTTTTTTCTCCCTCTCTACCCTCCTCTCAAGAGCTGGAGGGAGAAGAAGTCTAGGAGGAATCTCCTGATTCTTTGGAAAGAATTTGGAAAGGCTGTGGCTTGCTGCCTGCATGGTGGTCCTCTTGAAAATGTCCCTGAGAGAGACCTGACCAGGTGGAGCTGGTGAACTGAATGCCTGTGTGGGGCTGGGGCTCCCACTGGCCCTGGGCATCTGGATATGCCCAGAGGAGCAAAGCAGGGAGACCCTCCTTCTGGGGTAGCTCCCTGAAGGCAAGGGGGAGCCTTCCCTTCACAGTGCCCTCCTCCATTCAACCCTCCCTCCCTGCTCTCACTCTGGCCAGCCAGCAGTGGGTCCTGAACTTTGGGCAGAGTAAGCAAAAACTCATCAAGGAGAAGAGGCCCAATAGAGGGTGTGGAGGAAGATACTGGGAGGGTGACTCTGGCACAGCCATCAAGGGCTGAAGATGCCCATGGAGCCGAGAGGGGGGCAGGGTGAGAGGGACATTTGACAAACTGTGCAGGTGCAGGTGGGAGCTTCCAGGCCCCACAAAGTCAGTGCTCTCGTCATGGTTAGGAATGGTGCCTGGCCTTCAGCGAGCCCAAGATTCATGGCCATTAGCCCAATTATCTACATTGTATAGAAAACACTGTACTCCTCCTGAGACATCTATAGTCATTACCTGAATCGCACCATTTTAGCCCTCAAACAGCTTTCGGGGAACATATCTACTGCCTGAAGCCTGTTGTTTTCATGTGAATTGTGCGAATGACAAGGTACTTCACTCCCAAGTCTTCATTTTGTTATCCATCTCGTCTGTGACCTCACAAGCCCCATGCCCGGGACAATTTGTTCCACACACAGCCCAGACTCCTCCTAGATGACATGGGCTGCAGAAATGGGGGTTTGCTCGCAAGGCTAGGCCTGGGGCTGACAGGTTGTCCCCCTCTCCAAAAGGAAGCTGAAACACTGACAGGGTAGGCTTCCTTGCTTTGGGGCCACCCAGGCATCACCATATGTAAGTACTGTAAGGATCTCAGAGACCCTGGTCCAACCCCTTCCTTCCTGGGAGCTTCTTCTATAAGATTCCAGAGGCTGCTCTGTGGCTGTTCCCACGCCTGCCCACCCCTGCATACCTTGCCAGACTCTATGTACTTTGTCCCAGACTTTACCTGTCTCCTTCACCTCTTTCCTGAAGAGAGACGGTTCCTCTCATGTGTTGCACTGATGGGGCTCAGCAAATCCAAGGGGGTTGGAGCAATGGGTACTTTTTGAGCAAGGCCTCTGGGAGAAAAGCCTATCTGACTCAGTGCTTCCGGGGAGTGGGGTAAACAAAGGCACAGTCTGAGCATGGGTTGCCATAGGAAGAAGCTAGTGGGTGAAGGTTAACAGGAAGCTGTGGGCTAGAACACAGCATTCTACTCGCTTTCCCTACCTTGTTCCCTGCCTTACTCGGCCCCGCATGGCATGTGTCCTCTGAAACTCAGCCACAAACTCCCAGGTTCCTTGGCGTGGTGTTCACAACCTTACCCACTGTCCTCTCAGGCCCCCCTGACACCTCCCTGCACATTCTCACCTGCTGGCCACACTCATCCACCTGACAGCAGTGAGCTGTGGGCTTGGGTGCTTCTGTACCTTTGCACCTGCTGTTCCCTCTGCCTAAAACATGCTTATTTCTCTGATAATTTTCTCATCTTTCAAACCCAAATCAACTCTCCTGGGCTAGAGTCTTCCCTCGTCCCCCACAGAGAGGGTAAGGCCATCTCAGGGAGAATTGCCAGCCTCATTGAGGGATGGTTGACCTCCCTGCACTGTAATTAATCGTTGGCCCTCCTGTCTAATTCCTCTGCCAGAGTGACCCCCTCAGGAGCTCCTGCTGCATCCCGTAGTAGTAGGCACTCAATAACCGGTCATGTGAGCTGATAAATGAACGAATGATCTAGTGGCAGCTTAAGAAAGGGAAACACAGGGTGTCCTCTCCAGAGTCGGCTTTGGGCGCTGCTTCGGACACTGTTTCTCCTCCTCCTGCCCTCAAAAGAAGTTCCTCAAGAAGTTATGCCACCTGCCCGGCTCCTCCAGGGGTTTCTTCCTCGCTGCTAGCTTGTGGCTGTTCTGGGCAGTCCAGTGCAGGGTTTGCACATTTGTTGGGGACTTCTTGCCTGAGAAAGCCTGGGAATCTGGTGTGGGTTAAATCAGAGGCAGGACTTTACTGTCTGCAGTGAGATTAGAGAGTACGTACACCCAGGGGCTGCAGCAAGAACAGACAGGAAGGTGAGATTCCCAGGTTTAGGGAGGATTCCTTTTCGGGGTGGGGAAACCATAAGGACGATTGATAGAGTTGAGGTTGGGCCTGGAGACCGTGGCAGGGGTGGGGAGGGAGGGAGGGAGTGAATGTATGGGGCTGGCCGTGGGAAGGGAAGGTGTGGGCAGGGTTTCCCAGAGAAGGAGGAAGGGAATGGGAATACAAGTGGCTCAGTGGCCCAGCCCGGCAGCAGCTGAATCTTCAGAGATCTGCAGGGAAAGCTGGAGAAAGAAAACGAATCAAGGATGCCCAGGGGCCGGGATCTGGGTGGAGGACAGAGTAGCTTGGAAGTGCTAACCGGGGAGGTTGCTGGGTGCACAGGCAGAGAAGCAGGAAATTGGCTTTAGGACAGGGCCCGCGCTGGGAATGTTCTGGACAGTCCCTCTCTTCCTCACAACGCAGCCAGGCTAGTTCCCTCAGGGACCCTGGCCCCACACAGCTGAGCGTGTTTCCCCACTGGCCCCCACTCCGCCCCTCGCAGTTTAGATACTAATAGCCCACGGCACCCCAGGAGGAGGCGAACGGGGATCCGTTTGCTTTTTCAGAGTTTGACCTCGGGGTAAAACTCTTCCCCCCAAATGTGCGGGTTTAAGTGAAAGCAGCGATAAATCAGCCCCTTTGAAATGCAGAAGCAGCTTGGGGAAGCCCCCTTTGATATGCAGCTTGGAAACGGGGCACTTAAAACCTGGGTTAATTCTCCGGCTTTATTGGAGGCCCAGAAAGGGAAGAGGAGGAAACCCAGGGCCACTCATTAAGTCTGGGGCACTTGAAAGGCCTGGGGCAGGGGCCGAGCGGCCGCAAAGAGATCACGAAGGCACAGCGGCCCTGGGAAAAGCGTCCCTGTCCCCGACAAACTCTAATCCCGGTTCCCACCCAGACAGATGAGACGTGGAGGGGGGAAGGCGGTGGGGGGGTGGCGGTGCAGCGGAGGGGCGGGCAGGCCCGGGAGAGGCTCCTGGGGATGGGGAGGCGGTTGCCCTGGAAACCGAGTGGGGGCACCGCAGAGGAGAAAGCCAAGGGCCAACCTGGCAATTTCCTGAAAGAAGCTGAGAACTCAAGAGAGTGAGTGTCTCACTCCCTGGGCAGCCCCTGCTTGGGAGCCAGGCTGCAGGGCCTGCCTGCGGTGCCTCCCGGCCCTGCTCTGGGCCCTTCCTTAGAAACATCTGCTCCTCCTGGCACTCCGTAAGGCAGGGCGCAGGGCGGGCTGAGGGCACCCTTCAGGCTCTGGTGGGGCTCTGGGGACACTCGGCTTCCACCATCTGACTCCAGAAGGGAGGAGAAGCCGAGTCCGGAGACACAAGGCACCAGGCAGGTGCCCCTGTGTCCCGCATTTCGGGCTGGTTCCCACTGCTATCCCCGCCGGTGACAAGTCCATGTCTTGGATGGGTCAGGTGGCAGGTTCCACCAGCAGCCGGGTAGCTCTAGTGGGATTCCCTGGAGCTTCTGAAGCGTAGCACCCATGGCTGATGGACAGTCCTGCCTCTTCCAAAGGGCCCCTGGCACCACCGAAGGCTGTGAGTGGAATGAGCGGGAAACAGTTTGGTTGCTGCCTTTCCACCCCTATTCTGTCTGGCCTGGTTTTGTTGCGTGTTGTTCCTGTGCAGGGAGGTAGGTGGGTGGTGAAGGATGGGAGCGGAGAAAGCAGAAACCTTTTTAGAGCTTGGTCCTCCCATTTCAGACAGGCCAGGCTGGACAACATCTTACAGGCTCTTGTCACCCCCCTTCCCCCCTCTGACCTGGGGGTGCTGAATTCTGGAAAATGCATTTATCATGCAGCTTGTTGCCCCACACAAATCCTGGCTCAGTGGACTCAGGGTTTGCATACAGAGATGCTCGCGGTGAGCTTAGCAGCCAATGACAGAGGCCTTTTCTGAGCCCTCAACACATCTCCCCAATCCCTTCCTCATCATGGGAATCCAGAACCCATGGCCATTTGGAGTCTCACCTCCACATGCACCTCTCACTCAGATGCCAGCCCACCTTGGCCGAGCAGGGCCTCAGAGGGGCTGCCAGGATCTCCCAAAGCCTTTCCCTGTGTTAGAACAACATGCTTACAATTGCAGATCTATACTAGGTCTCAGACAAGGAGTCAACTAAATAAATCACAGAAATGACTCACTTTCAGCTCTCTTAACTCAGGGCAAGCTGAAAGCCTGTGGAAGGCAAGAGCAAAGCAGGGATTTTTCTGTCTGCCACTCCCTACCCCTGAGGGATGTGAGGGAGGAGGGGCAAAGGACCAGGCCCAGCTCCCACAGAGCTTGTGCCCATTTCCCCCCCCTCCTGCCTGGGGGTGACCAAGAGGAGGGAGGCTTCCCAGTGTTGCTTTATCATGTCTCTCCCTGGACTAATTACCTTTAGTCTCCAGATGAAATGAAATGAAATGAAATGACTGGAGCATTTCACCTGGGTTAGGGCAGCAGGAGCTGGAGTACACAAGCCAGCTCCATGGTCTTCTAGAAGCCCAGGGCAGAGGCACCATTTTGTTCTTGCTTCCTCCCCAGCTGCAGGGAAGGAGGGGCTTGGGAAAGAGGTGGGGAAGTCAGGCTCACAAAATGCCTGCTTGGAAGCAGAGCCAGGGGGGATTAAGAAATTCAGGCAGGCCAACTGGAGATACAGTCCTCTGAAGGCCCCAAAGATAAAGGGAAAGATGACAGAAAAAGGAGGTACGTGGGTCCAGAGAAAGGAAGGCAGGAGAGGAAAGGCAGACTATAGTGGCCAGGGGGAAATGACCAATCCCGGTCAAAGGCCAAATCTGTATTATCTGAGGTGTTGCTGGGAAAAAGATTTGCTGTGGTGGTGGTGGTGATGGTGGGGTGTATGTGCATGCGTGCCTTTGTGTGTGCATGAGACAGGAGCCTGTGTGTAGGTACACACACACACACACACACACACACACACACACACACATCACTATTGGGTAGGCCTGTGCCAGAAACTGCTGCATTCCTCCTAAACCCAAAGCCAGCCCCCTTTCCAAAATGCTTTCTCATTATTTGCAGGCACATTTTTCTCCACCACACTCGGCTCTTATTTCTCTATTTCTATATGCTTGCTGCAGTTGAGGCTCTTCCCTGCTCTGTAATGCAACTGTAAAAACACCTGCATCTTATTACTGCTGCCTGGAGCCGGGCTGGGCTGGGCCCCTCTGCTCTCACCCCCTGCTCCCTTCTCCACCATGCTCAGTGAAGCAAAGCACCAGCGTTAACCCTGTGTGGCTGGGTCTCGGTCCTGGTCCCGGAGCCCTGGGTACCCCGAGGGGTGCAGACCATGCAGAAGAGGTGGAGATCCCCTACATCCCCGAGTAGACTTGGCAGGCATTTGGGGGACGACCCTGGTTCCATGCTTTCCTTGTCCCAGACTTTTGATCTATTTCTCTTATCTCTGCTCCTCAGTTTCTCTCTCCAGAATGTGAGAATACCATTTTGTCTTGAAAGGAAACCTGGCAAACTTCTAAGACAGACTCCTTGAGAAGCCTGGCCCTTTAAGTATCTATTCCGTCTTCTTGCCTTGAGGAGCCATTGAGACTAAACCATTCCAGAAAAATAGCTGCTTTCCTCTTTAAAATATTTTAAATAAGGAAAGCATAAAGAATAAAAATGCCCCATAATCCTATCACCCTGAGAGTCCTGTTAACATTTCTTTTAATGCAATATGTGGACATGGCTAAAAAAATAATAATAATAAAAAGAAGCATAGAAGGTATAACATGAAACTTAAGTTTTTCTTCCCTTAAACCACAGTTGTTCCTTCCAAAGGTAATAATTATTAACAGTTTGTGTATCCTTCCAGGGAAAGAATTTGGGTATATACTGACATTTTTTTTTTTTTTGATTAAAAATAAGTCTGGAATTCTTGCCATGTCAGCACATGGAAACCCCCTTTGTTCTTTTTAATGGTTGCATATTAATTCGTGGTATGGCTGCACCATGGTTTATTTAACCAGTCTCCTAGTAATGGGCTCAGAGGCTGCTTCCAGTCTATAATCTTACAAACATTGCTGTAGTGAGGATCTTCAGACATACGCCTTGGGTGGACATGTATGAGTACATATCTGCAGGGAAATTCCTATGAGCATGGTTGCTGGAGCAAAGGATATGTTCATTTAGCATTTGTCTACTCTTTTTAAAGGGTGATTTTTTTTTTTTATTGCTCGTCTCCATCTTTCTTTCTTTCTTTCTTTCTTTCTTTCTTTCTTTCTTCTTTCTTTCTTTCTTTCTTTCTTTCTTTCTTTCTTTCTTTCCTTTCTTTCTTTCTTCTTTCTTTCTTTCTTTCTTTCTTTCTTTCTTTCTTTCTTTCTTTCTTTCTTTCTTTCTTTCTTTCTTTCTTTCTTTCTTTCTTTCTTTCTTTCTTTCTTTCTTTCTTTCTTTCCAGGCAAACTTCAGGTCATCTCTTAGAATCTAGCTCAAATTTTGTCTCCTCTGTGAAGCCTTCCCTGATTGATCAAGGAGCCTGCTGGATTCCCCTTCCATGCT